>NC_054083.1:50689441-50989441 GCF_017562075.2 Anopheles merus | reverse complement strand
TTTTGTTGTTATTCCTGGTTCAGAACATCAAACGATTTTATTTCTCGATAAATCTTATTTTGTTGTCCTCTTTTTCTCTCCTCTTTGTCCAACGTGACTTTCGTTTGTGTGCGTGTGTATGTATATGGTAAAATATTTGTATTTTTAAATCACATTTATGTTGTTGCCACTGCTGCTGTATTGTTTCGTTTTGTGAAATATTGTTTCTTACATTCTTTTGTACGTATTTCACAATTTGTGCCACAACACGCAACCGCTACGAATGGGTAGGTGTGGGTGGGTGTCGTTTTGAGGTATATTTTTAACAAATAACGTGCCCAACTTTTTACACCGCACGATTTACCCTGGGCGAGCTTTTTGTTCACGTGGCTTTATTGTGTGTGCACTAGAGGGAGATGCGATTAATCATCTGGGTTTACCATTTTTTTAGTTCATTCGATTCTACAATTCAGTTATCTCTGTAACTAGTTACACGTTGATTTAAGCAACTATTTATTTTCTTTTATTTCAGTAACGTAGTTCAGTAACGGTCAGTTATGGGAATGTAACTAGTTACATAGCGTTACTTTTTGTTAAATCCCATCGCTCTCCGCGTGCTCCTCTGATGAACGGTTGTCCCCATAGCGTGTGTTGCCCCTGCAAGTAGGCAATGCGCCTACCTTATATCAATGCCCTTACACTCTTTGGTATTACACTAGATATTACTTATTTTACACTCTTTGCTATTTATTAGAATGTTTTTTAATACTACGCATATTAAATAGGGATATTCAATTTTATTTGTATGATGCTTTCAAACTCACCTTCTATTAAAATAATGCAACAATATGGTCAATTACGATGGGAGAGGGTACACATGCAGAAACGAAACGATTGATTACACGGCCCCACATTGCACAAACTCTATAAAACTGTGTGGCTCTGTTGATGAGTTTGGTGCTATGCGCAACGGACTTCTACGAACTGCAAGCCTCTGCTAGGTCTGTTAGGCTGGAGGCTCATGGCTCATGAAATGTCCCTCTGACCTATCTCACAGCTGCCAACGACGGACGGAGTTCGTCGAAGTATTTAATTGAAACATAAAGAATAGCTTAAGAAAGATAACATAAAATGAAAGGCAAACAAATCGTCAAGTTATGCAGCATCATCGTCCAGGATGATGATGATATTCTGTACGGTTCTTGTTGTGTTTATCATCCGTTTCATAAAGCAATTCCTCTGCTCTCGCACTTCTGTGGAGCCCACGATTTACTTTCTTCTCCACGCTTCGGCATCTCAGTGTATCGCTCCACTGCACGATAAGTAATCGTTTAGTGTCCTTTGCTCACTGGATTTCGTGGAAGTATGTTTCCAACTCGCATTTTCTTCTCCCTTTCGTCTCCCTTCTGCCCCAGACTCTCCCTCTCTCTCTCTCTTCCATGTTACACGGATGGGTCTCACACGAGATCCGTACGTGTGCAGGTTGGGTACGACAAAGTTTAATTAATTTTCCGACGCTGGTTTTACTTTACTCCTTGTAATTCACACGCTGCGCGCTCGACGATGACGCTGCCGACGATAATTCTCCTGCCCGACCTTTGCTTCGATCGACCCCCGGTTTTTCCCGGGCTTGCAGACGATATTCCAATACAGGGGCCAACGAAGGAGGAGAACGGTGCGCCCGGACACCAGCATCTGACCAGCATCAATGAAGATTGCGAGAGCGGGCTACCGTCGACGGACGGCAGCACGAAGGGTACAATTGCTGGGGCAGGCACTGGGTCGTCCACAGCGAGCGGCACCCCGGGCAAACCGAAGGACTCCAAAACGCATAAGGTGCTGGGTGGATTCAAGAAGCTGAAGCCGGAAAAGGACAAGGACAAGGAGAAGGACAAAGACAAGGAGAAGGATAAGGATAGGGATAAGGAGGGCGGCAGCGGCACAACGCTGCCCGTGGTGCTCGTTTCCACCGGTTCCGGGGGCGGTGTGACGCTTCCGGTGAATAGTAGTGGTGCGGCAGCAGCCACCGGCATCAGCGTCGGCGGCACGTCGCTGGTCGAGGAAGCGAAGGCGCTAATGTCATCGGCGAAGAAGATCAACTCGAAGGAGAAATTAAGTGGTAAGTTATGTGCTGCCAACCCCAAGGGGCGGGTTAGAAATCTGACCCTGTGTGATGGTGTGCAATGTGCATTATTCCGCTTTCTAATTGCAGCATCCGGCGGTGGAGGCCAGCCCGCAACCGTTGTCGTCCTCTCGAACGGAAGCATCCTGATGGGATCGGGTCCGGCCTGCGGTACGGCGAACGGCGACAGTGTGGACGGGACGATCGTAACGAGCACGGCCAACGGTGGAATCGGCGGCAAGCAGTCACTCGATATTGGGGAATCGTTCGATTCTGGCAGTGAGTTGCTGCAGCAGCAGCAACAGCAGCTGCACGCCTCAACCACGATCAACAACAGCAGCAATGGAGGCAACACGATAAAAACCACCGTGCTGGATATGAAGAACCACGGCAGTATACAAGTTAGTCAAGTTTAGATTGTCGTCCATTCGTTTGTTCGGGCCTACCGCTAGGATACCTGTCTTTTTCCCCCTCCTAGTTTTGTGGGTAAGGGGAGAAATGCGTTGAGTGTGTGTTGAGTAAGCTATATTTTTAAAAGAAATATTTGTCCTTTCCTTTAACTCATTTCCTTTCAATTGTCATGAAGCACTCCGCACGTACACACAGTATTGCAGTCCTACCAGTGGGACATTCTTTAACGCTCACACACACACACTCTCCCACATGTCCCTTCATGACCTGTTTTCCCTCCGCGTACACGGTCCTTTTAGAGAAAGGTGCGAACATGTTAAACTGGCTAGCCACCGTCGGGGGGTCGTCGGTGATTATAGATAGTGTACGTATATGTTGTGGTGCGATTTTGTTACTATATATACCAAATAAGTGCGGTTGAACGGGCAGTGGGAGATAGTGGAACTGCCACTAGGGTCCATAGTGTGTTATAATTTGTGTGTTACAGTTGGAAGTATTTTCTTTGCCGTTTTTTTTGTTTGTACAGATCATAGTTTTTCTTTTCGAGCCTGAATTACTATATGTTTATCCTTATCGGTCTAATATTACTAATGTGATAGTCAGCTTTTGTTGTATTTTATATTCGCTTTAAATATCATTCTCTCCATTTAATCGTTATTTTGTTTCACTTCTAATCTTTCAATCTCCCCGTATGCCCCACGCAGTCTTGTCTTAAGATAATTTTGATAACAGCAACGCATCTCTTGTTAATGATGGGGTCTTCCAAAGAATTTTTCATTCCACGCAAGCTTTTCCCGCATAATACCCCTTCACCCTTTCAATTGGCGAATATCTAAAGCCGCGTTATACGAGCGAGAGGAGGGAAAACAACGATCACGATAGAAATTCCATTTTTATGTCGTTTCTCCTAACCGGTGTATGTAAAGTGTCTCGTAGTTTTTGTTGTTGTTGTTGTTTCCATTCATTCCCTCTGCCTCACTTGGCTCGTCGTCATTAGCGAATCATCTATTTTCGCCGAGTGCCATAACCACCGTGTTGCTGTACCATCGCCAACGCGCCCACACGAATCTGGTTGGGTAAATATGCACTCCCACACACACACTCACCAAAAATGAGGGAAACGGCTGCGTTCCGAAGCGCGCGTGTATATCCTTGCGGCAGGCTAAAACGCTGCAAAGCAAACAAACCAAACACTCGCACACACCAGGTTAGAAAAAAAACAACACCAACCCATCTTTCCATACTCTAAACGGCCTATAACGACGAGAGCAGCGTGTCGGACGGTGAGGAACTGGGTTAAAGCATTCATTGGGAAATTTCGGGGTGCATAAATGAATCAGTTTGTAGAGAGGGTGGTATAAGCACCATCATTTGATTAGCATCGGTTTTATCAGCTATGGCTTATGCTCACTCTTATTGGCGCTAAACGTAGCGTAGAGATATCCCCCAGCGCTGTGCCACCCTAATTTTAGATGTCCTTTTTTCACACGCTTTTGCAAGCTGCTGGTGTGCGAAAGGAAATCGAAAATTACCTTTAAATGACTGTAGGCTTGTGTTTGCGTAAAGCTTGTGCCTGTATACTTGTATTGATGTACAGGGTTTTCCAGGAGTTCTCATAGCTGTGGGACACTTTATTGACTCCTTCTTGCGTTAAATGAACTTAATCTAGCGGGAATTGGACCCTACAGCACCCTTGTTGAACAAATCTAATAGGAATTTCCAAGGAACCTGTCTAAAAAGGATAGCATAGAGTCCAATTTCCATCATATGAGGTTCACTTCTCATAAGAAAGTGTCAAAGAAGTGTCCCACAACTATGAGAGAACCCTGAAAAACCCTGTATTGATTTAGATTTGTGAAATCGGACTGACTGGCGTGTTGAGCATATTAATTGAGCGTTTTCTGTTCGATCTATTCCCAACGGTGCGCTTTGGCTCATTCAAACTCTGCAATCGACAGCAGCTGTGGAGGATCTAGGGAGTGCAGTGGAGGGAAGAAACCGCAAATCACTACACCCAGCATCACTACAACTCTGGGGGGGAGAAAGAGTGAATTTGAAACGATTTTTTTTTGTTTTGCTGTGTTCTGTTACCCTTACTCTTTCTCTATCATCCGTGTGTAGGAGTCACCAATTACCGTCATCGCCATTTGATTGATATGCACCATAATAGGCAGTCTTGTCGACCGTTGGTGTTTAGACGAGCAATTAGCCGTAAAGTTTTGCGTTTTGATAAGGAAAGCAAGAAGAAAGCCTGCAAATGAATTGGTTCTGTTAGTGGGATGAAGAAAAAAAATGGAAAATGTCGTTCCTAATGTAGTCATTATACTTTTTCCCATCGAAACTTACCCTCGATTGCTTTTTGTGGGGCTGTTTTTCTTTCTTTTTCGTTTGAGCGAGAGAACCCGCGTTAGAGAAATGTTACATTTCTTCCATACATACGAATTGAATGTGCCAACAAAGTGTCCAATCTTATGTGTCTGTGTGTGTGTGTGTGTGTGTTGAAGGCGTGTTGTGCGAGAGACGGATTTCGATGGTTTTCTGTTTTGGAGTGTGCACACTTCCGGGGACATTTCCTTTTTTATCCCCCCCGGTCGCTCACAATCTCTGCGACCTATTTCCTTTTCCCGAAACGAGTTCTGCAATCCACCACCTTCCACTCTTCTCCTTCCCCTTTTCTTCTAATTCAATGAAAGTAAACAAAATGGGAAGGCAGGAAGGCCGACTTGTTCATTTCTTGTTCTATTATTTATCCACACAAGAAAAAGGCTCTCGAGATTATTGGGAGAGAGAGAGAGAGAGGGAGCAAACGAATGAAACGAGGTCGTATTTGCAAATGAGGCAAAGCGAAATGAGGTCGTTTGAGATTTGTTTAGCCGAATTTGGTTCCGAATGGCGCAAATATACTGAAGCAATACTAGAAGTGTACTACCACTGCACACAATGCGTCCGCCTTGCCTGCTTCCTGGACGGTTTGTAAGGGAAGATTTTCTCCATTACCATGGAAACCCGTCTGCGAATGATTTCAAAGGATGCTGGCGTTTAGGGTTTGTTATTAATTGTTGTTATTTATCTTACTGTTTCTCTCTCTATCTCTATCTCTCTCTCCTTTTATCTCTCTCTCTCCCTCCCTTTATCTCTATCTCTCTCTCACTTTCGCCTGTTTGTTGTTACTTCCTCCTTGACGGTACAACATTAATCCAACACTTATCACACACACTCACTTACCCCATCGTTGTGTGCAGAGCGAGAAGAAGAAGAAGAAGAAGAAAAACGTCAACAAAAAAGCAATAGTTAAAGTAAACTAACAAAACAAAACGCTTAGAGTTAGGAGTGTTTTTTTTTTTCTTCAGCTTGTGTTGGTGCAATGCTTCATTATCGTTTCGGTGGATTAGGTTGGATTGTTGCGGTAAGGATCGTTCTTACCATCAAATTGTGATTTAAAGCTTATGTGTGTAGCAGGGAAAAAGGGGTTGTTTAATCTTTACTTTACAATAGTGTACATTCATTAAAGGAAACACCAACACTTTCAAAACTTCGAACAAATAATCAACCGTACATGAATTAGTTAGAACTATGGACACAAAACACACACACACATTCGATGAAGCAAATGGAGCTATGTATAATAGACTTGTGATGGAGAACGGAATGTCTGTTGTGCATGATATTATATAACACGTTAGGAATTTGTTTCACGATCAATCGAAAGCTTATGAAGCGATTAGCCCATATACTGGCAGACACATATCATTTGGCACACGTTGTTGTATCGTTTTTTTTTTTTGTTTTGTTCTTTTCACCGGCTTGTTCAGGAAGGATCTAATCTTTCGTCTGTTGTTAACAATGCAATACCATTTGTTTGCTACCACACAAGTTATCCATTGTTATGTCCTTCATTCTCTGAGCGTTCTTGTCGTTTCTGCTACGAAATGGTAATAATTTAAAAAAAAACAATATATGAACGAGAACATTAATACAAAAGAAGCACACACACACATTTATCGGAAGTCGAAAAACAGAGAAGCTGTATGAACACAATTCGACAACATCTTCCCTCCCCGTATATAAAACACAGAGAAGGAAGCGTTCGTTAGCGCCAAAAGCGTTTAGATTTCATTGTCGGTGTACATACTTACGTAGTAAACGAATTCAGCGTTTAGTCATTCAACAGAGTGGAGGAAGCAAAGACCTCCTGCCGTCGATGAGGGCTGTTGTAAAGTTCGTGGTGTTTTAGGTAGCATAGAATTGCATTACTTCATCATCATGTGCGTTTTTTGTGTTTTTTTTTTTCTCTCGAAAATCGCACGCACGCCACCGCTGTGTGCGGCGATTACAATGTTCGTTCGCTCTCCAGTCAGATTGTTGATGAAACGTTCACAGAGACTATACATATACATATATACAACAAACAAAACAAAACAAAAGAAAACCTTATATATATACAAAAATCTGAAGCAAAACACACGTATATATATATACATCAAGATATTTAAAGAAATCAATTTGTCAGTGTAATTTATCTCGAAAAACCCATACGCAAAACAGAACGATATTATACGCGATCAATGAACAAAACAAACCAAGAGAAAAATAAAGGAAACGTAAGGACTTGAGCGGAGAGCAAGGACAAGCACCCTACACAGAGACAAGCGTAATGGGGCAGCAAAAATCGCGTGCGTGGCATACTGTGGTGAAATCGGGCCGATGCTGTTGGTCTGGTAGGCCGTCAGCAAAGCAGCCGTTGCTGTGGGCAACGGTGGTGGTAGACGACTAATTCAAATGGCTATATTAGGAAGTGGCAGGGATTCAGTAGTGGCGTGTTTAGAATTATTTGGGGATTACAGCAGCAACAAAACAAGCGTATAATGCCGGGAAAAGTTATAGGTGCAACACGTGAGCGGGCGGGCGGGCGGGCTGGGAATGCAATGTGGAACAGTGAAGCATGAAGAAGAAAACAACACGAAAAACAAATCTACTCTGTACAGAAGAGGAAAATATATGATATCGTTACAACCAAAAACAACAACGATCGTCAACTGTCGCTTATCCGAAAGTTTGTTTCTTGGCAAGCGATTCAGGTAGGTATTGGGGATATGTGATTGTTACATGACGCTGTTTCACATAAATGATAATCCTTTACAGCAAACGCGTTCACATTACGCAAACAGTAAGCAGCCGTACTCGGTGTGGTGTGGTCATCGTAATCAGATTTTAGAATCAGGCTACTGCGATTATGAGATGACTCTATAAATACAATCATTCTACAGGCGTCCCACATATTCGTCCCGGCCTGCTCGGCCAACTAGAACGCTGCGAAAGGTTGGGTATTTATTATTATTATTTTTTATTTATTTTTATACACACTTTGAGCCAAAATTAGGTAATTATGTCCATTCATTTCCTACGCTAAAATTGCTCCAGCGTGTCGGAGTTTGTGTGTTTAGCTCCAAAAATCAACTCTTGGTCAGTCACTTGGTCGCGACATTTTCAGTCGGCGATCATCGCGATGGTCATGGGAGATATGCGGTGCGCGCGAGTGGTTCCAAGAAACAAAATGAGCATGTTTCCTCGCTCTGTTTGACCCGACAGGTAATGAAAACAGATAGAGGGAGTAAGCATGCTTATTTTCTGCTAGAGCCCACGCGCCAAGTATATTCCAAAAATCTCGTGATTATCGCCGACAAAAATGTCGTGACCAAGTGAGTGACCAAAAGTTGGGTGCTAAACTAAATGTCACCAAGCATGTGATTGATCCTCCAACTGTTTGAGTCTCGTTGCTGATCATCTCAGTTGTGTACGTGAGCTGATTTGAGCTTCGTTTCAGTCATGAGTTTTTGATGACTGAAACAGTGGCCTTTGGCAGCACTGTTCAAAGCTAGAAAAAAATCATGATTAAGCTTGCGCCGGCATTAAGCTAAGCTTGTCAGTCAGAGTATCGCGTTCGACTCAAGAATTCACAAGTCGTGTTCTGCATGTCATGACGCACTTTTATTGACTTTCAGCAATGAGCATCAAGCTACCTCGGATATGTTCATTGTTTTCGTTGGTGAAAATCTCGTGATACTAATGACATTTTGCAGCACTGAATAGAACACACGCGCAAACGATATGTCAATTAGAGTTTCATCTAGTTCTATCCAATATGTTGCCATCTTGTAGTTTCGCAGTCTCTGCGTATCTCGCGTGACGATGTGCTGATTAAATTTGCTGCGTTAATTTTCAATATCCAAGCCTACTTTGCTTTGTAGCAGTGATCCGCCCTGCTCTCTGGTGCCTCAATCGGGGGATCACCGCATCTGCCCGTCACCGTCATTGATGTTTGTAACATCTCTTAATCGTCCACTTGAGGTGAGCCGAGAAAGTACCCGTTTAACATGCGGAACGGTCAGCACAGTTCGGTTGACTTGATAAGACCGCGTCTAGGCGTTCGTCTGAGGCTAACAAGGTCTAGCTCGACATTGACCGTGACGATGAGAGTGTGGCGTGCGCTAGCGACGCTTAGTTGTAGTTGAGTTCTCACTGGAGTCACATCGTATCAGTAAACGATCGTGTGATCGTGCTGTGATCTGTCTGTGTAAAGGTTCGTTCCGCCTCTGGAAGTGAGAGGGTACCAATTGCTCCCTAAAATGGTATGAAAGTTAGTTTAAGGATCAACATTAGTATATTCGAAAAATTGTTTTATAATTTAGTAGTTTCATTGTGTTGAAACCTGCCTTTCCTTGCATACTGAAGAACTGTACATCGCGTGATTCTAAGCTGCAATCATAATCAAACAAATCAAGCTAGCTTTTGTGCTTGTCATCATGCCTCCTCTGATAGAGTCACTTGTGAACGTGACACAGCATGACTCGGCGTATAATGTGCTTTACAAGGTTGATTATGTTTTGTATGCGAATTGAGCCCTCGCAGTGCATTAATAATTACACTTGCGACCACCAGTACATTAAAGCGCTTTTTTGTGCGATTTTTGATTGATGGTTTTGTCGTGTTTTTTTTTCAATTTTTCTGCAAACATTAGCATCTTCTCCCGCTGGTATGTCTTGTTGCTGCCACCGCCCTTCCTACGACGCTTGGAGCACGGATCCTTTCCGTGAATGTGTTCCCGGGGCGTAGCCACTGGATGATGATCGGTACCATCCTGGAGGAGCTACTCGATCGGGGCCATGAGGTGACCGTCATCACCAACTATCCGAGGAAAAGTGCACACCCAAACCTTACCGAGATTGTGATCTCCCCGATCTACGACTTTTGGGGCAAATCGGTTAAGGTGGACTCGCTGTACGATCTTACCGACATCTCGGTGCACCAGATGCTGATGGACTTTCTGTATCCGCTGGGCCTTCAAACGGCCGAGTATGCGTTCACTCGGGACAATGTGATGGAGTTTCTGCGCAACGATAAGACGCAGTTCGATCTGCTGCTTGCGGAACAGTTCTATCAGGAAGCGTACCTGATGCTGGCACACAAGTATAAAGTGCCGATCGTGTCCATAGGTGAGCTATGACCGTGTGACAGTGTAGAAACAATGTTTAATGTTCCTTTACCACAACCCCAAACACACAGGTACGTTCGGGTTCGCACAGTACATGGGCCCAATGATGGGTTTGATGAACGCCTGGTCACACGTTCCGCACGAGTTTCTGCCCTTCACCGACCACATGTCACTCTATGAGCGGGCTTACAACTCCTTCGTCAGTTCGTACGAGCTCCTGCTTCGCTCCTGGTACTATCTGCCCGAGCAGCAAGCAATGGCGGACAAGTATTTCTCATTTCTGCCCGGTCCGTTGCCACGGCTGAGCGATCTCGAACGTCAAGTGTCGGTCATTCTGCTCAACAGCTATCCACCCCTTACCTCGACCCGTGCCAAAGTGCCCGGCTTGGTGCAGGTCGGTGGCTTACACATCAAACCGCCCAAACGTCTTCCGGACGATCTGCAAACGTTCATCGACGGCGCAACGGATGGCGTAATCTATTTCAGTCTCGGCACAAACCTCCGCTCAGCGGACATGCCACCGGAGAAGCTGTCCATCATACTGAAGGTGTTCGGTGCGCTGAAGCAACGGGTCGTGTGGAAGTTTGAGGATGAGCGCATTCGCAACCTGCCCCCGAACGTGCTCGTGCGCAGCTGGTTGCCCCAGAGCGACATACTGGGCCACCGCAATGTGAAGGTGTTTATTACGCACGGTGGGCTGTTGGGCACGCAGGAAGGTGTGCATCGGGCGGTGCCGATGGTCGGTATACCGATCTACTGCGATCAGCACCTGAACATGAACAAGGCTACGCTGGGCGGGTACGCGGTGAAGCTGTACTTTCCCAACATTACGGAGGAATCGTTCCGCTGGGCGCTGGAGGAGGTGCTGTACAATCCGAGCTACAAGAAGAACGTGGACAAGGTTTCGCAGATCTTCCGCGATCGGCCAGTGCCGGCGCTGGAGGAGTCCGTGTACTGGATAGAGTATGTGATGCGGTACAACGGGGCACCACAGCTGCGATCGGCCGGGTTGGATCTTCCGTGGGTTAGCTTCGCGTTGCTCGATGTGGTTGGATTGCTGGTGATTGTGTTGATCGGAGGAGTGCTTTTGGTACGCCGGGTTGTATCGAATTTGCTCGGTGGAAAGCGTAAAAGTAAGCGAAAAAATGAATAATTAAATGGAAGAGAGAGAGTGTGTAAAGGATGTATCGTTAAATTGATGATTTTGGCATATGTTTACTTAAACAATAAATTGCCTTTAACAAAGAGTGCTGCTTTAATTGTGTCCATGGCTATGAAAGGAAAGATGAAATGAGCCTAAAAGTATGCAATCACATGTCATCAGTACAGCATACAGTGCTCTACAAAAAATGATAGATTTGGATTTGTATACATTTACACATTTCTTTGCAATGCAACAGTTTCTCTTTATAATTTCTATTCAATTTTTATGTCAACTTCTTTTTAAATAACTACTCAGTAATTTAGTTTTATTAAAAACGATTCCAACGATCTCCAATACTGAGAATATCACACTTACGCCGCCGTTCACTTCAAATGAACACTATTAGAGACGATGAACGTACGAATGAATGAACGGATAAATCCGACGATCATCCGGACACCGCAGCGAAGCAACCTCTTGGCGGCACAACCAGCCGTCTCGGCAAGATCACCGATTCACTGGCGCATTTCACGTCGAACCGTTCCCGTGGAAGCATGCGCGTGCTTCGTACCGCGTGAGACTCGTTCGGTGTGTGTTCGTGTCCGTGTCTCTGTGTGTACGCGCGCGTGTTTGTGCCTCGTTTACACGAGCTTGGTTTGGTCTGCCCTTCCGTGTTTGGCCGTTTTGGTTTTTCCCCCCTAAGGTGAGCAAGAAAGCGTGCACAAATCAAAAGCAAAATAAAAGTGTCCCAAAACAATCCCAACCTATTTTGTGACGGTGACGGCGGTGTGTGTGTGTCTGTGTGTGTGTGGGACGGATTGTACGTGTAGGGGCAAGTACGTGACCAGGAATCACAATTAGGCGTAGGCCCGGTGAGAGATGAATTTAAGTTGCTTGCTGCTGGTAGTTTTTGATGCTACAGCAAAACGACGACCGGTTGCCGGTTTGGTGTTTGCGTACAGAATAGAAAGGATTTGCGTGTAGTTCCGGGAGTGCGCTGGCCACCATTTGCCTAACGGTTTTGGTGTTTTGAATGCACGTGCAGTTTGTGTTGTACACCAAGAGTGTGTGAAAATCGAGAAGCAAAATTCAAACCACCACGCACAAGCACACTAATTATTAAATGCGCAAAAAGGCAACGGCAGCAGCAGCAGCGTGACATTAGTGTGTGAATGCGCCGGGTTCGATCATCACTGTACGATCGTTGTGTATGCAAAAGGCGTGGAAAGGGTGTACGGTGACGGTGTGTGTATCGATTAAAAGTGATTCAGCCGCAGCTACTAGCTGGACTGCTAGTTTTTAAGCCGCCCGTTTGCATGTCTAATGGTTTCCTGGATGCATTCTATGTTTCTCTCTCTCTCTCTCTCATTCTGTTCCATTCTGTTCATACTCGTACACAGGTGCATGTGTGTTAGAGGTGTTAGAAGAGGTGTGTCCGTGTCAGTTTGAATAGCTGCTTGTGGCGACGGAGAGTCAGTGCCAGTTGTCGGCATTCGGATTGTGTGTTTGTGCGATCCGGGTGGCGGACAATTCCAGCCTGGGTGCAATTGGCTTTTGTCATTCGCACTTTTCGAGGGGGTTCTCCGTGTCTAACCTCAGCTAACCACTGTGTCCAACCAGCATACCCTTGGAGTGGTAAGTGAAGACACACAAACATTGAATGGAAATTGCGTCGCATGCGGGAAGCAAAATAGAATTTTAAATGAAATTTTGAACTTTTTTGGCATGCATTTCAAGGGTTTTCCAGGGGTTCTGATAGTTGTGGGACACTTCCTTGACTTTTTCTGATAGGAAGTGTACTTCATATGATCCATATTGGACTCTATGGTATTCTGTTTTAAACAGACTCCTTGGATTCCTATTGGATTTGGCAAACAAGGTTGCTACGGAGTTTAATTCCCATTACCTTAAGTTCAATTCACGTAAGAGGGAGTCAATAAAGTGTCCCACAGCTATGAGAACATCTGGATAACCCTGTATCTAAGATCTCAATCTACAACCATGACTCATATTAAGGGGTAAAAGAACGCACACCAATGCTCACGTTTGATTGAGCCTCAAAAGCTCAAAAGCTTGAAGTCATCCGTTTCACGGTCCCTTCTTTGCCACAAACACACCTCAAACATCAAGCAATTAACATCCAGCGTTGATGGTTTCTCATTACCAAAATGATATCATCCCCCTCGAAAAAGAAGGGAGTTTTTGGAGTAGCACCAAACATGGGTAAACGCTGTAAAGCCATCCCTTAGGCGCGGCAAGTAACTCCAAACACGGCGACAGAAACCATTATAACAGTCACAGCATCGATCGCTTCAAAATCAATTTCCCTATTTTTCTCTTACTTCCCAGCGTTTTAGTGGAGTGTTTTAAATGATGGATCAATCTGTATTTGTCTCATGCAGTCTTGTTGTGCTGTTTGTCTTTTCTGCCATTATTTCTTTCACTTCACTTTCGTTATTTCCGCAATGCTGAATTCAGAGGCGCAGGCCAGCATCATCATTTTGAAGCAGTTTGTTATTGTGCACCACTCTTGATGATTGCCCCATTTGCGGGGCCTTTCTCACTTCCTTCCTCAAAAAAGCTGCCCAGCTAAAACTCGGAAGACGGAAAGAGAAAATAGCAGTTTTGGTTCGTATGTTGGAGTGAAATAATAATGACCATTGCCGTGTGTGCCTTTTCCTTCCGACGTTTTTATGCAAATCTAGCGACTTAAGAGGCACACCGACACATACACTTAACAAAAGACGCTACCGGTGCTGAATGATGCGGGTGCTTTTTGTGCGTTTTGTTTGTTTATTTTGGCTGCCTTTGTGTGTGTGTGTGTGTGGTGGCTGGCCGGCGGGCGACACCTTGCCACGGTACTGACAAAAACGCACCTCGAAAAGCAAAAGGAAAGCCCCGGCAATGGCGCACTGAAGAAAGCCAACCCAACAACAAGGGTATTTGTGACGGTTGTGTGCCGCTCATTTGTTTTCGCTTTCTTTGCAGAATATAAATGGTCGATAACGAACCGTTTCCACCATTTGAATGTGCGACCATTTGGCGGTGACAAACGGCGTGAAGAGATTGGCGTTTGGCAGTGTAGTGCTGCGATATCAGTTGATCATGCTCTTTCATACACACACACACACACACACACACACACACACACACAAGATCGCACTGGGAGATTGAGTTTCCACCCCTTTTTATCGGTTCCGGTTGTATCACAGCAGAGATAAAAATGGATGATTTCATAAAACACACACACACACACACAAACCAAAAGGGTGAAAGTAAGCGAATATATGCCGCTCATAAATCACCCGCGGTGACGCTTCTGCCCCGTGATCATGAACATAGGCGCAATGCGATGTGTTGGTTGTTTTGGCTGCCGAATTCTTTGCACGTTGCGGAAACAGCTTACAAACACAACCGTTTGGTTGGTTGTAACATTTGAGCGAGAAATCAATCAAATCAACACCCGCTACAACATGCAGCAAACATGCAAGTCAACACGAACGGGGCAAATAGTACGGGTCGGCGTTATGTGCGGTGAGTCAGCGACAACGATCAAACACGTACGATAGAACAAATATCACCGATAAGCTACACTATTGTACCGCTCGTTGGAATGTTTATCATGGGAAAACATATGAAAAAAAAAAGAAACGGATAAGCAAGCAAGAATATTTCGGAGAAAATTCATTTCCTACTCATCGCAAACACAGCTACAGTGTACAACAGGGTTTGTTGGTAGATAAAACTTCCGATACTCTACCGCCCAGCTGATAGGGTCGTTTTCCCCCCCATTCCGATGCTTTTATTTCACTCCCAAAGCGCCAACACTTTTCTGTATACTGTGCTTGTGCTCTTTAACATGGTTTGTGTGCGTGTATGTGGGGTTGTTGGGTTGCAGAGAGTGAGAGAGAGTTGACCGTTGATCATTAGTTTGATTGTTTTTGATTGCAAAATTAGAAGCACATCTTGATAATAAAGCTTGTGCTGTGCGGAGTGGGAGTGAGTCTCCATGGAGACTTCAAAAACAGCCGTTGGGATACAAAGTAGGCGAGATTTAGCTCAATAGAGCCAGTACCTCAAACTTGATCTCCAAAGCGATCGTCAAAAATGGCATAAAATGGTGACTTCTTTTGATCTTTCAAGATCATGTTGCAATATTGCACGCATTACTGATCCATGTTCTGTTAAAAATTGAGTAAAAACAAAGAATTTTACCTAGACAACCACAATGATCGTTCTTCTTTGATCGAATTTGGTTCACTGGCTGATTGATTCAATGAAAAATGCGTGAAAACCCCTGAAAACTGTAACGATTTATCGCGAAATAAGCTTCTTGGATCCTGGTCACGGCACCAACGTGATTTTTGCTTTCTATAGAACTGAATCAATCTAACAAATGTGCATTTTTTTGTACCTTTCAATTCCCTAAAAAGAACAATTTGCGCTATAAGTAATCAAACTAAAGCATCCCAAATTCCACGAACGATAAAATCGTTTGCTCATCTCACACGCTATCTTCCTCAACAAAAAAAAAAAAAAAACGACCATAAAAATCTGATCCGAGTTTTATTCTCTTTCCTGTCTGTCTGTGACTATCAAACCGCTATTCCCCTTCAGCAAGGTTCCCCCTTCAGTTTGTGTGCGAGATTTTTTATTGCCAATATATTCTGCTAAACGAACTATTTCCTATCGCCGTAACCACACAAAACGACAGCGGTTGGGGCATCTCTCTCCCCCCCCCCCCCCCAAAAAAAGAAGGTTGCCCGCATATCATCAGCCAAATGGGTTGTTTTTTTATTCGTGGGTTACCGTTGATGGGATGTTATGGATTCTGTGTGTGTGTTTTTTTTTGCATAATCCACTTCTTCCCTGTTGCAATAGATTACAAACACAAACACACACACACACACACACGTGCACTCCCCGGTGATGCCGCTAATGCTAAGGGTCAGATTGACCCTGAGACCCATGTTCGAGAGCGCGGGGGGACCCCATGATAAGCAAAGCACACCGGATCGTGCCGCTGTTTCGTGTGAATGAGTGTTTTTTCGTTGTTGCTGCTGCCACTTTGGCTCCATCTGTACTGTAAAACTGCAGCTTCGTCGCGCAGCATGAAATTGGTTCCATCCGTCCTACACTCAGCCGGGGGAAGGGTAGAGGATTATGGTAATGCACGGTTATCACACCAAATCATACCTGCCTGGATGGTGTGTGATCATCATAAATAAAAGAACAGAATACAAAAGCCTGTTTGTCGTCGGGCAAGCGCACACCCAGAGCAAGAACGATCGCGAATGCGCAGCGGCGAGATCAGGCAGGAGGAGGCTGCGAATCTGTTACTTCATTGTATTTTTCTAAGGTTCCAGATCCAGCGCAAAAAAAAACACATCCCAGTCGGCGTCGCCGTCGTGTTCATGTTGCTGCTGCTGTTGCGGCGGGCGCGAGCGCGCGTTCGTTCTGGCTTTGCGCGCATTCGCGCGAATGGATTGATTCGAGTAAATTGTTCTGAATTATTATGGTAATTGTCGCCTCATTGAGGTTTTCGCGTCTGCCAGCGGGCCAGAAATATAGATGTTTGGGGCCAGCTGCAGCGTCCCAGGGCAGGGAAGGTCGGTCCCGCGTCGTGACGATGGTGAAATATGCCGTGCGCGCCGAAATCGTGCGTTTGCGCGGTATAGAACGCGATCGGCGTGTGTACAGTGCTGGACAAACGGTTAGCAGCACAGCACAGTTGTTGTTGTTGTTGTTGTTGTGCTTGCCCTTTGCTCTTGCTGGTTGATCTAGCAGGCGAGCATTTCGGGCGAGTGTGTGCATGCGTTTTGTTTCGCTGTGTGTGTGTGTGTTGGTGTATAACAACAACAAATAAACGATAGAAGTAATCGTCATCAGTAAGTAAAGTCTGGATGGATGGACGTGCCGCCCTTTGTGTTTGCTTTTAATTCGCGTTAGCATTTGGCTTATAGGTGGGGGGGGAGGGAGGGGGGAGAAAGAGATTTGGTGGTGTGGGCAGTAGAAGTGAGTGTGATTAAAAAGAAACGAAACGTGATCGACAGACTGTTTTGTGTGTTGCAATAATTCATCAGAGAGATTTTGTAATGCGTTTTTTAGTTTTGGCAGGGGCTGCGGCTGCGCTCTACGGCAAGAGGTTTTAATGGGGTCTTTTTTCTTTATGTATGTGTGATTGTTGCTCATTATTTAATCATGAATATAACCATTAGTACAAGTAACACATAAGATAAGTGGACATTACTGGTTTAATTGTAATTGGTCACTTCCCCGATAGAGATTCGATCTGTAAGCTGGACGGACATACGTAAATGTGTCTCCCGCCTTTATCAATGTCACTAACAGAGCAGTACACGGGGGATGTAATTATAAGCCAATAAGAGGTGAATTGAGAATGGGTTACTGCAGAGTTGTTATTTCCTATTCCTATTTATACAAAAGCACAACCAACGTTACATGAAAGAAGAAAAGGTTACCAATCGTGTGAAAATGGGATGAAATGGTGCGAATGATGGAGCTCTGTACATGGAGGGTGGCATTCGTCTGCCCTTCTAACGTGCTGCTTCATCTGTTGCAGTCACGCGGTGGGTGTTAATGTTGCGGAAATTGGCCCTCTCGCAAGATCGGAAGCAGATGGGTCGTCCAGCAGAGAGAAAGGGAAAGAGTTAGTGGAATGCAATGGCCGGACACAATTTAGGTCACACCCGACCCGCCGCCGCCTGCACAGCGTGTTAGACACAATCAAACAGTGTCGATCGTGATGCGCGGTCATGCTTCTACACCTTTAAATGTAAAAGGTTGGCTTGCCGTTTATATTGCTGGAAAGGTACTTCCGCTCTCAGCAAGTCGTTTTAATGAAAGGTGGGCATCAAATGCTGACCAAAAAAACAATACACTGCAAAAGCCATGCCACGCTTCCACCTCTCTTTCGCTCTCGCTCGTGTATCGATTGTTTACGCAAAAGGCGGGAGCAATAAATGCTCATCGATGATTAATTTCCGCATCGGAACGGCGTTACTTGCGCAACGGCGCATTATGTTGTGGCTGATTTTGGACATTCAGCTGTGGGCTGGCACAATGAAATCAAACATCAAATACATGCCAAATGTATCACCCCCGAAAAAATCCCGTTGCTCGTGTCGAAAGCGCAAACTGCGATTGCGCAATGCAGTTGCTGCCAACTTTAACTAACTAAACTAATGAAAACCTAAACGCAAGGGTAGAGGAAAAACTTAATTCTACTGCACATAGGGTTTATGCTGGAAAGGCTTGAAAAGAAAGGGCAAGAAAGGCACTGATTCATTGAAAATTAATCAAAGCATCGATGATGCAGGGTATGCGCGAAAGGGAACGTGCTGATGTGGGAACCATTTTGCCCGTTTTTCATGGCGCCAAAGCGTTGGAAATTATTAATAGCCATCATCGGTCGCTTGATCTACGCCGGTCGGCGGTCAGTTGGAGGGGAGAAAATTAATCTGCCCCTGCAATGACCAAGTGCCATGGCTTCACATTATGATGTAAAATGCTGGCGGTGGTTGCCCAGGCTGGATGAAAGTGGGCAAATTATTAATGACAATTTGGCACGCAATTTTTCTGCCACATTTACTGTGTGGGGCCCATGTTTGACTTTCATGAGCGGGGCGGGGAAGATAAGTTTTCTTGCGTAATCCCGAAATGGTGGTGTGAAATGAGAACTCATTACTCTTTTTTTACTCGGTCTCGGACTCGCTCGTCTCACAGCGATTTGGGGTGGCCTGATTTTTACTTTCATTCCCCCCAAAAAAAGAAAGAAGAAGATGATCGTTTACGTCAACACGATCAACACGCATCTCCTCGGGAGAAGCAATGCACGGGATCATCGGGTAAATGTGTGAATCTTCACCATATTCTACTATCACTTTCGGATGGAGGGAAACATGGCATCGTGCGAAAATGTGCTTCCCATACACACGAAAAGAGAGCGAGTGAGTGAGTGAGGGAAAACACAAAAAAATCCCTTCAACCGTTGCGTGGAAAGTAAAAACCTAAAAACAAACGATTACGTACTACGGTGCCACGCTTTACAACGCAGACACACGATCGATTCGCTGAGATGAGCGCAAGTGGAAAACATGCGCGCAAGAATTACGCATCCGTTGCGCCTCCGGTTGTGCGTCGTTTGTCGTTGCCGGTGCATTGTCGGTTGAAGCATTTATTTATTTATGTGCACTTGCGGAACGAAAAGCAGCCGAAGTCGAGGGTTTGAAGACATCATAATCGCGCACGGTGGTGAAAAGAATTCCCACTGAAGTGAAAGAACGTGTCGAGCAGCGATTGTTCCCATGCTCCTCCACTCTCGAGGTGGTGTAAATTCCTGCCACTGAAATTGATGTTATAAAATTCCCCAACCTTAGAGGGAGTTGTGTGTCTTACGGCACCAACACGCTTCACACATCCACTTCACATTGGCACATTTTTGTTTCGTTTATTGAAATGGGATGCTTCCTTTTATGACCGCAGATTTCCCATCCCGCTAAAGCCGCTGGGAAAGTATTAATTTATGAGTTAATCGAGCTAAGGTTGCGTCGTTTTTTATGTACGGTACGGTCATCAGAGAGATTAGAGCGCAAACGGTCTATAAAAGTATTCAATTTGAATTTGATGGTCGCATGTAGAGACCACCGCCTAAGCGTTGGCGCTCTGTTAGGACAGTACAGGTGCGCTTTGACCTGGATTGCATCGTTACCCTGACAACGGTGCGTAGTGTGCGTAGAAGTTGAAGGGGTGGCAGTACAGATGATTACGTTTAATTTTCTCGTCACGCTCGTGTTCTGTCGCTGTCGTTGTTTGTGCTCTTTCTAAAAACCAACATGCCAGGCCAGTGGAAATGTTTTCCCATGCTACACGGGCTGTGTGTTGTCCGAACGTTGTCCGAGCTGTGTTGATTTTTCTTTCCCGTGTGTGTGTGTGTGTGTGTGCGTGTGTGTGTGTGTGTGTGTGTGTGTGTGTGTGAAAACAACAGACGCTTCCCTGGCGTGAAAATGGCTTTTTAAACTCCCATGCTAATGCATCCATGGGAAGAGGGCTACTGGACATACTAGTTGAAGATAGAAGCCCTTTCGCTTCCCTTCACCCGGGTTGGTCCGAAAATATTGGTGAACCTCCTCGGGCTTAGAGATCCCGGAATCGGTGAGTCTGGGTTTTATTACATTTTATTGTCTTTTCATTCCAACCCTCTGCTGAACGTAAAGTACGAATTTAATGTTATCACAGCCACAGAATCTCGGACCGTGGAGTTGTTTCTCAAGCGCCTCGGAAGAAGCGCCCCGAACGAACGATCTAGCTGACCCAAATCGTAAAAGGTGAGAACTGGATCAACTGTCCAACTGTCGTGAACTGAAGCCCTTTTTGCGCCCTCACCCCACCCGACTGAAACCGAAAACCTTTCGCTGCCCGCCTGATCGATCCCGAGGTTCTGGCGGCAAAAACGGAGAGACCTGTGGCTGGGGGGCGACGCCGGAAAAGAGGCCAAACGGGCCAGCACATTTGCCCATTTGTGGTTTGCTAGTTGGTTCGCTGCTTCTTCTTTGGTGTGTCTGTGTGTTCGTGTTTGGCTTTACCGGTCATTGCGCGCATCCCGTGCCGGGCATTTCTTTGTACCTCGTTCTCAGGTGAGTGTGTGTAATGGAGACTTTGCGTCTAATATGGCTTTGCACACGGGGGAAATATCAATCGTGGAGGAAGTGAAGAAGAAGGAGGAGGAGCATAGGAAACGGGGAAGAAAGCAAAGAAGGAATGTTTGTCTTTTTACTCCATTGTTGAGCTATAATCCTCATTGCTCGTAGCTCGTATTTGCTTGCCGGGGTCGTCTGCTGGAGAGAGGAAAGAAAAATGCGGAACAAACATGACCATCTTACTCGGAACCTTTTCCACCCGGTTCTTTTCAGTCGGTGGGTGGGTGTGTGGGTGTTCGGTTGTGTAGAGCTAAGATGCTCCACTATGACATTTAACGATGATGGACGCGGTCGCCTGTAGGTGAAAAGTAGATAAAACGGAATGCTCGTCCATTGCTTGGGGTCCGCAAACCGTTGCTCTTTGCTATTTTAATAATTCAGATGTTAAAGTCTGTAGTGCTACTGATAAAAGGGCAACCAATTCAAGCACACAAAGATGCTCTTACTTATATAAATCATCAACAAAAATAGTAAAGCCTCTACATCCACTAATTCCTTTCGGGGTTATAAATTGAGATCATCTCAACCTGGCCCAGGTCTCCGCTTCAACACCGCTCCAAGGTTACCTCGAGCAAGCTCTGGACACACTTGGGCTTAATTTGTGTACATCTTGTCTGTTAGCTGCGGCCTCTTAATGTGCTCCACCGGTGTGGATGGGGTCTTATCAACGACACCGGTAATTGTGGCCAGTTTCCAGTTGGTAAAACGGTAGCGGAATACGATACAAGTAAGCGGAAACTGTGTCAGGAGAAATGTTTGTCTTGTACGAGGGTGTGTGTGTGTGTGTTTGTGTGGGCAGATGTAACTGGCACGCGTTACGGTTACGGGGAAGTTAGTGACAGAAGCGATCGTCGGAATTGTTATTAACGAGTTTTAAATGTTGGAGGGGTTTTGCGCTCTCTTCCGAAAGTAATCATTGGAAACATATAATTTTTGGGCGGTTTCTACCTAAAGTAGTAACCGACAGTGTGGTGCCCGTGCACAAGGCCATTGGCATATGGGTCAGGTCAGTGTGTATGTGTACTACACGCTACAACGAGTGCAAATGTGCATTTCCGTCGTAGGAATTTATGGTTATTGCCAAAGCAAAAAGGGCCACTCACTAACTAACTAGCACACACACATATATCCATGCAAACGGTGCAACATGGTGTGACCGGACACGGCCGAGCCGTCGGTGTTGGTTCCATTACAACACGAGATGACCCATTCTTAGCTCTCTGACCGATGGAGAGCGCTCGGACGTGATGACATAATGCAGATTCTGTGCCGCACTAAACACCCTTCAATTAGAGTTGGAAAATGGTCCATAAATCCGTATGAATGAATCAGACAACGAATGATTTTGATGGTAGTGGTAATTCTACAAAACATTCTCTAGATTGCGTCCTTAAAATGAAATGCTTTTTGCAACATCACTATAGAATTAATCATAAAAACAAGCTTGTGAAATTAATTACCCTCCTTCCGTTCAGATCAAAACGGTCCATCTAGCAGCAAGTCATCAAACTACTACTGGACGTCCCACAAGACCCGGTTCTGTTCGCCTTTCCATTCCCGCTTCGGCCTTCGTTGATCAATCAATCTTCCATTTTGGCCTTCCGTAAGATCCATTCCTCCTCCATTCGTCTGTACGAAAAAAAAAACGGCGTGTCCCAAACCGTTGGGTGTCCCAAAATTGGTGCCTTTCCACTTCCTTTCGGTCCACCACCGCTCAGCACCACCCACGGTCACGCAATTGCACGAGCGCGCGTGATAAAGTAGATTATCTACACATGGGGTCTTTGTCTTGTTCGGCTTCTAGATGCCAAGACATCGGTCAACGGCGCGCGAGCGCGCGCGGTTCGTTCCGACGAACGTACATTTCTTGACGATCATTCGCTACGGATGGTGGAGCTTTCCAACGGGGTTCTTGTGTCCGGGCCTTTGACCGAACTGAGGCCGGTACGCACACACACAAACACACACTGTAACTGTACCTGGTTTTTGGGGGGAAAACATGGAAGAAAGGGGTAGTTTAATTGTGTGAACTGGTGTTGCCACTCGGCCGCTCTGCGTGGAAATGAAATGGCTTCTTTTGGTGTCGTGATACAAGCTGTCCAGTTGAAGACATTCGCACGTTATACGGCATTTACTTGCTTGTAATTGCGGAGCTGTACCGTTTTTAGCGCTGATGAGGAGCATCAACAGCTTGCTTGCCAAAAAATGTAAATGACTTTTCAGCCAGTCATACCCATTTAAGAGAACCCGCCAGAACGGGAACAACGGCAAATATTTTAAATTCTTTAAACGTTACCTGTTACCTGTTGGCTTAAGGTCATCAGTACTTCTTGCGTGCTGGTTCGTGTTTGAGTTTTGGTTTTGGATGATGCTCACGCATGATCAACATTATGTAAAACACGGTCGAGCTTAGAGACGATCATTTCCTGCATAATATTCTTTCATCCAAGTGTGCCGAGCTGTCGTTGTTGGTCCAGCATTAATCGAGAATGTTTTATTCATGCACGGAAAGCATTGCGAGGGTTACTAGATTGCTCCACATCATTTCCAGCCGTGGGAAACTTCTGCCGAAGGTGCGATGTAGAACAGAATGTCCCCTAATGGATTCGTTCCGTTCCTTTGCTGGCAATCAGGCGATGAGAGATTGTAGTGCTTCCGTGGTGTAAAAATGTATTATTTCTGCGTAATGCAAAAATGAAACTCATTTCCCCCCCGAAACGGGGTCAATATTAATCCCGACGTATCGAAAGCCCACACTGTGCCGATGAACAAAGCGCCTGAAATTATGCTAATTGAAAGCCTCCGTACAAATTGCATATCATCAAACGCAACGGCGCTGCGAATTACCATTTTAATGCCGTTTTTTCCACCCCTCCCCATTCGATAAAGCTGTATTTGGTGATGTGTTGATTTTTTTTTCATTTCTCTTCTTTTGCAATAACCGCTAATTTGTTGCGGGCATTTCTCCTAGATTGATCTTCTCACCCCCCCTCCCCCCCCCTTCACTGTGGGGCAGCCCTATAATTGCGCTAAGCTTTTGGTGGAAAAGTGCAGCTTTTAATACCAGAAAAAAAGGGCCAACAAACCATCTAACCCTTCTCTTCTGAAGTGAAATGGTGTGGGATGGACCTTTGTTTGCTACTCCTAAACCACAGCACCATCACCACCAACACCAGCGGGAAGGCTCGTTTCACTTTCATCCGAAATCCCTTCCGAAACCGAAACCGAAACCGGCGACCACCCGGTTCGCGGTCAATTAGAAGTGGGTTGGTAACCCATCGCCATCCATCCTACGATGGGAGCTATTGGGTCCGGCTAATTACTAATTACAAACGAGTGCTAATATGCGGCACGCATTGTGGTTGTTGCGGTGGCAACCACCGAACGCACGCTGCTTACCGACCAACGTGTGTTTGGGTGAAGAAATGCGCCCAGTTGGCTTCGCTCAGTTGGAAGAAGGCCACTGTTGTGTAGTGAAAGGGAGAAAGGAGAGAGGAGCGGTACAGTTGAATTTGACGCAGTGAAGCAATTAGTGGTAAAGGATGGTGGTGGTTTGTTGTTGCTGCAAGTAACTGAATGAGAAAAGGTATTTAATCGAAGATCGGGTTCGGATTGTATGGACAGAAGAATAAAATGAGTGAAATAATTATACGGCAGTGTCGATCGGTGGAGCAATGTGTTGATTTAAATTTTCATCAAAAGTATGCTGAAGCACGATCGCGAGCTATAGATAGAGCTGTGAGTGTTTGATGATAACATGTTATTAACATTCCATTGCCTGGTGTGTTGTACGGTATGAGTATTAGTTGGAAGGTGATGTGTTTGGTCGAATAGTAACATCGATAGAGTGGATGCCATGCACAATGACTGCCGTGCGTTCAAATCTAATCTCCAAAGGAGCGCAAAAGCAGGCTCTGAAACTTTTTCTCTCTTCATTCAGCACTTCATACAAGCAACACTAGTGTGTGCAACACCGGAAATGAATTAAAATGGGCAGATTAAAATAAACCTTTCACAATTAATTAAACTAATGTATCGAATCTCTCTAATCAGCTTTCGGTAACCGCCGGGGTACCGTTTAGCCGGGAGAACCGAGCCGCTGGGAGGGTAGGGTATCAATAACAATTATCATAAAAAAGAGGGGCAGCAGCAGCTTCCCCTTAGTCCCCCCCTTCATAACAAAAATCAATATTCAAAACGGAAGCGCGTTTTAACATAAGTCGAACTGTTAAGCCCCCGAGATGATGATATTTTATACACACAGCCAACAAAGCCTGCGGGCCGATATTGGCCCTTTTTATTTAAGCCTACACCCAGCCTACCCAGACGGCGGGTAGCTGCATAATTGGGCGCTAATGTTGAGCCGCCCATTGTTGCTGAGCGAAAGCATCATAACTCATAAGTTGGGACTTGGGCTTTGCGCTGCCTTTACAAGAGACAGAGAGAGAGGGGCAGAGAGAGACAAGCTTGACAATTGCGTTCGTTTGGTGTTGTGCGCCGTCTTTGTTTGCTTTTGTAAAAGAAGAAAGAAAGAATGAAAGAAAAAAGCTTTCAAAAGGGTCCCACAGGAGAGTGCAGCTCGCCCCATCGGAGGTGGATGGAGAGAAAAAAGCGTTTTAAAACCTTTTTGTATCCGTTTTGTAGCGACTTTGTGTGACTTCCCATGGGGTCGGTTGCTTTCTGCTACCTGTACCACCCCTTTTCCCTCTTCTCTCCCCCAGTGTCTGCGGCTCATCATCGGTATCGTCGGTATGCAAATGACGGAACATAATGAACACATCCGCTACACACAACAGCAGTAGCAACAAAAAACCCTTCGCTCTCATTGTCGAGGAAGCACTTCAGTTGACAGTCAAGGGCTGTTCACGGTGAAATAGTTTGGGGAAATCAAATGTTGTACACCACACACACACACAGCGGGATGGGGTCTGATTAAAGTAAATAATTTTGCTCTCCCAATCTCTCGCGGTTGGGACGCGAAATGTTCCACGTTTTGAATTGTGATTTATTGGACAACATCCTCCCATTGGTGCACGAGAATGTGTGTAAATGAGCTTTGTTCTAGAATTCTGGGAAGGTGCTGGTGGTGGTGGATGAACACAGAATGCTTTTAACATTTCCCTTTTAACCATTACTTTCATCATTGCTTTTACAGAACGATGGGCAGTACGGGGTACACGTGCATAAGGCGGACCTTTTGTTCCTTCAACATTCTCATATGGGTACGTGCAGCATTAATTCTTGTGTTTCATAATAATTAATCGATATTTCCGATATTTTTCCGAACACAGCTCTGTGGTAGCGGATTCCTGGCGATAGGCGTTTGGCTCCACTTTGCCTTCCCCGGGTATGCCACGCTGCTGCCGGACCATGCCGTGCTGAGTGCGGACTGTATGTTCATAACGGTCGGTGTGATCAGCTTCGTGATCGCGTTCTTCGGTTGCTGCGGTTCCTGGTTCCAGTCACGATGCTTCCTGGTGATTGTAAGTAGTTAGACCCTTAAAAAAGAGAATAAATTAGAAGATTGATCTCTCTCCTGCTAATTTGTTGCAGTACTTTACGCTGGTGGTGCTACTGTTCCTCAGTGAGTTCCTGCTGGGTTCGCTGGCGTTTGTGTTCCGCGGAGGCATTGGCCGCATGCTAACCCAGGAGCTGAAGTATGGCATCGAGAAGCACTACAATGTGTCGGATCGGGGCGGATTCCTCACACCGTCGGTTGCATCGATTTGGGACAATCTTCAGGTGGATGTAAGTTTGTGCAAAGGGCGGTCTCCAATTCCTTGGGATCAAATGTATTCTTCAATGGTCTTCTTCTTCTCACTTCAGCTACAATGCTGTGGTGTTTCGTCGTACGAAGATTGGTACGACATCAGTGCGTGGCCGGGCGAGCGATGGGTACCGCAGTCCTGCTGCCGTTCCCAGTACAACTCCCTGTTTTCGGAGGGTTCCGGCGATGAGCTAGCGAACGTTGACTGTCGGAAGTATGTCGGAATGGCGGTGCGGAATGGCCTCCAAGAGATGATCAAGTAATGTTTTCCTATCTGTTTTTAGAGCTGGCAATCCGGCCCTGCTGTGGGATAAGAGCTGTGGTCAGATTCTTCAGATGTGGTTCGTACAGCGGCTTCATATAGTGGGAACGGTTGTACTGGTGATAGGCTTCCTTCAGGTAGGGATGGCAAACTTATTTCTTGGCAAACTTCGATCGTATGCTCATTTTCCGCTTTTTTATCATTCACCAGCTATTTGGACTCATATCATCCATGCTGCTGTTCTGCACCGTCAAACACAAACGTTCCTCCAAAACGTACAAATCCTACTCACCCACCGTTGATACGACGCTCAACCGCAATGGCACCAGCGCGACCTACATGGACGACTGACTGTATGGCTGAGGGTGGGTTTCGGTGTACCACGTGTCGAACCTAGCTTCAGTAGCTTTTTTTTTTTATTTAAACAAAATCGCATCACACTCGACTATAAAAACAACAATACTCACGCTGGTGGTCCCTGGCGGGAGAGAGAGAGAGACAGAGCGAGAGAGGGACATTGACAACATGTGGTTGTGAATGTGTACGTGCGTGCACGTGGAAGATGAAGGATGCACGTGTGATCCTTGACGCATATACACGCTGGAGTTGCTCTGTGTGTGTGTGTATATGTGAAATGATTGTGCCAAAAACAAAGAAAATACAGACGACGACGAAAGTAAACTCACTAAAC
The DNA here is from genome assembly GCF_017562075.2 of Anopheles merus. NCBI lineage: Eukaryota > Metazoa > Arthropoda > Insecta > Diptera > Culicidae > Anopheles > Anopheles merus. The sequence goes on along the minus strand of NC_054083.1, from coordinate 50,961,854 downwards.
AAACATTCACGAAAATGGACGAACAAAAAATGCTGAAGTAGAAGAGATAGGCGACCAAAATGGAAACCAATTATAGTTAGTAGAGGACAGTAGAGAAGGAAAAGAAACAAATCGTAGAGAACGGATGGTTTAGGATGGTGACTTGTAGTACGTAGAACGTAGAAATACTGCACAGTTTTATTTATACACTCCGAGTTTAGTTTTAAGCGGCTCTATCCTTGGCCACCGTCATTCCGCGCTACTGCCGACTACCAAAACTACCAAAACTACCTTTCACAAGAACAAAACAAACGAAGGGGGAAAAGGAAAGCAAGTAAAGGGTCAAGGAGGGATACACATTCTCGTATAACGACTGCCGTCATGGGGCATTGAATTGATAGAAGGAAAGAACCACATTCCAAAAAAACCGACTACTACTCTCCCCATCCACAGCATGATGGTAGAAGTTTAAGTATTTACAGAAACGAATAAATTAATTAAAAACGTGAAACCATACACGTGGTGTGCGTACCACGGCTCTACTTCTTTTTCGCATCCTCAAGCCCGACCAGCACGGCACCGATCTGGTTGAGACGGTTCAGCACACTCTTGTTCAGGTTTGTGACTGCTCCCTTGGGGACTTTCTGTGAAAAAAGCATCAGGGAAATTAGATTGTTTTATCCTGTTTCTCATTTTTAGAAGAATCTAGCGTTCCTTACCTCAACGATCGCGTTGAAAACGTTGGACAACTGTTCGACTATTCCGACGAAACCGCGGCGAATGGCTTCATCCTTGACGTCATTGCCGTAATAATCCTTGGGATGCGTTTGATCCACCAGCGCTGGGACCTGGGAGAAGGTAGCTTGAGGTTAGATTTTCTTCTTAGTACATCACACCACTCCACTTACATTGCCCTTGGTGACGAACTTCTTCTGCACGTTGTCCAGCTTGGTGAGGAAGGTTGAGTCAAAGTCCTCCTTCTCGAGCTTTGCTTCACGCATCGGCGGTTGCTCATTGGAGAGTAGGCCGTACACCTGAAGGCGTTTGTAAAAATGTATTCAGACACATCGTAGTAGCCACAGTTTGCTCCGTTCTCGAGACGCTTACCTTGTTGTTGCCGACGTAGGTCACTGTATTGAGCAGCTCACGGTCAGCTTGGATTTTGGCCTCCGCATCGCCGTCTGCGGGATGATCGGGCAGGGGCCGACATTGGAGTTGATTTACGACCGACAAGATGAAGATCACTGCACACAACACAGTGTGGTTTAGCCGACAAAGGACCATGTTGGAATTTACTTCCTTGAGTGGTTAACTACACAAATACTAAAAATCCGAACAGTAATGTCTACTAGCCGTTTACTAAGCTGATGTCGCTCCAATAAGACACACTCTGTCTCTGATCTTGTCTGCCCAATCGAACTGAGACAACTAAAGCAGCCGATGGAGAGCTCGTCCATCATCTCGTACCGCATTGTTGCTGTTGTTGTTTGTGTGCCCAAAATTTCCACCTCCTCCGATCGGTCTTCCAAAATCTTCACACAACAACACCCAAAAAAAAGACAAGCAGGCAGACCTACAAATATTAGCTAACGGAGCAAATTGAGCCGCGGAGAGCAGCAGTGCGTTCGGCAGAGATGCCCAAGGCAGTAGCGGGGACTAAGGGGCTCGCGTGTCCGATTATCTAACGGCTGGAACGCAACACACTCAACGGTCGAATTTGTATGCGCATCGACAATATGCGCGACTGTGTAGCGAGGCGGGGATGGCTGCAGATGGTTGTTTGGGTTTTCCATCATCGCACTGTGCAGGCAGGGGCTGTTCATGATGATGATGATGATGATGGTGGTGGCGATTTGCACGACGATGACCATGTGCCGGCTTTGTGCAATGTGGGAGTGGGAGTGAGCGAAGAGGGGCGTAGTGCATCTTTTTGGTGGCCTCGATTTGTGGAACGATGTGAGTCAGATGCAGTTTTCCGATGCTTCTGGGGTTTGTTTTCGGGTCATATATGGTTTATGGTGAACTTCGGTTGTTGGAAAGGCCAGAGTAGGTAAGCTTTAAGGTACCATTTATTGGACAGTTTCATATGTCATAGTTTTGGATGCTTCAAATCTAGCTGAAAACAAGTGACTTGGGGCTGTAACTACCCCAACATTAAACGATGGCAATTTGCATATCACGGTAATGGAAGGACGTGAAAGAAACCTAAACTAACAAACTATCTTTAAGCATCTTAAGACTACCTTGTATATACAACCTTTCCTTACACAAGAAAACAGTCCACTTCGACCAGAAAACACTCCTCTTTTTTTAAAGCACTACAATCCAACCAATGCCGCACCGACATCGTTCAGCTTATCGTTGGCCTGTTTCTTGAAGCCACCGAGCAGCTTCTTTGGCGCCTGCAAATCGTAACGTTTAAAAGCGAGTGCAAAAATCACAAAACCACATGCACCACACATCTCCAATGTACACTTACCGCTATCACCGAGTTGATGAACATGTTCACCTTGGCGGTCGTTTCCACCAACGGTTTCGTGATGAAGTAAAACTGATCGCCCGTGTTGCCATACTTGTCCGATTCTCGTATGTTATCAATGATGGGCTCAGCCTATGAACGGTTAGAATGGAGAAGCTTTAATTCTCACCACTTCCAGTTGGAATCTAGTTGGAACTTACATCGAAAAAGCTCTTCACTTTGTGCTGCAGATTGTCGTACTTGCTGTAGATGTTGGAAGGGAAGTTGTCCACCTCCTTTCGGGCATTGTCCTGATCGGGCGGGTTGTCGTAAATTTCCAGTGCGGCCACCTGTGGGGGATTCGTAGAGCTCAATTAACTTATGTAATGCAATTGAATCTGCAAATCACAGGCACATTTCCCTGGAACCACATTTCCACCACTTACGTAGGTGTTGCCCACTTTGGAGACCTGTTTCAACTGTTCGTCGTACTTTTTGTCCCGAAACTCGCCATCATCGTGGCCACCACCGTAGGGAGCTCCACTAACAGCCAGGAACGCTCCAAGCAGCGACAAAACAGCACCTGATCGAACAATCATGTTTCGTTCTGCTAATTTCGCACTGTAAAACAAGGATATGTAGTAGACTTCACAAATCACAACGATAAGAACACTGCACTGTAATCACAAATAAAACAACAAACCTTTTCCTTCAATTGCTTACTGAAAGCGAACGTATCGGACTGACGGCACGGTTGAAACTGAAAGTGAACAGAACGCACCTACCACCTCCTGGCAAGCGGCACAGCGCGTCACCCATGGCACCGATCTGAGTAGCCGCCGCTTTTTTTTCTATCTCTTCTTCTCCAACGCCTCTTTCTTTCTCCTTCGCTCACAACGTCTAGAAAAAGCACCGAGCCAGACCGGCTTGGGCTACAGAAGATAAATAAAATTAATCCCTTCCCTGCAACTCGTTCGCTGAAGCTTACCCAGGAGGAGGCCGCGCATACTTAGCACTCGTTTTAAAGCGGTACAAGCGAATCGTTCACGACACACTTAGGATTGGCTTGCTTGTGTTCTCTCCCTCTCTTTCCCTCTGCGTGTGAAGGGTGGGTTCGATTTTCGAAACTCCCTGCTGACCAAACGGCATGATGCCGGCTTTTGCGCGGCTTTGTTTTCTCAATAGCCCACAACAACAGGTGAACACATGAGATATACTTCGGGCGCCCCCCCCCCCCCCCCCCCCCTTCGGTGCTGCGTTCGCGTGTCGATTACTTAACCACGTTATGCAGTCGGTGGGCTTGATTTGGTGGGGCGGGTTGGAGCTTGACTGACTGACCGAACGATTTTTCGAAGTAGGTCTTCACTCCCTTCCCGATTTTGTGAGGTTCGTCGCCTGCTTCGATGTGGAGCTGCCAGACGGCACATGCAGCAATTCCCGATCAACCCTTTGTGAGGTGGAGTGTTCTGCAGGTAAACACCGATGATTTGCTTCAATGTGCCTTCAAGGGTTATTGACTGTGTTCAACAAATAGTAAAAATGGATTGCACCCTACCCCACTGGAACTTTGTTGTGGATGCCTCCATAGAGCTGTGCTAGCTGTTAGTGCATATTGCATTTGAAGTGGCTTTGTGGCTTTCAGAGCGTGACTGTCTACCAAAAGCTCACCAAGCGCATCATTTCAGCATTTGATTGTGCTTTTCTACAGATAATTCCCTCTGGGAGTTTTCCCAAAAATCGACCTTCATTTCAATACTTGATTCCCATTGCATTCTCCAGGCAGTTTCTTCGGGTTTTTGACAGTGACAATCAAAATGATTCGGGTCGTGGTTAAGCGGTTAAGGTGCGCTGGACAGGCCGGGCCTGTTTCCGGTATCATTTCACAACCAGCCAACTCCCCACGCCGGCGTAACCTTGAATCCAATTTCAATCCGTCACGAAACGCGCCGTGCGAGCCTCAACCTTGAGTGAAAGTAGCTCAAGGCTGCGGGCGGAAGATATGCGAATGGGAAGCGAAAGTGGACGGGCGAGAAATGGTTGGTCCGAGAAATGGGGACCACTGCACTGGCGTTGGAATTGCGTAAACTTAAGGATTGAAGCTGATAAGGATGACTTTGATTTTTTATGTTTAAACATGTTTACTTTACAACGGAATTGAATTCTTCCTTTGAAATTCAATCGTTACAATCAGCTTCAATTTACTTCCTGATTAGAACAACAAATCTCATTCGTTAAATTGCCATGCCAATTTCGCCAACGGTTTTGTCCCTTTTTTATGATGTTCTAGAACAATAATATCCCCCTCCCCGGAGGGATGTTTATTTTGATGAATGAATGAACGAACGCCCAAATCGGATCTCGAAAACCAATATCCGGTGGCGAGTTTCGACTCGGCCCGGCAGGACACACTTCCTGCGACGCATTTGTCCGTGCCAGTCGACCTTCTGTGCTGGTCTTCCGTACCTGTTGATTGAATGTAGCAGGTTCCCGGGCAGCATCATCAATACAGGGCAAACATTGGACCCTGGTGGACCTACATGGTGGTGGTGGAATCCGGACGGGACTTCCGGCCGGTTACCGTGGGCGCTCCAATCTTTGGGTGAGGGGTGAGGGCCGCAGACTATTTCGGCCACGCTGTGTGCTGTAAATAGCGGGGACGTCTTTGGACGTCGTGGTTTTGCTCCGGGCAAGAGATTATTGATTTCGTTGTATCCTTTTTTCCCCTTTTTCCACTGCCTTATTGTGTGGTGTCTTTAAATACATTTTTGAAAATGTATTACAAAGATGTGCGCAGATGTAATCAAAGCACATCTTTTTTTTTTCCTTCGAAGAAGCACGGCGGATGTCCAACCTGTTTTTTCCCGAATCGAATCACGATTCCGGTCACGGGTTGAGCATTGTAAAGTGCGCGTTGTTCACGTTGCCATGCCTTAAGTACACCGATGAGACCTATCAATTGCAAGTCCTGCTCCTCCCTGTCGCTTCGGCCGTACCAAAGGGATTGGCGGCAAAATGGGGGGAAAAAGAAATATAATTCGTAGCACGCGAAAGGATGTGGGGTTGAGCGGGAGTGAAAAAACCGCGCCACAGAAGCAGCCGTGTCGCGTGCCCCGGCTCGGGTACAGGGAAACGTGTACACAAACGCGATTTAACCACACGGAGCACCCATAGTAGGTAGTTCGTGGAAGAAGAGGATGTTGAAGAAGGATGAAGCTGATTTATTTCGATTGTGATTTCTTTTTCTTTCGGGGAAGACTTTTCTGCGAAGTTTCAACGTGAGGAGAAATTTATTACACCCATCTCATACCCAGCGCAAGCAGGTGCAAATGTGACGACACAAACACACACACAAAGCGGTTAAACATCCCGGGATTAATCAAACAGCACAGTGTGAAGGCTGACGAACCCCCCTCTCCCTGCCCGATACTGAATCACTGCGTAGATCCTGATTTTGCCCGTGTTGGACCGTCTGTGTCTGTGTGACAATGATCTCACGCAGGACATGTGACGCCATCACTCATGTGACGCCGTGTGGTCGGGCCAGCGCGCACGTGCTAGTGCTACCGTTGACGTCGACAGCCTTTCGTGGAGCTGGGTGACGAACACACTGCCATGCACTGACAGCGTATCCAAAATTACACTATCAATGACGTTACCGACGCTATCACACGTGTGCTATATGTGTGTGTGTTTGGTTCCGGGCACGTTTTCCGGTATGTATTTGCTTGTGGCCGTTGTCGACTGTTTTGGAAGTGGAACTTAATTAAAAGTTGTGCCACTAGGAACTCACACGGTGGCGTTGTTTGGCGGTTTTCGATCGACGAATTAATTAGAAGTGAAGTTTGATGACGAAAAGGTGCTAGTGAGAGAAAAAAACACTTACTGAATCAAGAATAGTCTATGAAATGAGAGAGTAGTGATGCAAATTGCATATATTTAGGCGTTATGCTATGAACTCCTCGATCATGCGATGGAACAAACATCATTTTGCATATTTTAAGGCGTTTTGGAGGACCATGTACGAAAAGAAACAAAACGACGCCAAAGTACGAAACATAAATTTATGTTTTTTCGATTACTAAACATCTTTTTGATGCATTTTTCCTTATGTTAGTTGATTTATTTGTCATAAAATTAAAAAAAAAAATGCCTTAGTAAAATGATGATTATTCAGAACTCCTTCCTATATTGCAAGCGCTGTTAAGGAATTTCAATTGTAAGGATATTTTGCCATCGTCTTCGAGAACAGGTCTCCCATCAGTGTGCTGCGGAAGAAATTAAAAACAAAACCATTAAACCCTCTCCAAGCACGTTCCCGAATTCGCGTTTGTCTTACGTTCCCTGCGGCATAAAGTAGCCCATCTTGAACCCGGCTGGCCACGAGCTGACGGCACGCGACGTAGGACACACGTACGGATTGTACACGGCCTTAAAGTCGAACCAGAACGCCGCATTGTAAAAGATCGGACACAGCCCGTGCGATGTTTTCAGCCCGGCAGCGAACTGCACCCAACCGCAGTAGCCCATGATCCAGTCCTTGTGGCAGTAGCGCCGAATCGTCCCAATATCGCTGCTCGTGTGTATACACTGCACCTCGGCGGCCGACTCCGTTACGCTCAGTGCCGTGTACGTGTCGTTCTTGTCGAAAGCAATACCCACCGGATCGCAAGCTAAATGGGTAAGATGAAAGGAAAAAGTGGCAACTCTTTGCTGTAACTGCGTTCGCGTTTGCATCACCAACTCACCATCAATGCGGCCCAGCTTTTGGGGGGCAAGATTGCGCCCGGCCTGGAACGCGACATGCGCTCCAAGACTGAAGCCGTACACCATCCCGCTAGCCGGCGCAATGCCAAACGTAAACAGCTGGCGCAGCTTCTTCTCGAGCGTCCGTGCGATCGGATCCATCAGCTTGGCGACGGTAAAGTAATCGTTCCCATCGGCAATGACACTGTAGTCCAGGCAGAGAATGCACCCCTTCCGGTGGATGATGAAGTTGTTGAGCGTGTCCCGCACCCACTGGGTGTTGCTGCAGCCCTCCGTCCAGCCGTGCACCACGACCACAAACGGTTCCGCCGGCTTACACCCGAACGTGGCAAAGTTCGTCTCGGCGGTGGTTTGCTGCGCGAACTTGCTTTGCGTCCTGCAAAAACAAAACCGACTCGTGAGCACGTGAGCATTTCGGGAGCAATCGAACAAACCGGCACTCACCAATCGTAGATGAGGAAGGAGATGTCCGCATCGAAATTATAATTGGTCGTTCCCCAAGCGGTAGCGTAATGTACACCGAACACGAGCACCGGCACCAACCACACGCTGCTCACCATGGTAACGGGTGTCGGGGGTTTCGTTAAGCTCGCGTAGTACTAATGGAATGGAGATTGTAGGTTGCTATGGATTTGTGTAAAGTGAATAGAGGAACGTAATTGAAATGTAATTTTACACTGGGAACACATCCGCACAGGTTCACTGGCCGGCTGCAAATGCAATCAAATGCAGTTTTCGGCAATGGAATGCAGACGTGAATGCATATGTGTAAAACAAACCACAAAAAAAGACCCGCAAACATTGCAATCAAAGCGGAAAAGGGATAAAAACCTGATCTTATTCAGTTGTGTGTGTGTGTTTTTGCTTCTTTTTTGACTCTCTTTTGCATTCTATTCATCCTAACGCGGGTTCGAATTCGTATTTTTTACATTTGTTTTATTTTTTCAACCTGTTCATTTCGTTTATCATTCTTCTTTTCTTTTTTTATCATTCCAGCAATGTTTATTGATTCGTTTCATATTTTTCGTCCGGTGTTTGAGCTCGAAGCCGGCTGTTGCTATCCTATTGAAAGTTGGCTCTCCCGGGGATACCCGGGGATTATCGGATTACCGTTCCGGAGTTTGATGAGTCTCGCAGCCTAGCAGTTTTGAGCATGCAATTCCACTCCCAAATGATACGCATTTGTACGGGCTGCTGATATAAATAAGCCGGCCTATTGAACGGTGAAGGTCCTTCCGCATTATTCGCTGCTGGTGCTTAGCTTAATTAAGGTATCTTTTGGATGGCTTCTGGAGATGCGATTGGAAGCGAACGATTAGGTAAGTTACATTTTCCCTTATTTAACCATCATAAAACTGAGAGCTGTGTGTGATGAGCTGTGAGGTTCGTTGTCTAGCCACTGAAACTTTGAATTGCTTGTTCTAAACACGTTCCCTTCACAATTGCTTTATGAGAAATGGTTGTTACACATTTGTACTGAAAAACATTGCTTCTTTTGCTACATTTTGCACGTTCCGGATAACAATTATGTCTATCTACTCCCCAGACACATACATCCACAATAATGGCAGCATTACAATCATGGCTGATTGTTCGATTTCCTACTTAATACAACAGTTGCAAGAAATTCTTTTCAACGTACAATTTCCCAGAGTATCCCGATTTGTTCTGCCTGCTATTTTTCCGACGGAGACATTCGGGCGGATTAATTTGGGCTGAAGCGCAATGAAAGGCAATGAGCTTTAATTTCACTTGACATTTGCTGCCCGCTTCACCCAAGCCCCGAGCCCGCTATGTTGCGATATTATAGCGAAGTAGCACCGGGGAAAGAAAATACACGGAAAACAAATCCTCGCAAACCCATCAAAGAGGAAACTGTTCACTCAACTTCTCAGCAGCGGCACGTATCGAACCCAGGGGAGCGATCCGGCAATGTTGTTGTGCTTTCGGTAGAAAATGCGAATTACGATTCTTAAGTATTTTCCTTTCGGGGTGCGCTGTTGTCCGTGACCTTTTGCGATTGTTTTGGGGGGAGGGCGGTCGGACAGCCACTCTCGTCGTCTGCGAATGGATGTTGTTTTGATTCCCGGTACTGGAATGGACAGGATGCCAAAATAGAGCATTTGGGCAAAAACAAAGATTGTGCTTTGGGAGAAGAAAAAATACTGACATTTTCCAATTCTCGATCAAATGTATCCAGATGCAGATGTGCTTCAAGGTAGATTGGGCTAGAATGAGGCCCAATATTGTAGAGGCTTCTGTTGTAATTTTCAACCAATTGCACACCCCTTGTTCACCTCAACCGCACATTTAACCTGTTGCACGGCTTAGACCAACAGCCCAGACAAACGGCCGTGACGGTCCCCAATTGCCACAGCGTTCGGCTCGGTCGTTAGGAGAAAAAGTTTGCCCCAAACTCTTCTTCTTATTACTCTGCAGTGAGTGGATAGGAGAGGGATCGAGAAAGGAGATGCTGCCCTTGACTCTAGCTCCCTCTCTTCTTGACACTCGCCCAACATACAATGCGATCGTTTCTCGATGATTAAAAGCCATTTGCAGGAGCTTGGGAGCCTTCAGCAGGTCTATGGCATTCTCGAACGCGCTCTCACTCTCACAGATACGCGATAGTGTATCTCTCTTTCTTTCTCTGCGTTATTTTTTTGAAGCTGCTCTACCGTGCGTACGCAAATGATACCGGTTGTACGTTAAGGTGTGTCGACTGTCGACAGAGCTTTGAACTGACGGAGATAGAGGCTCCAACGGTGTTGGAAAAAGCAATCACAAATATCATAAAATGGTACCAGTTTTTGTATATTCTTTTCGGGTATTGGTTGATGTCCTATCTATAAAACGCCTTAAAGTATGCAGTCCATCGATTGAATGCGCCTAAAACTATGCAAATGATGTAGCTTACTGAACTAGTTTGTAAGCGAGATAAAGAAGATATAGAACGGATGTAAAATAAAGCCTGATTTTGAGTGGACTTCAATTTACAAAGAAAAGCAGCTTGGACCATTTGAATTCCGCAGAAGGTGTGTTTGTATTTTAATCAGTTCCCAGTATCGGCTTGAACCTCTAACTTTTACGCTACGCTCTACTACAAGGCTGTTGGCCGAGAGGGAAAATACACCCCGACCTATGCCATCATTGCCGTCTGGCATAGTCTCGCCTGTATGAAAAGATTTCTGAGCGTGTCCTCTCTCTTAAAAAACACGAGAAGCTTTTAGCACGGATGGTTTGCTCAACTTTCCCCTTCGGTCCGAAAGGCGCTTTCGGTGATTATATATCACGTTTTGGCCGGGCTTCTCTTTTACGTTTGATCGTACCACTGTACAAATCTGGTACAAGGAACGCAGGATGAGATCTGCAAATAATAAGGAGCAATTTTTGGAATTATGTAGACCACAAAAGGGACCTCTTTTCATCCTGGAGGGGTTAGAAATGATCCACGAAAAGGAAATTAGTGGTCAAAATGAACATATTTTGCTGTTGTTAAATTTCTATATTATTATAATACTCGCTCGTTTATTTGTATATTCCACCACTTGGTACTAGTAGATGCCGGGAAATCCCAGGCAACGATATCTCCACCATCATTAGATCTGCCGGGACGCCATCCAATCGTGTTCGGAAGCGTCGGAGCTTTTGCACTTCGGGAAAAACGCTTTTCCGATTGCTTATCCGCGCTCTCTCTGTCTCTTTATCGCTCTCTTACTGATGCTCGGGAGAGGAAAAACCCCCCGTTCGTTTGCTATCGGTTGAAACAGATCGGTAAGGCATATAAATGGGATGGTAGCACCGCTGGCTGCTATCATTCGTTATCGTCCTTCCATCGGTTGAGCAAACGGTCAACAGTCCGTTGTGGCATTTTTCTTTATTCAAAGTTCGATGCGCTTTGATCGAGTTGGAAACCGAATTTTTTTGGTGGTAATTTTGAAAAAGAAACAAAAAACTAGTGAAAAGAAACTTGTGCCATCAAAGTGTTGTAAATTAAAGTGCAAATTTACTAACCAACGAAAGTGTTATAGAAAAAGTAACATAAATAAGCGTCATAGCGTGGGGCCGCTTATCTTATCGTCGAGTACAATAAAACCTTTACAGTGATTTTATTCAGCCAGTCCTGCTAACGTGTGTGTGTGTGTGTGTGTGTGTGCGTAGCTGTGCGGACTTTCATTATATCCATAACATTCACTTCAAAGTGAAGGAAAGTGTATCCTTGGATGCGTTATTTGAATATCCCGCTAAAGGAAGCCGTTTGATGTTGGCTGCTGATTAACTGCTGACCACCCGCATACTGAATGTGTGTACGGCCGTTGTCTATGTATGTATGTGTGTGTGTGTGTCTGTGTGCGGTTAATTCAGCCTGTGGTCGTTCGCAACACTACCCGTGAAGTTTGGCATTAATTAGCCGTACAGTTTGTGGAAGAAGGAAAAGGGAAAGTGCCAACAAAAAACACGCCCGAACCATAAAAAAAACATCTTTCGTCGGTATATACGACAGGGGAAAAAACTACAACCCCAAAGTGATAAACGAACAGTAAAGGAAACAGAAGAGAAGAACAATACACCACCCATACACCATCCGTCCGTCCACCCGTTCGCCCGGCACTCGTGTACGATCGCACCCTAATCAACCGAGAACGTCACAGGGTGCGTTTTTTATGATTGCATCGTGAAATTATTATTACCATAATCATCATCTTCTCCGCCCGGTGAAGCCAGCGAGCAGCAGCAGCAGACATTTGGAGGACGCAGCCGCTAGCCGGACAGCATCTCGCAAGTACGTTTGATGTGTATCATGTTGCTAAATTATTGGGGACTTCCTCTCGATGGATGGAGGTCCTTTTATATCCGTATGCTGACGTTCGTCGCTAAGTTATATTGCTGATATGGGTAATCTTTAGCTGAGTGTTGCTTATTGCGCATATATGAGAAGGCATTTGGAGATATTTTTAAAATTTCCTCTGTGTAGGAAGTAGTAATAGGCTGCTAGAATGGGGCCTATTTTATTTGAAATTGCTTAAAATGAGCTCATTACGGCAAGCTAATTTTGTCATGCAGATTGCATACCTTTGCGGCGTCTGTGAGGCTCCATTTTTTTTCGGTCGCTATGGTAACTTAATAAGCTTATGATATTGATATTCCCCGGCTCAACTGAAGGTTCTCTTCAATTTACTGATCTTTGTGGTATTTTTGCCTTTTTATGGTTTGATTTTTGTTCTTTTTTTTTATAATATTTCCCAACCAATTTGATGAAATTTTCATCATGGTTATTACTTTATTTTTTAATATCAAACCAATTACCAAACCCTCATTTTTTTTCTTCTAAATTTGCAGTATCGAAAGCTTTGCGCTCCTTTTCTTGATCGATGCTTACCGGTTGCACAATGTAGAGCCAACTGGTACCATCCGGTGATGTGATATTGGAGCAAGAAATTAATTAAACTTCGTTAGCCATTTTCGCCAAAATTCTAAACGATTTCCGGCTAAAACGTTGATATGCGTTTGATTTCCTGTTAACTTCCCCACCTGATTCTATTCGTGAGCTTTGTACAACTAATTGCAATTTGGGGGGGGAGAAATTTAATGAGCAAAAGGCAACCTCGTACAGAGAGCCCAGCTGCTGGGCGTGGCATTGTGAGGTGTTTGCTGATTTTTATTGCAATTTGTTTGGATGATTTTTCATCCCTCACCCATCAAATGCAACCAAACGAACACAGATAAAAGAAAAACACACCGGGCAGGTGATAATGGCAAAGATTCTGTGTTAATTATACAGACTCTAGCCGCCTGAAAAAACTGAGCCCGGAAACATTTTCCTGGAAGAGCCGCCGCTGCCGCTTTTAATGCTGCCCGAAAGGTGTACCACCGTGCATCTGTGCCTGGTTTGTTTGATGAAAATTGCTTTTACCGTAGCGCCACCGTCGGGGGGCTCCGTTTTCTAAATGCGATGACGATCGGTTGGCAGGCATTCGAGGGAAAAATATTTCCATTTTTCTGCGGAAAACCGAAAACCGCTTTCAGCGACAACGGCGGAACGTGCGTCAGGCACACGCACACACTTAAGCCGTTTCTGGGGGTAGCTTCTGTTCCTTTTTTTGTTGTCTGCAATGGCATATGGATCGTCGAGAAGAAAAGAAGCATAAGCATTCTCGGTCCAAGCAATTGCTTGGCGGTGTGTAGAGAAAAGATCACGGTGACATGTGAAATTCTTGCTTCTTCTACACACTTGTAAAATTGTTGTAAAGAGACGTGTGACAGACATTCTTTTCGGTTGTCTGTTTTTTTTTTCTTACTGCAAAATGGCAGATGGGAAAAGTTTTACCGTTCGCAGCATACACGTATACGTGCGCGCACATGCAAGATGGGAAGTTAACCGAGCTTACTTAATTTCCTGGAAGGTGGTAAAATCTGATCCATTAGCAGCTCGGGTTGGATGTACGACAGAGAGAGAGAGAGAGGGGAGGGGGTGGCACCAAGGGTGAAGTCATCCGCAATTCCACGAACATTGGGTGTAAACAGTTTAGCTTTCGGTTTGATTACTTGCTCGGTCGGACGGTCGTTACTTGGAAGATGATTTTTTTTTGCGGGGGACAGATGTGAGATATTATCATTTTGAAATCTAAGCTCCGTTTGATACAAACACAAGCTCATGTGCTTACCTGAACCGCCACCACACGAGGGTCAAACGGACCCTGCAGCGCAAAGAGGGGGAGGGTTTGAGCTTTGGGGAGGGTCAAATTTCCCGAAACGTGTACTCAAGGTTTTCGAAAGTTTTATCCACTAACCCTAGAATGTTCTAGGAGCTTCTCCGATTCTCCCTATCCGAGACCAACGGTGAGTGCTATATGAACAGCTTTTTCCACCTCCTAAACACACTTTTAGAAGGTGTTTGGTAGCTTGCTTAGCTAGCAAAAGCAGAGAACAAAATTGAAATTGAATCAAACGTTTGCTTACTTAATTATGCTTATCTTATCACCACGCTGCAAAACCCTTTTCTTGCCGCACGATCATTGCTCATAATTTAAAAAAAAAAACGGGGGGCTCGTCCCAAACCCTATCCCAGAGAGCCCGGCGAGTAAATTAGAATTTTCGGTTGAAAACCTTACCGCCAGTTAATGTGGGGCCGAGGTTCACCTCAGAAGGTTTCGCTTCTGGAACCTTCTTCGCACGCTGGGCTGGTAAACCGAGCCAACAGCGGCCAATGAACGCTGGGTTCGTGTGTTTGTTTTTGTTTTTCGATTTACAGAAGAGAGAAAAAGGAGGGAAGGAGCAAAAAGGGGTGGGACTGAACTTCCAGGAAAAGGGATTGTGCCGTCCCGGTGTCGCCGTCGGTCGAAGGCACAGACGAGTTTCGCTGCCCAGTCGTTGTGGTCCCGTGATAGTTGTGTCTTTGTGTGTTGATTCTTGAAGCAAAGAGGAACGTTACGTTGGTTCTTTCCCGTCCAGTGAGCGCACGGGGGCACGTACATCCTGGAAGAGGTCCAGATACTGGGAATCCAGGAACCTGGTGCCGGATATTCCTCCCAAATGCTCTTTTTTGTGTGAAGTCAATTCAGACGATGGAGAGTGGGTAAAGTGTTTTAAATCAGTAAAAAGTTACAACTCGGTGAGCCAGTTTGGCCAACCGCCAATCGGTGAGGTCGTTCACACTTTGGAGAGTTGGACCATAAACAGAATCTATAACGAACTTGTTTTAAAAGGTTTAAGCGTCCTTAAAACCACAGAGTTTGTTTTACGGCCTAGAGGAATCGGTTCGTTTCCTTGTGGGAATTTCCCCTAACAGGATGAAGAAGAATTGCTGCCTTTTGTGACGATCTAAAACTTTTTTTACGGATGCAACAGAAAAAAAAACATCGATAAAGTGCACCCATAACCCACCACCAAGACATATTGGATTAATTGACACGTGTGAAAAATAAATCGTTTGTCAAACCCCTCGTGTGTGTGTGTGTGCGTGCACAGGTGTGCCAACTCATAAATTACCGACCCTTACAGGACCCAAACCTCAATCAATTTGAAGACGATCCCTACAACAAAAAAAAAGACTTATGGATTGTACAAACAATAGCAAAAGGAACAACAGCAAAAAAGGAACCGATACCTTTCAACCAAAAAAAAAAGGGTTTCCATTTTCCAAGGTACCTTCATTTTTGCAAGTATAATAGAAAACGGTAAAAGGACTTCATCATCAAACCGGGACAGATGTGTCGCTTACCCAGCAGAAATACGATAGACACGGCCGGTGTACGCTCTATCAGCGTTTTTCCTGCCCCTCTTGTGTGTGTCTGTTGGTGTGCCATCATCCCGTAGGTATTCTGTTACGCTTCGAAAGGAAAGGAAGGCAAAAGAAATACACAGAAAGAAGGGAAATAACAAACTCATCCTCTTCCCGTTCCCGGGAGGAAATCTTTCCTTTTTTACCAGCTGCCGGGGAGGTTGTTTTTTTTTTATTTATTTCCTCCTGCACTTGCGAGAAGGACGAGCGAAAGAATGCTCACTTATTGCCAATTGAATGTGCACTGTGAGCTTTGCGAAACCATTGAAATTATTGAAATATTTCAAAAAGTGCACAAATTAATAGCTCGACGTGGCACTTCACGCCTTTTTCTCTTTCTCTATCTCTCTCTCTCTCTTTTATAAGAGTTTGTCTGAATCAATCGATATTTTCTTTCAATTGCCACCTCTTGACAGTTTTATGAAGAAACTTTTGTGTTTAAATAGCGGACCCGCCAACCCTCCGAGAGCAATCGAGTCCGACCGGATAATTATGAACTGTTGGCTCCATCTTGAAGCGCCGATCGGAGCACCAAGCACGGCTGACGTACCATGCGTCTCCATCAAAGTATCAATTTCCGTTTTATTTTAATCACTTTGGATGTGATGGCAATGATGATGATGATGATGATGATGATGCCGGGTCTTATGTGTGTTTGTGTAGGTTTCTGTTTTCTTGCATACGTACGTACGCACCGGCTGGTGCACAAAAATTCAATCGCAACAGCTTGGCGCGGAATTAATCATGTTTATAGTACTATTGATTGTGATAAATAAACAATCGCGCGGAGGACACTCTGCTGTGCTTTGCTTATGGGTGTGTGTGTGTGAGAGAGAGGGAGTGAGTGTGTGCGAAAGGAACATTATATGGCTTGCACTAGCCTACTATGTCTTCCCTCTAGAGCCGCCGACGACGAGCGCTGCCTGTGATGGATGGGCACGAGAAGGGAGTTGATCATTTCCAAACCACCACCACAACCGCTTGCCCGATTCTCTTTCCCTGCACACAAACCCCACGAACTGGTTGGCCATTTCTTCACTTCCCTTTTATTTGCACAGCGAGGAGTGTTATCGAATAAAATCGCTTATCGTCGATAACAACATGTTCCGATGGCAGACGACGACGATGACGACGACGATACACGATATCGCTTCCGCTCCACTGTCTCTCCACTCCCCGTTGCGTCGTCTCGTGTCATTACGAGCGAAATTGTGACGATGGCATCACTTTCATCGCCATTTTATACACCCATTCCCGTTTGTCGCACCGGGTTCCGTCCAGCGTTGTCACTTCCGTCCCGTCGTGGTTTGCCCCGCTTCGATTCGCTGAAACCTAATCTAGCCTAATCATACACGTTCTGTTGGTGTATCGTAAGCGAGCTGACGCTGCACAGTGGTGCTTCCACTGCTACAGGCCCGCACTTTTGGACAGTAAAATTCTGAGTGCTGCGCGGGGAGAAGGAGAAGAGAAAGTGTGGGCACAGTCCATCGTGTCCGTAATGTGATGGAATTCGCATTAACCCAGCGTCCCGACGCGCTGGCCTAGTTTAGTCGAGCAGGTTGCCTCATCTTCTCGGCATGACCTGCTTCGTGAAGGAATCTGTTCCATTTCGCAAGCGCAACGCGCACTGATTGCAAACCCTTGTACCCTTGTTGCGCTGTATGTGGCTGCGGACAGTGAATGATGTGGCTGCGTCTGGCAAACCGACTGTGAGCCGAAACAAACCAGCCTCCTGTGATCGTATGAACAACATACGCTTCGGTGTTTTCTGTTCCAAAACAGGGCGAAGCTTTTGTCTGACCTCCTGCAACTCAAACACCATTTGAGAAGAGGGGGGGCATGTTACTCGCTTCACCGTTCTCGGCACTAGCAGCGTGGTTGGCAGCATTCTTCCTAAATGGGGCTAAGCGGTATCCTACTGCTCCCCGTATCATTCTCGGGCTGTGGTCCAGTTTATGTGCGAAAGTGTTTAGCTCAGCGGGAACCACTCAGCTTGTACAACTTGCCCATTCCCCCAATGCCGAACTATGCGGAGTACTATGACATATATAATAAATTGTGCCTGGTTACTTCATTTCATGCCAACGGGGAAGAGCGAACCCCTATGGGGAAGAAGGGAAGGTTTGTATGTGCATGCAAAATGAGTGATCGTGTGCAATTTCTGGTCGGTTTCATCGATGACTTTCCGTTCCCTGAAGGCATGTGATAGGGATGGAAGCAACAGCGCTTCATAACGGAAGCCAGCCGAGGAATTTGTCGCCGATACAGCGTGCCAAAGTATGGCATTTCTTGTGAATATTACAACTTTCTGGGAATAAGTTGGAGCAATCAATTTTGCGGAACTATCAGTCGCTCAAAACCACACTGCTCTAGGAGTGAAGTTTATAGGAAAATGGTTTGCAATGGTTTTGGAGATGCTTATACACCGTCTGATGGCGGCGAGCAGTGAAGTTTGCTTAAAGCGCCTTAAAGTATGCAATTTGCATTGATTTGTCTCTGCAATAGAAGTTAAACTGTTAGCTTTTCTAACAAGTTGCATACTGTTAGGCGCTTATCACGATGATATTGAGATAAAATACAGGGTTTCCCACGATTTATTGGTCAGTTCCCATGATTTTTTGGTGCGTTCCCACGATTTTTTGGTCGTATCCCATAGATTTTTGGTTCGTTCCCATAATTTATTGGTATTTTCCGATTGGATATCAATACAATTGGACCAAAAAATTCTGGGAAACGACCAAAAAATCGTGGAAACGCATCAACAAAATATGGGAACCCACCAAAAATTGATGGGAACCGACCAATAAATCGTGGGAAACCCTGTAAACTGTAGAGGTAGCTATCTCTTTTTGGGTGTTTTTAATTGTATTTTATAAGACTACGATGTTCCAAAGCCACCAATGTATAGCATCATTGAATGTAATTTACTTCTTCCAGGCTGAACCTCGACCTTCGTGTCATCGTGTGATCATTGCAAACCTCCCAAAACACCACATCATCGCCCGAAAGCGATACAATCGTTAATTAGTGTAAAGTACAGAAGTGCATTAGCATCAATGGAGCGGTTGATTCGCCACGAGCGAAACACGCGCTGGAATGGATAAGGTCTCATCGATAACTCGCTATTGTTAAGCGTTGCCCGTATGGACCAATACATCTGTCACCCCAGCGGCACCGGGGAACATTAAACGGCATCCTCTGCATACACTACGGCGCAGTTTTACAATGGGGAAGAGTATGCCAGCCACCATATCGCTGGTGTGTCGTGGTTTGAAATTTAATCAGCTTAAATTATGCAGCCCATCTGCTGCTGGTGGTGGCAGTGCTGTTGCAGCTGCTTCTGCTACACCTCCACCGGATCCGACCGGAAGCTGATGCAACAGGTTCTACTACTGCTGGTGGCACTTTAAGTACAGTCGACGTGCGAACGGGAGAGAGAGAAAGAGCGAGAGCTTTTTTACTATTCAATATTTTTATTATCATAATACGGTGGTGCTTATCTGTTTGCTGGTGTGATCTGCCCGTCGGTCGGGTCTGGTGCGAGTGGAATATTGAGTGGTTTGGAGAAAAAAAAAATAATGCAACGATGCAAGTGGTGGTAGGTGATAGATTTTCCTTCATTCACGGCATGCATTCTGCGGTCGGGAGCGTATAATGCAGCGACACGTGTTTGAACTCGATATTATTTTCCATCCCCGTTCCGCTGCGTGGATGCCGAAGCAGTGGGAGGTTCAGCGGAAAGAGCCGGAAAAAACGGCCCTGACTGTGGTCAAGTTGCGGGATCGTATTATCATCGCACTTATTATTGATAAGCTTCCAGTTTCCCCGAGCCAGCACGGTGCGGCACGTACTGAGAAATGTGTCCCACCCATAGTACCCCTCTTCGCAAGCACAATTGTTCACTTCTGGTCGCTTCCGTCGGTCGTGTGTGGCTCCATTTTTTTGCTCGTTTATCTCCTCCCAGTGTCCGGGGCTTCTTGGTAGCGTCTTGAGGGGGCAGACCGTTCGTGAGCTGCTGATGGAACGCACCGGAAGCTGGGCTGTTGATTGCACACTGACACTGAGTGTCGCTCTAGGCGAGGAGTTCTGTGTCATGCCTTCCCCACCGTGTTGCAACGAATTGCCAATTGCGGCACCGTTGTGCGCGGATGGCGCGAGCGCGCGTGTTTACCGTTGAAAAGTCACGTCCTTCACGATCGGTCGGGCAGGACCTCACCCACACACACCCACCCACACACACACGCACGCTCATCTCACCTTGCGTGTCCTTGGTCCGCAGCTCCCCGGGACGTCCGCACGTGGACAGTGGCTTATCGAGAGGTGCCACTTGTTTATTGATTGGCAAATCGGAGTTTGGAGTGGAAGATACGACTCGAGAAGGGGCTGTGGGTGCGAATGTGTTGAATGCGGTTTTGCCTCAGCCCACATCTCACGCTGTGTCGCGTTCCGAACGTGCCTACTACGATTGTCGATCGGTAGAGCTTTTTTCCCCTATGTTCTACCACCGTGCTATGCTTTGTTGTTTTCGCCTGCTGTGCATACTGCAAACTTTTTAACAGTATTGTACGGGCACACCATCGGAAGAAACGGGCAGCAGCAGTGCCAGGTATTCGGGGTTTGGCTAGCGAGCCTTGCCGATTCAACAGGAAATGTGTGTGTCAATACCATTAATTGTTTTTTTTTATTATTGTGGAGGGAGGCAGTGAAATCGTCAAAACAAATCAAACCAGTCTGCACTTAGAAGTTGCTAGTTGTGCTATGCGTGTTGCATACTTCGAGGGGAACTGTACCGTGCGCTGTGAGAACACGCCCGAAGGTATGCAATATGAACTACAACAGTTTTAACAGAAATGGAAAGGGTTAAAAAGAATCAATCTGCAAAAACAAGCACCGTTCACTCTGAATCCGTTGAGTTCTCAAACAGAACAGAACAGTAAATATTTATGTTTTGCGCATCGGAAAAGGAACAGCTCCAGGGCAATGCAAACTTCACACGAAACGACATTGCCCTTACAATGTAACTCCTTTTGCGTTACTGATCTAGATAGAGTGTACAGTGTGCTTCATAAAACAGAACAATTGGATTGATTTCAAGAAAAAAAGCAATACTTGCCCTCCTCGCGCACAGTATCCCCAGTTCGTCATCGCCTAGGGACATTCCGTTGGAACATTCTACTCCGTATTGCTGTGAACGGAAAAAAGCGCGATGATAGCACGACTTTGCACGACCGGCGTGGATCCCAGGCGGTCGCCGATCAAAATTGTATAAGTGGAACAGATTAATCGGATTTTCTACTCCCCCCAGAACGTCCCAGCAAAGCGTCTGTGGGGGCGGTACGGTTTTGTTCGTTCGCTTCCCCCGCCCCCACAAAATGAGCCGTCCCTTTGGGGAAAACGACAAAGGGAAGATGAAACGGCTGCGGCAACCTGTTGCTTTTCGGCAAAAAATAAATGCTAAAAGACCATCATTTAACACGGCACCGGCGCAACGGCTGCTGCAAAGGGTGTACGAGGCCACGCAAAGGCCCGGATCGATGTGTCAAGCTTGCCGCAGGTTTTCCGAGCCTGTCAATGTTGCTGATGCTCGCAGTTGGACACCACCGAACCATTAGTCCATTATCTTTATCCTTCGAGTATGAGTGGGGGCGAGGAGGAAAAGGTATCCAAAAGAGCTCTGTCTATCATCTCCTTGTTTTTTTTTTTTTTTTGCTGATACCGGCTGTTTAAAGCTGTTAACCTCTCGTTCCAAACCTACGCAAATTTTGACACGTTTCCCTTCATCTCGCCCAGCCGACCGACCGACCGACCGACCGACCGACCGACCGACCGACCGGTGTGACTTCAAACGACCGGCAGGCCCGGCAACCGGCTTCATGCCATCAGCAGCAGCAGAAAAATTACACCAGCACTGGTTCTGCCAAATTTTAAACAAACAAAAAAGGGACAAATCCATCAGCTTGCACGCTTTTCCAGCACGGGAGAAGGCGCTGGGATCGATGAGGAGAGGGCATGCTGAAGCTTTCTTCCGCCGGTTGCTCCAGCGAGTGGATCCGCTCGTCCGTCCTTCACAGCCGGGCTTTGTTGCGGGGAATTGCGTCCATTCCATTCCATTAACTCGGAATGCCGATTTTTCGCATAGCAGCCGTGTCCGTTCCGATTGGTTTGAATTGTGTGTGTGTGTGTGTGTGTGTGTGTGTGTACCTTTGCATAGTTAGACGGTAGGACAGCATCCTTGGCGCAGGTGAAAAACTTTGGCCCGTGAACAACTGTGCCATACTGTGCGCTAATGCTGGGAGTGGGGGACGGATTTTCCAAAACCTTGAACCATTTATTGGGAACAAGGCTCGGGTTTCGCACGAATAAACTCCACAAAGGCCGACCAAAGTTCGCCGGAACCGCCTCTTGTTCTTGCCCGTTGTTTGCAAGAACCACCTTCCACGCCCTGTGTGGAAACTTCGCTTTAATTGTAATTTGTTTCTCACAGTGCTTTGCAGCGTAACACAATACCGTTCGCGGAGAAGTTCGTATTTCTCCCCCATTTGCAAGGATGCTACGATTTGCGGGCCAAAACCTCTCAAGTGGTTGTATTTCACCTGTCCTTCGTCTGCCGGTCTGCTATTTCCGTCGCGTGCTTGAGGTTTGAGGGTGCAGCTGCCTAAAAATAAATCCGTCCTCAGTCGACAACCTCACAACAATCTGTGAGACAGATCTTGTGCGGGACAAAGCGAGACCAAAGGGACACTGCAGTCTTCAAAGCGGCAGAGCGTCTTTTCGCTTGTACGTTGATTTGAATATCTGATTGAAGTTGGCCGGGGGGTTTTCGTCGCGGTTGCTTCCCAAAGAACCAGGTAGGCGGTGGCGTCTTGTGTTGTTACCATTGGTAATGTGAGGTTTCTCGCTCACAATCCCTCAACTGTGACGGTGCAGTATCAGGTTTTGCTGCTGTTTGCTTCATATAAAAGGAGTGTTCTCTGTACAAGAGAACCGACAACAAATGGAACAGGTGCGTCCGTGTCTGGGTAGGACTTCCCTTTCTTATTGCCAGTCGTGCAGAGCCGTTGCTATGGTGATTCGCTGCAAGAGATATCGCTGTTCGGTGCTCAATGACAGTTGTAGGGTATCTTTCATCCAAAGCGGCAATAAACTACCTCAGAGTGGAGCTGTCACAAATTCCCGAAATTTACTCATATTTCACGGAGGCATATATTTTTAAACAATTTTTTTCCGCCCACTTCTTTCACCTTTTTCACTTAGGGAGCAGAGTAAGGAGTTTCTTTTTTCGCCCGCCCTAAAAGCGCACCCCAGTGCGCCCACCCAGTGACACGATTG
Source organism: Anopheles merus (assembly GCF_017562075.2). Lineage (NCBI taxonomy): Eukaryota > Metazoa > Arthropoda > Insecta > Diptera > Culicidae > Anopheles > Anopheles merus. The sequence goes on along the minus strand of NC_054083.1, from coordinate 50,939,046 downwards.
CGCTGCTCGACGCGATGCCGGGTACCTGTCACCGGCTACGAATACCTTCGATCGTCTCCAGCCGCTCTTCCAAGAGCGGCGTCGGTACGTCCTCCTCCTCATCCTCCTCTTCCTCGGCCGCCGTCTGCACCGCAGCGGATGACGATCTGTTCGGGTGTGAGGGAGCAGTGCCGGCCTCTCCGCCGGCCACGGTAAAGAAGGAACGGCACCGGGTCACGATGATGGGTGCGGCGCGCGTGGGCAAATCCTCCATCATCTCCCAGTTCCTGTACGAGAAGTATCTGTCCCGGTACAAGCAGACGATCGAGGAGATGCACCGCGGCGAGTACGAGCTGCCGGACGGGTCGAGCCTGACGCTGGACATCCTGGACACGTCCGGATCGTACCAGTTCCCGGCGATGCGCGCCCTGTCGATCAACACGAGCGGTGCGTTCATACTGGTGTACGCGGTGGACGACGAGGAGACCTGGAACGAGGTGGAACGATTGCGGGAACAGGTTGGTGTTGAGCTGTTTTTAGATGTGTTTCTGTGTTCATGTGGTTTTACTTACCCGCTTACTCACGCATCAGATCATCTCCGTGCGAGGCACCCGCGTACCGATCGTGATCGTCGGCAACAAGGCGGACGTACCGGAGGAGGACCGGCAGATACCGTTCAAGGTCGCCCGGTCCCGGGCCCTGCTCGAGTGGGGCTGCGGCTATGCGGAATGTTCGGCCAAAAACAACGAGGGCATCCTGACCGTCTTCAAGCAGCTGCTGCGCCAGGCCAACATCGAGTACAATCTAAGCCCGGCCGTGCGACGCCGCCGGAAGTCGCTGCCGAGCTACACCGGTGCGACCAATCCGGCCCGGGCCAACTCCGCCAAATACTATCTGAAGCGGCACTCCTGCTCGGTACAGTAAACGTTTGGCAGGTTGCCACGGTTTGAAGTTTGCAGGGGCTCTCAATAATCTCACCACAACGATACATGAGAAACGAAAAAGCCGGTCAACGGTTGCGCTGATAGAACGGGGCAGAGCGGGCGCTGTTTGGTAGCGGTCCGCGTAGGTTAAGCACCAATGATGGGCAAACTGATTGGGAATTGTGGCCACCAAGGAGAAAAGGTTTGTAATGTTGTAAATCGGTTTCACCGTTGAATTTTGGGGGCACGCTTTTTGAAAAATGAAAAAAAAGAGAAGAAAAACAAAACATAAACAGTATTTGCCGTTTACAAAAACCGTAACCAAAACCCGTATTAGTACCAGTATATAATTGCGAATGGGGCTTCAGTTTGACGAATTTACGTGTGTTTTTGTGCGTGGCAGTGGCGGCGCCGAGAGCGTGTGTGTGCGTGACATTTGAATGGAGCAACTGTTGTTCGTATTTGGGGCGGTGAGTGAAAGCAGTGAAAGAAGACTAGTTTTTTTACGCATTTACCTTGGCTATATATACACATAAATAGTAGAAAATAAAAACATACAAAATCCAAAAGGAACAAAAATCAGAACAAATAAGCAGAAAGGAGAAAGAAAAAAAGCAAAACAACACTCCCTTCTCTCCCTTTTGATTGGCTACAGTGTATTTGATGTTTCTGAAGAAAAAAAATACGAAGAATGCAGTCGTCAACAAACCAGAATCGAAGCGTAGATCGGAACAACCCAAGTACGAAAGCTAAAGGGGGCGATGATGATGACGATGGTGGTTGGAATCGAAAATTCAATTTGACCAAAATTGCTGCGTTTTGATACTGAAGGGGTCAAGGCAAAAGGGGCGGGGGTAGCAAGGAGGATAGAAGAGGGGGGGAGGTTGGTAAGCACGTCTCTTCTCCCCACGATTGTTGCACTGTTTGGCATTGGCGCTTTCGCATTGGCTTGGCCGGGTGAAATGGCGTTGTTGTTGTTGCTGGTTTCTGCTGTGAGAAGGATATATAATAGAAAAAAGTGCGCTTCGCACGCTTGGCGCAGGAAAGGGCGAAGGGTACTGGAGGAAGGAATTCCCTGAAAGAGGAACCCCTGTTAATGACGGTTTGATAGAAAAAAAATGCAAAAAAAGAAAGAGACACACAGAGTTGGAGAGAATTCAATGTCTTTGACGTATTTTGAACCTGCGTACGATGCGTATACTTTTATGCTGAAATATACAATAAAAGAAAAACAATAACATATATGAAAATACAAAACACACTTCTCGTAATTACTCCCTTCACCTGACCCCTGAGGGGGGAGGGGGGGGGGTTGAAACTCATCCGAAACATAATGGTGTCCTACCTGCAATTTTTAATTAATTTATCGCAACAACCCATCCCATCAAGTTACTGTCAAATAAAAGTTTATTGATTGAACTCAAACGATTCTGATTAACCAATTGGCCGCAGTGGCAGGAAGTCGTATGAGGGATGGAAAAGGGTAGTTTGTAATAAAATAAAAAAACACACACACCTCCGCTACAGAGCAGAGCGCGGAATGTCGGAATACGAAGAAATTAACTAATTTACAGATTAAATTTATAGGCTCCACTGTGCCCCGGCAGCACAATGAGCCCGTAACATGCAAGCAGAATATAACGAGAAAACGATGTCGCATTTGTTCCTTTTCACCCCCTTTTTTGTTTGCTGATCTCACTCAAGCTTTTGCTTTTTCGTTTTAATCCACCGCTCCACTATCCCTTAAACTATTTCACTCATGTACAGTTGGATTCCTGTTTGCTTGGCTTTGTTTGTTAAAGCTTATCAAATAAAAAACCATTTGCCCAGCTAAAGGGCCCAGGCGAACGGGGTGCTAGCGGAGAGATGGTAATACTAAATTCGATTCGTTCTGTCATCCTGTCCAACGACGTCCTACAATTACGTTTTGTTTTTTCACTCTCTTCTCTTTTCCTATGCGACTGTTCGTTGTGACTGTTTTGCTTGTTTAAAATTTCATTTTTAAGCTCAAGCGCTCACAAAAAATGGGGAACACATTTCGTACCTCGTGCCCTGGTTCTATTTCCCAGTCCGCGGAAGATTGGAGCCCGAACACAGCTGGCCACGCTGCAGGCACGCTTCCCCAATGGCTGTGTGGGGAAGCGTGCGCCAACCTACCCACGGCCCGGGAACTAGCGAGGACAGCACGAATAAGTCGTTGGTGTTTTTTTGTGGTATGTTTTTTGTTTTTTTTTCTTCGCTAACACATGGCTATACCGCTTCGTAGGGGTCGTAGGAATGTTAAAAGCTATCCAGCAAAAAGCAGTTTTATTGTGCGATGTCTTTTACCTTTTGTTTGTTTGTTTGTTTGAATATCTGAACAATTCTATTTGCTTACACTTCTTATACCAAGCTTTTTGGAAAGCTTGCGCGTTACTCTTGCCCCGTGTTCACCTACTTCCAACTAAGCTCTTTCTTTAAGTGACAGTTACTGTCGTCTGGTCACCCTGGTAACCACATCCAACGGTCAATTTAAAATTGCAACCCCTAGCGACGCGTAGCAACCCCGTCCGACAAGGACAAAAGCTTAACCACCTGCATGCAAGATGAGCTTTATGGCTGTGTGAAAGCTCATCTCGCAAGTTCGAAGCTTCCCCTTTTAGATTGGAGGGCGGGCACCTCGAAGATGGCAGCTACAGTTGCCCGTTTTTCGGAGGTTTGCTACCCGTGCCGCGAGTGCGTGCTTTTTTTTATCTAGTTTTGAATCTTATCGCTAACGACAGGCGTTTACAAGTAATGGTTGGCAAGAAAGTGTATGCTGCGGGGTCGCTTCAATGGCCTCCGAGCTGGTACTGTCGAGGACCGGACTGTCCTTTTCGATAGTTTCGGTATATAAATGTTCTATCATTCATGTAACTTGATATAAAGATGATTATACATGTTTGGCATTTAATCTATCAACAATGATGCTTTGTGGCTGCAACAAACTTTAAGCAATTGTAGTTAAAACTGTTATTAAATAAGAGAACAACGAACAAATCACTGGTGTAAAATGGCATTTTTTACAACGAAAAAATCTACATAATAAAAAGAAAGATAGTTTTTTCGAGCGTAGTGATGCAAATTGATGCACAGAAGCCGATTTACATACGATTGCTCAAAGCTAAGTGTAGCAGAAGCGTCAACCAACTGTGAGAAGGGTGTCCGGCGTTCCCGTTTGGAAGGTACAAACCGTCCCCCCACAGTGACGACCTTCCCGATCGTTGCCGTCTTTGCAAATTGTCCCGCATTTCAACGTGTGTGTATGTGCTTTAGAGTTGCTGCTTATGTACAGGAGGTGCAGCAATCTAGGTGCGGATGTAAGCCGTCTTACTACCCCGTATCATATTATCCTATACAGCATTATGTAGTAGTTTTCACTCGATGTGCGAGCGAAAGAGAGCAAGTAATTAAGAGAGGGAGAAAGAGAGAGCGATGAGATGTTGTTTGGGGGTGATTATGCTTGGTGTTTCTCTATAGTTTGGTGGAAACTACAAAAAAGCATCTTGCACAAGAGTACGTTTTGCTTAATCCTAGCGCGTTATCTTTCTACCTTACGCAGCAGATAACACTTATTAATCTATAGCTGGGGAAGGTTGGAAGGGCTGCTGCTGGATTCAACGTCAAAACAGAAAACTATAGCCCACGCACACACTTCGTAACGGAAAGGATATACAAACACACAGGGAATGGGAGCGCAATGGGAATGATGAACGTCGCTTTCACACGAAGTAAATGTTGAACCGTGGTGCATAGAAACGGGTGCGCACTCAAACCTCCTCTCCTTCGTCGGAGTGCGTTAGGCGCACTTGGGCCGGCTCGATCGATACCCCATTGACGGCCATTTGCTGATCGCGCCAGGGCGTGGTCAGGATCTTGAAGCGCTGCAAACAAGAGTGGAGTCATGAGGGTGTGGCTTTTGGGATGTTGCACGCGTCTCTTACCTGTCGCAAGCTTCCCGGCGTCACGATCAGCTTGTAGCTTGCCATCAGCGGTATCATGATCATGGACGATCCGGCTATGCACCAGCCAAGCACGTTGGCCCAGGACGGATACACGTAGTCCTCGTAGCTGAGCGGCTCGTGCCCGATCAGCCCGTAGATGATGATGAACAGCAGAAACAGTGGTGCGACAAACTTCCAGCAAACGCGCCAGTAGATGCCGGGTGCAAAGCCAATCATGTCCTTGATGTCATTGCAGAACCGCTCCGTGCCTAGGAAAGGGTTTGGAAAGGCGTGTAAATATTACCCATTTTCAGATAAATAGAGCAATAGGAAGTTTACCATAAATCCAGGACACAGCGATCGCTTCAAAAAATACAGCTATAAGGATGGAGTACCCAGCCGCATAACGATCCAGCAGCTGGAAGAAGTAGAATCCACCCTGCGTACAGCTAGCCAAACCGACGACAAAGTACAGCGAGAACAGGACCGCCACAAAGATCTCACGATTGCGGCCGATCTTGGGAAATTCGTCACTCAACGCTGTGATGATCGCTTCTGATCCGCCAAACTAAAAGATCGTACAGAAAACGTGATATTGTGCAGCTCTCTGTGAAGCTCCTCTACAACACTTACCGAGCTATCCAGTCCAAGCGTTAGCAGCATCATGAAGAATATCAACGCCCAAAAGATGCTTCCCGGCATGGTGGCGATCGCTGCCGGGTACACAACAAACACAAGCCCCGGCCCTTCGGTTGCCACATCCTGGATGCTTTGGCCGCTCGCGTGTGCCATGTAGCCAAGCACGGAGAAGATTACAAACCCAGCAATGAAGCTGGTGGCCGAATTGATCAAACTAGTCAGCAGAGCGTCTCTGGAAGATGGAATAAGAGCTTAAGTGACATCACCCAACTCACACGTGCCTTGGTCAAAGACTCACTTGTACACATTGTTGTGATACTTGTTGTACGAAGCGTACGCTAGCAACACTCCAAAGCCAGGACCGAGCGAGAAGAACACCTGCGTCGCCGCGTCGACCCACACTTCCGCATTGTAGATGACGTCAAAGTTGGGCCGCAGGTAGTACAGTATGCCCTCGGCCGAGCCGGGCAGTGTGATGCCGCGGACGAGCAGAATCAGCAGCACGGCGTACGGGAACAGGGCCGTAAACCAGACCACCTTCCCCGATGTGCTGATGCCCTTCCAGAGCGAGAAGTAGCAGATGAGATACACGGCCAGCAGACAGAGCGCCATGTCCCACTTGATCGCGCCGAGATCGTGAATGCCTTCGCTCTTGTCCAGCTCGAGAATGTAGCGGCTGTTGGGGAGGTAGCAACAGTATTAGAACTCTCCCCTCTGTTTTGTGATTCACTTTTCATCAGCCCACTTACTTGAAGTACTCGGAGGCGGCCGATGCAAACTTGGTATCGTTGATGGTGCTAACCGTGCCGGTAACGTTAGCCGCCAGCACACCGGTCCGATTCACCACCGTCGCCGCCGTGCTGTTGATGTACCCGAACGGCTTACACTCGACCGTGTTCCAGGCGTTGGAGCAGTGCGTCCACGGCAAGCTGTCCGTGAAGGAGGCGAAGAAGAAGCGCAACGACCAAGCGATGATCACGTTGTAATAGAAATCGACGTAGAACGCAATCAGCACGACCGCGTACCCGATGCCCTTGAACAGTGGCACCAGCCGGCCCCAGCAGGTGATGGCACCCTTCCGGTTGAACTGGCCGAGCGCCAGCTCCATGTAGAACAGGGGGATACCACCCACCACCAGCATTATGCCGTACGGTATGAGGAAGGCACCTGCCGAAGAGCCGAACAAGGAAACGCAGCAATAAAATGAAGATGCTTGAACAATAAATTCCCAGTGGAGGTGGAGTGCCGTTCTGCCGTGGGAACTCCGATCCAAAACCCACCCACCCATCCACCCACCCACTCCCATCCATTTCACAGGACGCGGATTTCACAAGAAAAGTGGTGCTATGACGATGGCCATAATAGCATTATTATTTCCTTTCTCCCATTTTATTGACTTAATCCGGGCGAAGGATTCATACGACCGGCGGGCACTCGCTCGGGAACAATATTGTACCACACCCTTACATCGCCTGCCATGCCATGCCATGAACCCGGGGAGCGAAAGTGCGAGAAGAAAGGTGGAGAGTTAATAACGGGGACTTAATGTCATCTTCCGACTTTCAGCATCGTTTCGCCCTTTACGCCGGCTTTCCTCAGCCAGAGCCGCAGCGAGAAATGGGGACAATTTATAAAGGGATTGGTCCAGGCAGGCTCGGCCCGTCCCGGCCCGAGGAAATGCCGTAACCTAGGCTAACCTTCTGCCAACTGGCCCCCGCTGTCGCTGGAGATTATCGTCCAGCCTCGTCTTGGGAGGAGAGGCTCGTATAAACAGACTTAGGCGCGTACGCGCGTTGTCTTGGCAACCGGAACAGTAGCAAGCGATGTAATATCTGACACTATTTCCCGGAATAGTGTAGGATTATAAACAAACTGCCACGGAAGTGGTGAAAGTGGTCAAGTAAAGTGTCCAGCCAATCGAATTCTTAGTGGGACAAGAAAAAAGACAAGAATCCCGCTCCAGGCTGTGTGTGTGTGTGTGTGTGTGTGCAACGTGACGTAGTTTAAATCGGGCCCCAAAGGTAGACACTCCCGCTTATCGATGACTTCACAGGCTATTCTAGCGGTCCAGCGCTTGTCTATTGGGTTGTGCCATAAAGATAATCCTAACCGCAAATCGATAGCATCTTTAAAGCAGTTCCGCGCCGCACAAAGAGTGAAGAGTGGTCATATAAATCCATCTTTACCGAATCCCGATAGCCACCCTCCCGATGCAGGGCCCATCCATTCCGGTATCTTTATGACCACCCGTTTTGTGTGGCCAAAACGGTTTGTGCTTCGGGTGTCTTCTTCTTGCTGCTTGACCAATTTGCCAATTACATCAAACGATGTGCAAAACCGACGGACAGGCCTTATGTAATGGCGGGAGATAACTGATACCAGTTGCCAACTTCTTCCCAGATACTGGTGCATTTTGGTGCGTCTGCAGGTGGAACTGCACCCCAACGTTCCTGGTACCGTTCAAGGTCGCACGCGTACGGAAGACCCTCCCATCATCATATCCTATCGGTATCTACAGTCCCGGTCAAATTGCGTCCGGCAGAAAAAAAGGGGTTCCATGATAACTCCAAGTTATCTGGTCAGTATTTAAGCGGGCCCAGTGCAGGATGACACTCCAGTAATCGCTAGTGCACGGAAGGCTAGCGATATTCGGAAGAAACTCATCCTGAAGACAGAATGGGTGCTAAAGGTAAGACTTACTTGACTCGTGTCACACTATTGGTGCAACTGAACTCACTGACTTGTCATTCCAGTTCTGTGGAGTATTGCCGTACTCCTGTTGGCCACCGTATCGGTCGCCAGCGGGCAACAGGGTCGCTGTGAGGGCGTAGACAACTTCGGGCTGGTGCGTGATCGGTTCTTCTGCTACCGCTTCTACCAGTGCATCGATGGCAATCCCTACCCGCTGCGCTGTCCCGACGACCAATGGTTCGACGAGGAGCGTCAGGTGTGTGATAATCCGGCCAACGTGACGTGTGAGCTGGAGGATCGCCCTCCGACCGTCACGCCAACGCCCGGCATTTGCAATGGCGCCCCGGACAACCAGTTCGTGCTGCATCCGCTGTTCTGTAACGAGTACTACCTGTGCGTCGGTGAGATTGGATTCCCGATCATGTGCCCGCCGGGGCTGTGGTTCGATCAGACGCGTCAGATTTGTGGTGATCCGGCTGACATTAGCTGCCCGCATGGACGCCCAGGAGCGGCCCGCTGTCGTGACGAGCCGGACTTTGGGCTGGTAAGGAGCGAGTATGCCTGCTACCGGTACTACCAGTGTGTGAATGGGTTCCCTTACCCGATGACCTGTCCCGAGGGGCTGTGGTTCGATGCCGAGCGAGATATCTGTGACGAGCCAGAAAATGTGGAGTGTGAGCTGAGACCAGGGCTGCCGACGCCTCCAACGCCCGGCATCTGTAACGATGCGCCCAACAATGTGCTGCGCTCGAATCCGACCGCCTGTAACAAGTACTACGTGTGCGTGGATCAGATCGGTTGGTCCAAGTACTGTCCACTGAACATGTGGTTCGATGAGGAAAGGCAGACGTGCACCCAGCCTGGGCTTACGAACTGTACGCTGGGGCCGGATATTCCACCACCGCGACCGGACAACCCGTGCAATAATGTGGACAACCTGTCGTTCGTCAAGGATGACTTCTTCTGCTACCAGTACTACCAGTGCCGCAATGGCTATCCGTTCCCGCTCATCTGCCCCGCCGATCAGTGGTTCGATGAGAATCTGCAGCGCTGTGCCGACTACCAAACGGTTGAGTGTGAGGTTGATGGACCTCCGCCCACCATCAAGCCTACGCCCGGTATCTGTAATGATGTGATCGGGGAGCGATTGGTGTTGCATCCTCGTTTCTGCAACCAGTACTACATCTGCTCGGAACAGGTCGGCATCCCGGTGATCTGTCCCACGGGACTTTGGTTCGATGAGGATACACAATCCTGTCGCTCGCCACTTCAAGTTGACTGTCCGCATGGAGCGACTCCTCCGCCCGAAGACCCGTACATGATGTGCAACGGTGTCGAAGGATTTGGGCTGGTGCGTCATCCTAACTTCTGCTATCGCTACTACCAGTGCATCGACGGTGTCCCGTATCCGATGATCTGCGAAGGTGATCTCTGGTTCGATCGCGAGCGTCAGGTGTGTGATATGCCGCAGTATGTCGAATGCGACGTAACGCCACCGCCCGTAGTGAGACCACCACCGACCGCTGGCATCTGTAATGGAGCTCCAAATGGTCGACTGGAAGGTAACCCACAGTACTGCAACCAGTACTACATCTGCGTGAACGAGATCGGCTGGCGTTTGGTGTGCCCCGCTGGTTATTGGTTCGATGTGGAGGGACAGACCTGCTCGGAGGCGGGCACGGTTGAGTGTGGCCTTGCTCCGGAACGTCCTCCAACTACCCCGAACCCGTACGCACCCTGCATCGGCATCCCGAACAATGCGTACGTGCGTGATGAAGCCTTCTGCTACCGCTACTACAAATGCGTCAACGGATCACCCTTCCCAATGATCTGCCCAGGCGAGCAGTGGTTCGACGATCGTCGCCAGCAGTGTCGTCCACAGGAGGAGGTTGAGTGTATCATTACGGAGCCGCCACCACGTCCACCGCCAACGGCCGGCATCTGTAACGGTGTGTCCAACTCGATCCAGGTGCCGAATCCGTTCAGCTGCAATCAGTTCTACATCTGCGTGGACCAGATCGGGTTCCCGCAGGTTTGCCCTCCGGGCATGTGGTTCGACGAGGATCGGCAGACGTGTCTACCGGTGGCGGAAACTTCCTGTGATCTTGGACCCCCGACGACGACCACGATTGCGCCTCACCCGTGGGGACAGTGTGATGTTGTGCCTAACTTTAGCTTCGTGCGCAACGAGTACTACTGCTACCGGTACTTCCAGTGCATTGATGGACGGCCCTATCCGCTCATCTGCCCCGGCGAGCAGTGGTTCAACGAGGAAGAACAGCGCTGCGATGATCAGGAGAATGTGCGGTGCATTGTGAACCCGGCTCCACCATCAGTTCCGGCCACTCCGGGCATCTGCAATGATGCGGCGAATGGGGAGATGGTGCTGAACCCGCGGGCCTGCAACCAGTACTACGTCTGTGTGGACGAGATCGGCTACTTGTTGATGTGCCCGGACGGGCTTTGGTTCGATGCACAGGCTCAGCGATGTGGCCCACCGGCTCAAGTGTACTGTCCGCTGGTGCCGCCCGTTACGACGCCCGATCCGTTCGAGCTGTGCGACGACGTGCCGGAGGGTGGACTGCTGCGCAACGAGTTCTACTGCTATCGGTACTTTGAGTGCAAGAACTCGGTTCCGTACCCGATGATTTGTCGCGCCGGGCTGTGGTTCGACCAGGAGCGTCAGATGTGCGATATACCGAGCCGCGTGCCGTGCTTCCTGCGTCCGGGTGTCCCTGGACCGCCGGTGGCCACACCCGACATCTGCAAGGATGTGCCGAATGGGCGTTTTGCGCGCAACTGGAACTTCTGCAACCAGTACTACCTGTGCGTGAATGAGATCGGCTACTCGCAGATCTGTCCCGATGGGCTGTGGTACGATGATAATCGACAGATCTGCGACATTCCCGAGAATGTGGAGTGTCCGCTGTCGCCCACCACGATCGCGCCCTCGCCGTGGGATCGCTGTGCGGGCGTGGAGGACCTTTCCTTCATACCGGACGATGACTTCTGCTACCGCTACTACCAGTGTGTGAACGGCATCCCTTACCCGATGATCTGCCCGAACGATCAGTGGTTCGACTACCGCCGACAGCTGTGCGACTTTACGCAGAACGTGCAGTGTGAGGTGCATGACGTGCTGCCGCCTCCACTGCCCACCGATGGCATCTGTACTGGGCAGTCCAACTCGATCCAGGTGCTGCATCCGGTGTTCTGCAATCGGTTCTACATCTGCGTCGATCAGGTCGGTTTCCCGCAGATCTGTCCCGCTGGACTGTGGTTCGACGAGACCCGCCAAACCTGTGCCAGCCCGACGGAGGTTGACTGTCCCAATGGGCTCACGACGACGCCCTCGCCGATCGAAGGTATCTGTAACGATGTGCCGCAGGGTACGTACGTCCCGAACCCGCTCGACTGCAGCCGTTACTACGTGTGCGTGAACAACTACCCGTACTCGGTGCAATGCCCGGGTGGCAACTGGTTCGACAGCAATCTGCTGCGCTGCGTCCCAATCGGTGAGGCGGAATGTGCCGACACGGTCACGACCGTACCGACGCCGGGCGTATGCGCCGGTCGGGAGGATGGTGTGCGTGTGCCAAGCCCGGATAGCTGTTCGCTGTTCTACACCTGTCTGAACGAGATCGGAGAACCGTCGTTCTGTCCACCGGGACTGTGGTTCAGCGAGGAGCTGCAGGACTGTGACGAGGCGGACAATGTCGAGTGTACGGTGGAACCGTCCACACCACCAACCGGCGGCATCTGCACGGGCCAGCCGGACGGAGCGTACGTGGCGAGCCCCTACTCCTGCCGCCAGTTCTACGTGTGCGTCAACGAAGCGGGCTATCCAACGTTCTGCTTCGGCGATCTGTTTTTCAGTGAGGCGGCGCAGGAATGTGTCGATCCCTCCGAGTCCGAGTGTGTCGAGTAATGATGTTTGGCCTTTTTCGATTAAATGCTTATTGAATACGGTAAATAAAGTTAACCCATTTGCTACAAGGGCGCTAAAGTGCCTTAGCAACGAAATGTAATCTTCACGTGTAGTGCGTATTGCATAACGTGCGGGCGTATAGCGCGAATCAAACTGACCGTTACGGGAGAAGCATTATTTTTCGCCGCACAAAAGGCGCATTTACAGTCGCAACTCAATGTAATTGTGACACAAATACACTCTCCACCAAGCCCACCACTCGCTCCTCTCGGAACGAAAGTCGCACGACAATAACCTTCCATTTTAATGCTAATACTATCGATGAAACACTTTCCACTCCATTAGCTAACGGTGCGGACAGACGTCCTAATGCACTGTGTTCCTACTCTACTGTACAAAGCAACTGTGTTCTACTAAACAACGGGTGGATGAAGAAGAAGCAGTTAAAAGAATGTTTTGTAAGCTCTTTCAGGTCCATTTCCCATGAGTCACACGGCGTCAAACAGGGTGTGAAAAACACGGAACCATAATTCCAACAAGGCAAAAAAGGCATATTCACACACACACACACGCACGCTCACACTTTTAAATTCTTTGTAAGTCAGCATCCTTTTTAAGCTACAGTTCTCCGCTCAAAAGTTCAAGAAGTCAACCTGTTGGATGGCAATCGCTGCAAAATGGAACTCAATAAGGGAATGAGGCAAAGAAAGCGCCGGTTGAGCGGGTAAATGGGGCGTCCTTTTCTTTGTCCATCCCCTTCAAACACACAGCACACTCAGGAATCACGCACACTCAACGTCAATGTGTCGATGTTGTCACACGAACCGGATGAAAAGGCAGAGGCGTAAGATAAGAAAGCATAGTGACACATTTTACTCGCCCAGAAATCGTCGCCGGCATCGGAATCGAGAATCGCAAAGCGCATGCAACAAGTGGCCGTTTTGAAAAGTGTTCCCAGCGCAGCTAAGAAGTGGCCGGGAAGTCAACCACAAAAGGATACGGGCTTGGGTTGAAAGCTGTAATAATTCATCACCGCTCCGTAGTGCCCCAGCGTCCCGGTAGTGGCAGTCGCATCCAAATGGTGAGGATGGCTTCCTCTTCTATCGCTCATCACCATCATCATCATCATCGTGAACAATTGGAGGCCATTCCGTAATCCCTGCTCTTGTGGAAGCTGGTACGCACTACTACGGATGCACGCTTGAGTGAGTACGGTTGAATAAAGACATCAACGCCATTAGCGTGAAACTTTGCCCCCGTTTCCTCTCTCTCTCCCCACCCGGCCAACCCGGTTAGAAAAGGCGGAAAAGTGGAAATTTCCGTTCCATGTCTTTGGCAGAAAGAATGAAAGAGCGCAACAGCATGAACCGAGTAAAGAGGCTCGCCCGGAACTCGGGACCAAAGCGTGAGCAACGATTCTTGGGAGAATCGTGCCCGTCTTCATGAACGCCAAGCCTCCGGAAAGGCAAAGAAAACGAACCAACCGACCGCCGACCAACAAGGTCCAGAGGGGCACGGTTCCTCAGCTGTCATCAGTGGCAGACTTCCGGCTTGGCAGTAGAAGCAGGAGAAGCTGGAGCACAGCTGGACGATTAGACCTTTTGGGGTGGCGTAAATCTGTGCTGTCACATCCATTTTACCACCTTCCTTTCTAACTTCAGCGCGCCGCTCTCTGTGTACTACATCCAAGGGTTTAAACATCCTAGAATGCAAGCAGGCATCTACAGCCCACTACGATTGCACATGACTTACTAACCGATTGGGATTGGATGGGATGGCATTTGTCACGGTTCAGTTCAGCGCTTGAACTGGTTCGTCGTACCGTCTTCTCGCCTGGCCGCAAGAACCGCCAGAAACGGAACGCTACCACGGAAAGTGCGTTCGCTTGTTTCGCTTGTTGATACGGTCGCGGATGCCAATCCCTTTTTTTTTTTTGGCGATGATTTATGCTTTCCCCCCCCCCCCCCTTCACGAGCAATGGGTACCTTTTCGTGCTGTACGCCCTTCGCTTATGATTCGCCTTTAATCTGTTCCTTTCGTGGGGTCCACCAACATCTTGGACTTTTGATTCGGTGGACGGCGTGTTTCAGCAGCACATATTATTGGTTAGTTTATTCGTTCGCATGAGCAGCTGGGACTGGGCTCGGACAGGTTTGGCTGTAGCTGCGCTTGAAACAGGTTTTTCGTGCACACGGAATTGGAATTTATTCTATTGGTAGGAACGAGCGAAGAGATCATGAAACTCGAAACTCGTTAGAAGGTGAGGTGAAGCTTATGCGTTCAAACTTACATCGATGGAATGCAATAGAAACGGTCTGTGAAGCTTCTTTCTACCTCAAAGCACTTTAATGCAGCAATTTAACATAACTATGCATTTTTATACTTCACAAAACCTATACAGCGTCACTCGACAGACGCGAGTTCCTTCTTTTGTTCTCATCTTATACGCCATATACACCCGGTAAAAGGAGGGCTGCGTTCGGTTTTTCAATATCAATTTTCCCGCCCGTCACCGTAACCAAATTAGATTTCACCGTCCGTAATTAGCTATTAAACGACGGCGACGATGCTATCCTTCCATCCTTCGAACGACGGAAGCTGGCGTACAGAATACCGTACAACACAGGGACCACCCTCTACCCACCGACCCACCCACCCACATTACTTACCACCACCGTTCTTGTAGCAGAGGTACGGGAAGCGCCACACGTTGGCCAGATCGACGGCGAACCCGATGACGGACAGCAGAAAGTCCACCTTCCCGCTCCAGGTTTCGCGCTCCTCGCCATCGTCCAGCTCACCACCGCCACCACCACCGCCGCCGGCCCCATTCCGTGGCAGCAGACCCGGCCGGCCCTTCGCCTTGATCTGGCCGATGGTGGTCATCGCCAGGGCGGTTCCCTCACTATCACCGCCGACGCCGTTTTCCGCTCCACCGTTCAGCTCCTTCAGTGCGTCCCCTTCGATGGAATCTGTTGGGGAGATGGAGTGCAGAGAAAAGGTTTAAGATATTATTACCAAAAAGTAAAACTGTGCTTCTAACTTAATTACACCATCGAAAAGGTATCGATTTTCATCACCCCAGCGACCAGCGTTCACTTGCAAAGGGGAGGTGTGTGAATGCAGTACACGCCAACTTTGACCTACTCACTGTCGGCCGGTCGGACTGGACACAGAGAGAGCGTTGCGATGACATGTCGGAAGAGGCACTTGAGCGACTCATCATCATCGTCATCATCATCATGGACGTAAATATCTCAAATACGTTCGACATTTCGACATCACATCGAGGGTATGTCCTAGGTCCATCCCAACCAAAGACCGCTCCCCCGCGAAGGAGAGGGAGTGAGGGAGCGAGAGTATTCAAATTTTGAAGTAGCTACTAATAATAGACCGACCTGCCTCACAACGAACGGACGACGACGACGACGCTGAGGACGAGGACGCACTCCAGCAATCGCAGCAGTCCGAGACCGGGCCCGAGAGCCAAACACGGCTCCAAAGTCCTCCAAAATTGACAAAGTGTTTGTTAATGTTTTTGATGTTTTATCCTACTCTTTGTCGACACTGGGTCCAGATCCCTCCGTTCCGCATCTTTCCGACACTTCATTTCGCTCCATTAAAGAACCATTTGCCAGCGCCTAGCCGAGCTTACGATGTTGTGAGAGAAATTGATTTTTCCGGCCCTTCCACGGGGAAAATTTGATTTGTTATGACGTGTATCGTGCATAATACGCCTATCTCGCCATATCGACATATCGATATGCCGCCGCCGCTTGGTCTCCCAGGACGTCACCCAGCGGGAAGGTGAATTCGCCCCTTCCCTGGTAAATGTAAATGTCACTTTGAAACCTGCCCAACCCTCATTTTTGCCCACCAACAACAAAGTCCCTAAAATAAAAGTCAACCACATCATACTTGTTGTTGGGGAGAAGATGGAAATCTTCACCATTGATGTGTCCCGATGCCAACCCAACCCAATACCCACCTCCCTCGTCGAGGTCGGGGAGGTTGTGTGAAGTGGAAAATATTAAGTACTCCTAATTCGATTTTAGACTCTCTCTCTCTTTCTCTCTCTCTTTGCCCGCTTGAATCGTTCGGGGTTGCCTTCTTTGTACGGTCTTGCAAATCTATTTACCAATCAGCTTTGGGTTGGGCGAAATTGTGCGCCAGAAAAGGACACCGCGCGTATCATTTCGGTATCGTTGCCACACTGTCACTGTTTACCGTTTTCCAAGAATCCTACAAAGACTGTATCCCCCCCCTTCTATCTCTGGGAGGTTTCGTCTTCTTCTGCTTCATTTCTTGCGATGGAGAAGATACGCCGGGGTCGCCTTATTCAGTTTCCGGCTTTCCACTTTCTCTACTACACCCACGGTGAGCAACGAAGATGTTGCGGGGGGAGACACTGCAAGATGAAAGAATTCGGTCGAGCTGGAAGCGACAAACCGCGATTGAGATAATCGTCTAGGGAAATTGACGATTCTTCTGACCAATAGCGCGCCCGTTGCCGGAGAAGTCATCCTGCTAAGCCGTTGGTTGCTATGGAGCTCTCGCTTCGCAGTGACGGCATGCTTAGAAACTGGCTTTGCTTGACTTTCTGATTTGAGATGATAAATAGGTTGGGTTTTTCACAAAGTATACTCAGCACGATAGATGCAGCCGTTTTTATCTCCTCCTAAAGTAACGGACAGCTCTGAATCATTTCATTCCAAACAGTTCAATCGTTCTTTCTGTGCTGCTGCTGCTGGTGCTGCCGGCGGTGTTAAACACGTTTGACTGACAGGGTTCTCGTGATTCTAACCGTTACTAAGGGCAACCGAAATCGTACGCCATCTAGAGCGTTCGCCGTTGCGTACGGTTGCACAAGAGAGCTGTATGTAATCGTGTGGTTAAAATGTGGCGTGACTGCTTCATAATCCAACACCCCTTGAACCAAACCGCAATGTACTTTTCGAGAGGTTTCGCCTACGGCTTAATAGAACTATGGAAACGCCATGTACCCTGCACCGAGTCATCGTGGTCACAACTTATTTTCTAAGTTTTTCACGCAAAAAAAATACCTTTCTTTTCCTTTTTAATGCCCATCTTGCAGCGTTGTGATGTAGCGTTTTATCGATCGTTTGTGTCACACAGCCTAACCAAATCCAAATTCACTTACACTCACTTATTCATCACTGTTATTTCTTCCTTTCTGATTTTTTTTCACACTTGTCACACTGTTTCACAGCATAAATATTAAAAATAATTACACAACACAAAACTAAAAAAACAAAACGTTCGAAACAGCCATTAGTGGTTCCCCTTTTTCTAACCGTCGATGACAGAACAAGCTCCTCTTGACACCTCTTGAAGCTCGCTCGCTCTCTTTCTCTCTCGTTAAGCCGGTCTAGTAGCCGTTGACCAGTGCCAACGGAAATTCAATTAAAATCACAAGAATAACAACAACAAAAAAGGGACACGCTCAAACCATCTCGAGGCCCGCGAGTGGTAGCACTTAATCGACACACTTGATTTGCGATGGTTTATTTAACGATAGTGTGCAAGACGGTTGGCGTATGACACATACGGCCAGACGCCGAAGTCGTCTACCTATGCCAGGCAAACGGTAATAGTAGAGGGGAAGACCACTACCAATGGACACGCTTGACCGGTGGGGGATGTAATTAGAGTTGATCATTTCGGTAGCGTTGTGTGTGTGTGTGTTTTTGCTTTTTCTTCTGCTTGTGCTTATCCTAACCAATGGGGGGGGGGAGGATTTGGTCATTTAGAAGTTCTGTCCCAGATTTGGCCTACTGCGATCTATGCAAACGACCGAAGCGGGGATTTATACAAACACAGACACGTTGCATGTTGCAACGCGCTCTGGTCAATTAATGCTAAAGTTGCTGATTGAAACTGACACTTTAATTACATTTGCACAGTCGCCGGAGTTGGACACATTGTATGTGTGTGACCAGTTTGTGAGGTGGTGGAATAAATTATTCAAAAAAATATCTTCACTTTAAAGTTCAATGACAGGGAAAGTGATTATTAAATCCATCTTTTAAATGGAATAAAATGCACACATACGTCCAATTCGCCTCCAATTAATGTACACTCCGCAGCACCGAACCTTGAACTGTCCATCTAGCATGACCCTTTCCCTTTCGTTTTACCACCACAAATTGCAATTATTACACCTGTGGCCGTTCCATCTCATGCGCAAGGTTTCCGGCGGGCTGTACCTGTACCAATCTTGTGCCGGTGTTCGTTCCATTACCATTCAGCTTAAATGCAATCCAATGATCTAGCCAAGCCACCCCACACCCCCTCTAACACCCATTGAAGCTCTCTGCAGTCTAGACGCCAAAGCGAATCAAACTCTGATCCTCCCCCCACCACTCGCTTAGCCTTGTGAGCATGTGCAGCGAAGTAGAACACATCAATTTTACGCACGCTTTTGCGCGGCTGGTCAAGCCGAGCCCAAGTTCCGACGGGGTGGCCATTTCATTGCTCACCCCCCCCCTCCCCCTTCCCCATCCCCTTCCGGTTGGCCTTGGATGGTGCACATTTTTGCGAATCGGAAACAAATCTCTCCTCGTGTGCGATTTGATCTGTCCGCTTCGAAATTGATTAACGATTGGCTTTTAATCCGGCCCGGTTAACCACGGTTGGCGCCTTTCTAAACAACTCCCTCGCGCGCTTTAATGGTTTAATGGATGACGCCAGCTTCCTCTCCACTCCACACGAAACAAATCCCTGCTCAGAAGAATGATGATCCTCGGTATGATTACAATATTAACCTTCACCTTGCGGATTGGGAGGATGAAGCTCAACATGCAAATCGGGGCCTCAACAGTGTGCTGTCGGCGGTTGGGAAGCAGGAATTGAGAAAAAAAACCAAACCTGTTTGTTTGTTTGTGGACAACAACTAGCAGAACAGCATCATGCTGTCAGCGTAGGAGGGTATGCTATCCAATTCGGTCCAAAAGCCTGTTTTCGCTTTCTGTTTAAGGTTAGCCCAATAACATTCCTTCAACGGACAAACCGTACGCAAAGAAGACAGGAAAGAGAAGCTACGAATCAATCCGGTTCTTTAGCTGTCTTTACTGGTCCATACAGCTGATCTGCGATGTCGCTCCAAACACACACACACACACACAAACAGGATAAAAATGTTAAATAATTGAAGAGTGTGCGAGCAGCGCAAACAAACCAACCGTTGAAAGCTGTCCTTCAAATGTTCTTACCCAAAATGAGGGGAATGGGTTATTTGTGTTCTAAAAAAAACATTGAATTATTTGCACAAATGATGGCGCACAAACAAGCTTTTTTAAAAATAGCGCCATGCACATGAACCGTGTGAAATTCGACAAGTATTTACGGGTATCACTGCAAACCCTTATCCCCAGCCCCTCATCAATGAGCTCATTAGATATTCGTTGATGCTTCTTTTAGCTGTAATCACTTTGCCACTTCGATTTGCCTTTTACGCTGATATTGCGCGCACACGCGTTTAACGCGCACATCACGCACGTGTAACACACGTTGGTTTAAATTTAAATCATTGCGCCCTGATTTATTGTCTTTTCGCGCGTCAACTCGCGCCTCAGCCATCCGATGGGAAAGCAACTAGCTTTGCTTTAAATGGATCCAGCCTGCTTTGATGCCACGCCGTTCGAACCGTTTTTGGGGCTCGTTTATGGCCGTTAGAAAACTAGTGTGTCGATCACACGTGTTCACGCATTCAAATCACACGCCGCTGTGTGAAGAGTTTGGATCTGTTTTCAAAAGCTAAACTTAAGCAGCGTATATTATGTCACTACTGTTTCTATTCACTCTTACACAGTAAATAATAACAGCCTAAAAAATCAAACCAAAACGCCTCCAAACACACTGTACGCCTGTTCAGTCCCGTTCGGTTCGCAGCACCGTTTCTGCGTCTACCGGCTTGGACGAACGGTTGCGCGAGACTGCGGCAAGCAGAACGACTCCGAACGCACCGACTGCTTGCTGGCAATGGTCGGTGGTCGGTCGGTCGGACCGTTTCTCTAACCCCCTTCCCTTCTACTACTACTAACACCACCACTACTACTGCGGCTGTGGGCAAGCTCGTGAATGGGCGATTACGTTGAAGATGAAAAGGAATCGTGGTTAGATGTGATTTCGAGTCGGGGTTTTTTCTTCTTCTGAATGCCGGTCGGTTATATAGATGTGTGGTTGTGTGTGCTGCAGCGCTGGTAGGGCTTAGAAGAGGCTTTTAAGAAGGCCTTAGTAAGGTACAGCGCAAATCTTATAATAAATTATAGCTTCATAAATGAAATAATTTGCACAAGCACTTTTATATAAAATGTTTTAAATAATATATATCTTTTATTATCACCCAAACGTTTGATTGGTACGTGAATAGTTGTTTCTCCCAATCAAACATCATTAGCAAGGAAGCGTGACGGAGTTTCGGGCCTATTAAGGACACCATCTTGCCGTGACAGCTTTGGAGGGAGCTTTCTTGTTACAAAAACCTTGTTTCTTTATTGTGTTTTATATACATCGTAGGAGAAGAATACTGTAAGAATTATACTAATAAGGAGACTGGTGAACTTGAAGAAATCCTAGTCTAATCAGATAAGTCCGACCGTCAGTAAAGAAGTTAAGAAGGGGCCACACTGGCAACATTCATCCTCCTTTTTTTAAGATTGAAGGATTTTTGCAGCTCACAACATCATAAGAACGAAAAGCCACAGAAACCCTTAACCGCAGAATAGTTCCCCTCTTTGTCTTGAGCTTTTTTTAAGTATCTTGTGAATTTTTCCTGCAAAAAAAAAAGCCGACGCATTTAATTTAAATGCTACCAGTGCAAAAAAAAACTGCTCCTTAAATCCCCATCACAGCAATAAACCCAATCCAATAAAGAGAAATCAAATAGCTCCGCCAACCACAAAGCTTATTGAATTTTACAAATTTCCTTCACCACCAGTAAAGGGGAAGGGGTTGGGTGTACCAATTTGAGCAACCTACCCTTCCCCATTCATCTCACTAGTTTACTTCCGTAACACTAAACTACTAACGTTCCCTTTCGCTCCCCACTCCGAACGAATCCATTCCATCAAATCACTTACAAACAGCAAATTCGCTCCCGACCCGCTAGATTAGCAAGGAAAACAATCATAACCACAGATTTATAGCTCATTTCCTTCGGTGCCAGGCCCAGGACTCGGGCTTGCCCCGTTTTTCCGGGACGTTGGTTGCATTCCGCACGCTCACAATATTGCACAAAGGCCACTCCACCACACCCAGGGTACATTTACCCAGGGAAAATCCTGCACAGTGGCAGAAATCATCCAAAAACCGCATCCGTTATGTTGGTTGCTCAACCAAACTGCTGGATGGCCTGCTGCGATATTCGATCCTTGCGTCCTGACTGACCATTTTCGATACTCGCTGCACCGTTGCGGTAAGCGAAGCCCGTTCGACCAATACGCAACAGGTAAGCGCAAGCAAGTGCGCGAGTGAACAGCGTGCGGGAGGAAATTAGTTCAAGTGTTTTTTGGGACTCCCCACCGGAATGGGAGTTGAAACGGTAATTGAAATATTTCCCGGCTATTAGTCGACTTATTAGTTCCGGGAACAACCACAGCGCCGGGGAGGAGGACCAACAGAACTCGAAACGGAACGGGGTTTAACGAGGCGTGGTGAAGAACCACTTAGAGCCAGAGCTCATGCAAAGCTCGTAAGGAGTAGTGGTGTATTGGAAAGGGGAGCGATGTTTTACTTAATACGCTTAATTTACTTAGGTGTACACTACTCACCTGATCCGGACTTGCTGCTGTCCGTGCACTTCACTGGCGTTTCCAGCAGTCTCAGCTTCTCCCGTGGATCATCTAGCTCGAACATCCAGCTTGCTTACCGCAATGGGTGCACCGTCTCACTCACTCTCTGTCTACTAACAGTTGGGTACAGCTATCGGCTTCTTTTGAAACTCCACTGCAACAATTTGGCCGTCCTGTTGTCTGTTGATCGTTCTACCAAACGCTTCCTGAAATCGTAGCTTTACACCTCAAATGTGATCATGTTCTAATTTGCTACACTTTTTGCCCCCAAACCATTCAACTCATCTACTGCTGCAAGCGTATCGTTCAGCAGTTATTTTGCACCGCTACATACTGATTTATGTACAACAATACAACAAAAAAAACTCTATACCGTCCACGTGTCCGGAGGTAATTTTGAACGACCAAACCCCAAACCCAACTTGGCCTTAGTGCTTTTGTTTTATTTTCACAACCACACCACCGCGTACTTTGCACGTAAGCAGGGGGCACGGAACACACTTGTAACCGTCAGTTGCATTCACTGCCACTGGGCCCACCCTTCCCCGCGGCTGCCTCCTTCCAACCAGCACCAACTTCCGGCTCCCTGGCAGCTGCCTGTTTGCTTGCACACCGAGCTCGCTTCGCTTTGCTTGCACCGAAACGGGATGCACAAGGACGACTAGCGACTGGCTGGCTGGCTGGCACGGTGGCCCTTTTATAGTGGCGTTCCTGCGCCCTGCCGAAACCGATCCTGCGCCGGAGAATCGCCGGAAAAGCATTGGTTCGGTTCGGCCCGGCCGACTTGTGAAGCCTGTGCAAGTGTGAGGGGTTTGTAGGTGTTTGAATTACATGTGTTACATTCCTCTTATATTATGTATGTTTTTGATACGCTTTTATAGCACTGTTTGAACGTTACTCAAAATCCGTGTGCGAATTCCGTTGTGTTTGAAATGAAGATGAATTGGTATAACAATCTCGAAATAAGTCCCATGCGGTAGTAAACCAGCAGACGAGCCCTGCAGCAAATGAACTTCGTCCGCTGTCAACGCAAGCGAACCGCAAGCACAGTGGTCGGTCCTTCTACAATTGTGTCCGGTTGTTTATTTTTCTTTGCATGCAACAACTTTTTCCATCTTTTTGTGATCAGCTGCAGCTTGCATGAATTTCATAAAATAAATATAGTATAATGCTACTTTTTCTGTCTCATTTAACATCATCCAAAGCAAAGAAATTCGAAAATCCATTCACAGTGGTGTCAGATCAACTGTCAAACAGAGCGACAGGAGGTCTACGACCGCAGCCTCAGTAGGCCAGCGTTTGTTGATGTTTTGTCATTAGCGGATAGAAGAGGGAAGGTGCGCAACGAACGAAGGGTGTCTTGTCTGTGTTTTTGTGTGTTGTGTGTGGGTTTTTTTTTCCTTCTCCGTACCAGCCACAGCCAACCAGCTGCAAAATTGCCACATTAGCAAAACAGTTGGTGTGAAAACTTTCGCCCGACCGACTCGACTCGACGGCCGCGGACCTTCATTTCTTTCCCTGCGCGCAGGCAAGTTCCGATGCACCACCACCACCGTCACCGAGCCGAGGTAAATCTAAGAACGTAAATATTTACGGTGTTTTGTGAGGAGAAGGTCGCGTGTAAGAAAAATCCAATGGCGCAATGAGTGTGGCGGGCGGGGGCCCCTCATCAGCCCCCCCGCCAAGTATCAGCTGGATGGACGGATGTTGTGAAGGGAAAGGAAAGAGAGCATCTAGCACTGGTTGTGATTGTGCTCATTTAGAAAGCCCCCTTCGAGATCACAGTATGGCCGCCTCGCTGGATACGGTACAATCCGGTTTCCGCAGTCGACGAGTGATGATATCACCCCGCAAAAAGAAGTGACGGCGGCGGTTTTAAAGTGAAGCGCTATAGTGAAGTTTAATCTTGCTTTGCAGCATCGCATCGCGCAGCAAAACCCACCACCAAAACACACACCCATCGAAGTGGGCCGTGTTTCCAGGGTGTGTATCTATGTATGTATGTGTGTGTGTGTGGGTGTGTGCGGGTACGATTCCCTTTATTTTGGTAGCCCTTTCGGGTCGAGTGGGTCGAGCAGCCCCGTGCCACCGATCGCGCTAAAAAGGCTTATCAAATTTGCAAAGTGCTACACACTCTCTCTCAATCACTGTGGTGTCTCTATTGTCTCGGTACGATCGGTGTGACAAAACCAATACCAGCATAGCAAGCACAACACAAGTTTTGCGCGAAGCTTGTGTGTGCCGCCAGCGCCCGTACAGCGCATCCGCCGCAAATCTGAGAAGACCACGTAAGTGTTTACAATTCGGTACGGACTC
This sequence comes from Anopheles merus, assembly GCF_017562075.2. Classification (NCBI taxonomy): domain Eukaryota; kingdom Metazoa; phylum Arthropoda; class Insecta; order Diptera; family Culicidae; genus Anopheles; species Anopheles merus. Next base: position 50,914,796 of record NC_054083.1, on the reverse strand, counting down.
GTATACACAGGTGGTCTTTCAGAGGGGTGGGTGGAAAAAACCCGCGGCTGCTGTGTTGCATTTTCCCAACGGCCCAATACGAGTGGCTGTGGGAGGCACACGTTAACGCGCTTTGTTTCGGGTACTGTGCGAAGTGGTTTGTGGCTAGTTAGAACAGTTTTCTCCAATCTAAGTAATCGCGCGCGGGCCTGCAAGCGAAAGAGATGAAAATGATTAATGTAAAATATGTTTTGTTTCATTCGTGTCATTGTAGGGATACTGCTAGCAAAGAACCAGAAGCCGTTTTATAATCTGTCCAGTTCGAAACAGTCCAGTGTACGAGGAGGCATAGACGCGGTTGGCCTGGAAGTGTTTTTGACGTTGATGTCGTGTTAGTTTGCAAACGGTTGAACGAATTTCAAAGTAACTAAGCAAAGGCGCAGCAAAAATGGCAGACGAATTCGATGCGTGTGAATGCTTCTGGAGCCATGAGCTCGCTATGAGACGGTTGATGTCGCTGGTATGTATACCATTGTAGAGTTTAGCCATTGGTGAAGCATTATCTACAGCCTGTGTTGTTGCATCATTTTCAGCTCCGTCAAGGACAGTCGTACTGCAACGATAACGAATGCACCGATCGTAAGTATAGTGAGGAAATGATAACTACTTCAATTGATAATTAACGACTCGAAACCCTCTCTTTCGCGCAGTTCCCAGTCTCCCGAATGTAACCGGTGGCGCAAACTTTTTCCTAATCGTCATGGCACTGATTTTTATGGCCGTTATGTACGTCCTGAGACCCTCGTCCATGCGACGAACGAACGATCTGAACAAGTCGCTGCCGCCTCCATCGAACGATGTAAGTATTTGGCGCTCCTGTGGCGCACGGTCCCTCTCTCGTGCTTGTATACTAATTAATCGCGCCTTTTCCCACCCAGGGTCCGAATAATGATGGTGGTGCACCACCGTCGATATCCTGAAGGGAGCGCACGTTCAGCGGCCAACGAAAAGCACAACCCCGAACCTGAGCATTTGCTGCCTTGTTCCATCCCCCTCTCCTCCCGAAAAAAAAACACTGCGCGGTGGAGGCTGGAGGTGTATGTGCGGTTCCGGACGAATGTCGCATCGCATTTCCCGCTCTCCGCTTCTCTTCTAGACAATTATTCAACACATGGAAAGCGCACGTTCGGGGGCACGTTCCTTTTTTATCGCAAAAAAAAACACAAACGACAACCCGTGCGCACACACACCCCTCCCGGAAGCGTTTCAATGCGAATCTGTATTCTTTCTTCCAATACATCACTAATATAGTTCAAATGTAACGTTTTGGTTGCACCTGCCCTCTTCTTTGTTCAACCACCGGCCAAAAGCCGTGGTAAGCAATTCAAAGTAAATTCCTTCTCTCCAACCCACCCCAACACCCCACATCGCTTCGCCCCGGTCTCCTAGAGGCTGTGCGTGAGTAGATAATGCATAATGTGATTACTTTTTTTCTACTTGTCGTCTTATATGTCATAGCCCTGTATTGTCAACCGTTATTGTGCGTGCAAATATTGTTTTGTTGTTTTCTTTTTTTCATTAACTTTTGTTTTATCCCGGATTAAGCTGCAATAAAATGAATTGTACAATTCAAACTGCTACTGTGCAACACATCTCCCTGCTGCCTCGTATTAACCGTACTGTGAGCACGATTGTTGGGGGCAGTTTGGGTACATATAGGACTAGTGGCACAAACACAAGGATACATGTTTTCTCCGGCGCTGCACCGGTGGTGCGGTGCGTTCCTAGGCACTAATGAAAGAGTAGCTACTATTGATGGATTGATTGATGTTTTGAGTGTATTTACATGATGCTAGATGCATGAGTAGTATAATTGTACCAACAGTTTTCTTCCTCCCCAAAGCGCGTACATTGAGCCACAGACACACAAGCAAGCTCATTCTAGACAGGATAGTTAATGCCCAATTGGTACAAAAGACACGCGAGGGTAGCTGGATAGCCAGGTCCAGCCTGCGATAAATGTTCTGTCTCAAAATGGGAAATAAAATTCAAAATCTTAATCACAATTAGTACACTAACTGTAGACACTACTTTGGACACTACACGCATAACTCCATCCGAATATCGTACATTTCTTTCTAAATCGAACCCACTAATCTAATAGAACAAGCACACAAATATTCAATGCAACAAAATCATCATATATTGGCATCAACATGGAACCGCCATCGCCTTCCAGAGGTCTGGCGCTTCGGTGTTGTACACCTTCCATCAATTACAATCATAACATAAATCGTTGATTTCATTTCTGAGCTGCTAAAACCCACCACAGCTAAAAGAGACGTTTTGCAGCCTCACATTGGTATTGATTGCTACGTAGTGAAAATAATTTACACAATATTAAAATGGGGTTCTGCACCACACAAATGCAAGCAAACGGTCCTAGCTTCTGGGTGACTAAAAGCGGGCCGGATGACGCCTTGGAAACTGCCCCAGAAAGTGCGCGCATACTTTCAACGGGTCCAACGGCCATCCTGCCCTACGATCTTGAGCTAAGACATTTTGCTGCTGAAGCAGCGCTTCTACCTGATTCTAAAATACGAGGACAACTATACCGAATGAGTTGGCTACTTCTATCGAGATGATCCTTAAATCTATTTGACCGTGTTTAAAAATGTTTCGTATTCCTTGCCATTATCCGTAAAACGATGTTCTTTGAATCGGGTATGTTCCTGCATCTATTGCATCTACGCAAAAATCATCAGTTATCTACCGTTAAAATGTCCCGCATACTTTCTCCGGCTCACGCCTAAGCGTGACCTTGCATTGGTTGCTGGAATTGGTTATTGTGGCGATTCGAATTCGAGTAAGAATGATGATTACCGTTATGGTTCTTCATCGGCTGCTGATTCTGTCCACCGTTCTGATTCTGGTTCTGGCCGTTTCCTCCGCGACGACGACGCGAGTTGCGCTGGAAGAAACGCTTTCCCGGAGATCCTCCGTTACGCATGCCGGATTCGAGGGAAGACGGACCGTTGTAGTACTGTTGTTGCTGCTGGTTCTGTTGGTTCTGATGCTTATTGACCATGTTGTTGTTGTTGTTGTTGTTGTTGTTTCCATTGTGATGGTTGTTATGATTCTTCTGGTTATTCTGGTAACCATTGAATGGTTTCCGGTTTTCCTTGGCCATCTGGTTATTTCCGTTCTGGTTCTGTGGAACGTTGCCATTCTTGTTGGAGAAGAATGGTTGTCCTGCTGTACAAGAAAATGATATATTGGTATGTGCCATAACATCTAAACAAATGTTGAATGGAGAAACTATGCTCACCTCGAGAAGGACGACGCTTCATACGCTTGACAATCGGCTTAAATGCCTGCTTGTCCGGATCGTAGTGACAATCAAGTAGTTCGTTCAGCTCCGTGCGCTCGTCTTCCTTCAACTCTGCAATCTCGTTGATGATCGCTTCCAGACCTTCGCGCTTCTTCTCTTGCCAGACTTGACGCAATGATTCGTAATCGTGGCCAGTTTCTGCCAGTACTCGTCTATAAGTAACAGCCTTAACCCTGGAAAAGTAAACACGATTATGGTAAGTTTAAAGTCTGAGCTAGGATCGTCGAGGCTCAAGAGTTTCTTACCGATGGTAGATTGTCGTCTTAAAATAGAGCAAAAATACCGGTCTCAATGAATTCTGGCGCACAAGAATCTTCTCCTGTTCGTCAAGCTCGGAGATTTCAGTGGAAATCGGTGAAGCATATTCGCACAACACTGCGCACATCTTTTCACGATCCTCTTCGGTCAAGGGACGAGATGCAGAGCTGTTCAAAGAAGCAGCAGGAGCTTCTTCCTTCTTCTCATCCTGCTTCTGCGCATCGTCATCCGATTGTTCAGCGTTCTCCTCTGACGGCTTGTCACCTTCATCCTTCACTGCATCCTCAGCGGTGGAGGAAGAATTGGTGGCCTCTTCAGACGTAGCTGTATCATTCGGCTCGCTCTCGGTTGGCGATGAAGCAGTCGCATTTACAGCATTGGACTTCGGTTCAGCTGTAATCAGAGAAGACCCAAAGTTAGAAACCATGGCAACCATCTTTAATGAGTATTGCACAAAATGGCGCCGACGCCATTTTTCACTTACCGGTTGCTAGGCATCTCGAAATTTCGAACGCCATTCTTGCTCGGTACGCCGCATTTCCCTCAAATCCATCACGGGATCCTGCCTTTTCATCCAAAACTATCTCAGCTAGTTGACGAATCGTCAAGTACTTGATGGTCTTGGTACACTTTTCCTCCGCCAATTTGAACCCATTCACAAATGACTTAACCGAGTGTGAGAAGCGGTCCAGCAGCTTGTACTTCTTCAACGCCTCAATGACCATGTACGGCACAAACTTGCGCTGCTCATGATACACCAGTACAATGCCCTCGGACCCCTCGTCCTCGCGAAGACGCTCCTCCAGCCAGTCTAGAAACTCGTTCAGAGCCGCAACTTCCATCTTGGTCTTCATGACACGGTAGGTCTGCATGCTTTTCAGCATGCGGAAAAATCCAACCGTAATCACGCGAACCTGGTGGCGCTGACGGGCAGCCGGGTTCAGGTTCATCAGCGGCATAATGTACTGCGCATACTCTTTCTCCGGCGTGAATGCCGAGATCTGTACGATCTCATCGATAAGTCTACGACCCGTCGTATCTATATCGAGCCCGATCAGAGTGTACTTGCCGTGCGGCAGCGGATTGGTGTTAATCGAAAGGTCCGTTTTGTCGAACTTGGAGGATAACACGCCCGCTGGCGTGTCGCATTCGTCGAAGCTGCTGTCCTCGTAATGCTGCTCCTCGTCATGTCCTACCTTCGATTCATCCATACCAACCACCATTTTGTACAAGCTACACAAGGGAAGGTTTTCACCAGAACGAAAATTACTGTAAGTATTTGCACAAAACTTGGTAAACCTCGAATGGTCTTACCTGTGGGTAGAGGCACTACGAAATGTTCACGAATGATAGCTAAATCGGGGTACTTTGCACGGGAAATGAAACTCGCGGATAGCACGTGGTGTCGTTAGAGACAAGTTTTTGAGGTTACTTGAAAAGTTAGTTCGTTCGGTAAAAGCAGCTTCCAGAGCGCTTGCACTGAGATGTGTCTTCTTCAAACGTTTGATTAAAAGTGATCCTGTGCGATCGAAATCCTTCGCATGCTACGTGACCGTCGCCAAACTGCTATGGCAACCCTGGGATGAAAAATGATTGTGTGTGCCAAACAGAGACAACTATAGTGCCGTTCTGGCAATTCCGCTACTAAGGCGTTCAATAGAATTGCTATAAAATATGTTAGTGTAGTGGAATATTCATGCCATAAAAATCTGTATCTGTGGATGTGCCACCAAATGATTTGATTTCTTTTTATATTTTTTTTTGATTAATTAACATTTTTAATTTTTGCGAAATTGTAACAGAAGTCGATGAATATGCAATGCAAATATTTACTTGAAATTTACATTACGCACACATTTTTCCATAACCAATTGCTGCGATTTTAATCCAAACTTTTTGAATTTAATTAAACCAGTTTTCTCTATGTGTTTTATGTTTTATGTATTATCTACTACATGCTCACTAACTGTAATATATAGTAAATTTATCGTAGGAATTTGAATAAAACATAACAACAACTATTAATATGCAACAAAATCATCATATATTGGCATCAACATGGAACCGCCATCGCCTTCCAGAGGTCTGGCCCTCCGGTGTTGTACACCTTCCATCAATTACAATCATAACATAAATCGTTGTTTCATTTCTGAGCTGCTAAAACCCACCACAGCTAAAAGAGACGTTTTGCAGCCTAACATTGGTATTGATTGCTACGTAGTGAAAATAATTTACACAATATTAAAATGGGGTTCTGCACCACACAAATGCAAGCAATCTGCCTTAGGTTCTGGGTGACTAAAAGCGGGCCGGATGACACCATGGAAACATCCCTAGAAAGTGCGCGCATACTTTCAACGGGTCCAACGGCCATCCTGCCCTACGATCCTGAGCTAAGACATTTTGCTGCTGAAGCAGCGCTTCTACCTGATTCTAAAATACGAGAACAACTATACCGAATGAGTTGGCTACTTCTATCGAGATGATCCTTAAATCTATTTGAGCGTGTTTAAAAATGTTTCGTATTCCTTGCCATTATCCGTAAAACGATGTTCTTTGAATCGGGTATGTTCCTGCATCTATTGCATCTACGCAAAAATCATCAGTTATCTACCGTTAAAATGTCCCGCATACTTTCCCCGGCTCACGCCTAAGCGTGACCTTGCATTGGTTGCTGGAATTGGTTATTGTGGCGATTCGAATTCGAGTAAGAATGATGATTACCGTTATGGTTCTTCATCGGCTGCTGATTCTGTCCTCCGTTCTGATTCTGGTTCTGGCCGTTTCCTCCGCGACGGCGACGCGAGTTGCGCTGGAAGAAACGCTTTCCCGGAGATCCTCCGTTACGCATGCCGGATTCGGGGGAAGACGGACCGTTGTAGTACTGTTGTTGCTGCTGGTTCTGTTGGTTCTGATGCTTATTGACCATGTTGTTGTTGTTGTTGTTGTTTCCATTGTGATGGTTGTTATGATTCTTCTGGTTATTCTGGTAACCATTGAATGGTTTCCGGTTTTCCTTGGCCATCTGGTTATTTCCGTTCTGGTTCTGTGGAACGTTGCCATTCTTGTTGGAGAAGAATGGTTGTCCTGCTGTACAAGAAAATGATATATTGGTATATGCCATAACATCTAAACAAATGTTTAATGGAGAAACTATGCTCACCTCGAGAAGGACGACGCTTCATACGCTTGACGATCGGCTTAAATGCCTGCTTGTCCGGATCGTAGTGACAATCAAGTAGTTCGTTCAGCTCCGTGCGCTCGTCTTCCTTCAACTCTGCAATCTCGTTGATGATCGCTTCCAGACCTTCGCGCTTCTTCTCTTGCCAGACTTGACGCAATGATTCGTAATCGTGGCCAGTTTCTGCCAGTACTCGTCTATAAGTAACAGCCTTAACCCTGGAAAAGTAAACACGATTATGGTAAGTTTAAAGTCTGAGCTAGGATCGTCGAGGCTCAAGAGTTTCTTACCGATGGTAGATTGTCGTCTTAAAATAGAGCAAAAATACCGGTCTCAATGAATTCTGGCGCACAAGAATCTTCTCCTGTTCGTCAAGCTCGGAGATTTCAGTGGAAATCGGTGAAGCATATTCGCACAACACTGCGCACATCTTTTCACGATCCTCTTCGGTCAAGGGACGAGATGCAGAGCTGTTCAAAGAAGCAGCAGGAGCTTCTTCCTTCTTCTCATCCTGCTTCTGCGCATCGTCATCCGATTGTTCAGCGTTCTCCTCTGACGGCTTGTCACCTTCATCCTTCACTGCATCCTCAGCGGTGGAGGAAGAATTGGTGGCCTCTTCAGACGTAGCTGTATCATTCGGCTCGCTCTCGGTTGGCGATGAAGCAGTCGCATTTACAGCATTGGACTTCGGTTCAGCTGTAATCAGAGAAGACCCAAAGTTAGAAACCATGGCAACCATCTTTAATGAGTATTGCACAAAATGGCGCCGACGCCATTTTTCACTTACCGGTTGCTAGGCATCTCGAAATTTCGAACGCCATTCTTGCTCGGTACGCCGCATTTCCCTCAAATCCATCACGGGATCCTGCCTTTTCGTCCAAAACCAACTTCGCTAGCTGACGAATCGTCAAGTACTTGATGGTCTTGGTACACTTTTCCTCCGCCAATTTGAACCCATTCACAAATGACTTAACCGAGTGTGAGAAGCGGTCCAGCAGCTTGTACTTCTTCAACGCCTCGATGACCATGTACGGCACAAACTTGCGCTGCTCATGATACACCAGTACAATGCCCTCGGACCCCTCGTCCTCGCGAAGACGCTCCTCCAGCCAGTCAAGAAACTCGTTCAGAGCCGCAACTTCCATCTTGGTCTTCATGACACGGTAGGTCTGCATGCTTTTCAGCATGCGGAAAAATCCAACCGTAATCACGCGAACCTGGTGGCGCTGACGAGCAGCCGGGTTCAGGTTCATCAGCGGCATAATGTACTGCGCATACTCTTTCTCCGGCGTGAATGCCGAGATCTGTACGATCTCATCGATAAGTCTACGACCCGTCGTATCTATATCGAGCCCGATCAGAGTGTACTTGCCGTGCGGCAGCGGATTGGTGTTAATCGAAAGGTCCGTTTTGTCGAACTTGGAGGATAACACGCCCGCTGGCGTGTCGCATTCGTCGGAGCTGATGTCGTCGTAATGCTGCTCCTCGTCGACACCGACCTTAGATTCATCCATATCAACCACCATTTTGTACTAGCTGTGTTGAAAACGGTGCGACGTTGGTGAGCAGGATGTTACACAATATTTCATCGAGTCCAATCTTTGTGCAATAATAATTAGCCACTTTGTGCTTACCTTTGAATGATTCTGCTTCGAAACGATGTTAAAATATTCACTCGTGAGATGAGTCGCCAGAGTTACTTATGAAGTAGATTCGTTTAATAAAAGTGGCTTCCAGAGCACTTTCACCGAAAGATGTTTCACCTTTGAACGTTGAATCGAAAATGGCCAAACGAGAGCCGAATCAAGCATTACAAACCATAGGACATAGCCTGCTAGGGACATCCGACACTCACACACATAACGTTCGTATATAGAAATGGTCATCGTTTGTTGTCCAGGAGACGGTAGGATATGGATGTAGTATATAGCATCTCAGTAGCCCTAGAGGACAATAACGGTGATCGGTCACTCGCGCTATGATTGTTGCTGCTATGTCCTTATGCAGCTGTGCATAGAAAGGGAATCGTGTAACTCTCACATGCTTAAATGCTAATTCAGAGAGCGTAGGTCGTTGACATTCTATCTTATCAGCTGCTGGAGCTGGTTAAAAAAATTCATCGAATTATTAGTAGCAGAGTTCAAACGTCTGCGTGATCGTGATACATCACAGGAAATGATTACATTACTATCTGCGCCCGATAATTCATACTTATATAGGAAACTATTTATTTAACCAACAATCGATTACCTTCAACTGCTTACCCCGTGAGCACACACCTTCCATGACCACAAAAAATGATTTATTGCACCGATAGCGTTCAGTCTTTCAATCTTCATCTTTGATGCAGTTCTCCACCAACTGTCTGAGGTTTGGATTCTCCATAGCCGCTGCTATTCGTTCCTTATCATTGATCTGCTTGTTAACTGCAAATATCGACAAATACGTGCAGAATAACCGAAAGCGGGTATAGATAGATTAGACAAGGGAGTGTCTTCGGCCAGACCCACGGCCGGAACCGTGGCCGAACCCGTGCTACTTACTTTCGTCTTCCGTCGCGTGGGCACCTTTCTTGATGTAGATGTCCAGCTTCAGACTGTGCGTAATGTTTCGCTCAATTTTCACCCGTATGCACAGCCCTATCAGCGTTGCCAGCGAACAGTGCGGTACGGTCGGATTAAACTCGACCCGCACCACGTTCACGTTGCCCGGCGTTGGCTCGTTCACGAATATTCCCTCCTCGTACACGACGTGCAGATCTTCCAGCGTGCTGGGCTTTTCCGGGTCGCGTATTGTGCGCAGAAAGTCGTAGATGGTTTCACGCAAATCGTTCGCATTTCGGTAGCCCAGCTCTTGCAGGCTCGGTCTTGGAGGCACTTCACCATTTGCTGTTGTTCCACCGATTGACGGATTGCCTTTCGTGGTCGACGATGCGGATCCACCGGTCGGCAATTCGTCGGAGGTTTTCTTGCGGAAAAACGAAAGCATCACGAGGGAAGGAGTGTGGTGGATGAGGAATATCAGAACACAATTTAAATACTGCGTACAATTTTCATCACGGGAAAGAGCGGAGAAACGACTGCACTGAATGTGATCAAGATTTGCTTTGTTTATATGCGACTTTGCGAAACGTCAACAAGTGAAGGCCTGTCTACACGGTGAAAAGGCCTTTTCTGCTGTGCAGCTTGTAGCACCATCGTCAAATTAAGGAAAAAAGGTAATTTCAAAAGATGATTTCCTCAAACAACAGAAAATAAATCCAATATCGAGAAGTAATTAAAACAATGGCAAGTAAATTTACACTTTTTATTATGTTTTATAAGTGTTTTGCGATTGAAAAAGCCAACGGTCAGTTTGAAAGCGCTTCATCCGCGTTGACGTGTTGGGGCTCATGTCAAGAGCGTCATCCCCTTGCGTGCTATATCCTCCACCTTCCTTGCTTGCCCCTTCGGTGATTTTCCATTCGATTGCAGAAGTTGGTCCGGTACGACGGCATTCAAGAAAACCGCCCGCGACGAGTTTCCAAGCAAGTAGCAGCGAGTCAAGAGCACCCGAAGCATCCAACTCTGTGGTGCGTATCTATACCGATTTACGGGATCTACCGCACAGTGAGGGAACGCACATATTGAGGCGTGGTGTGTGTGTATCGAGAAGAATCTATAGATATCCTGTCCGAGAGGAAACCGATAGAGCCTTGGTGCGGCGTTATTGTTGCAGTTTCTTCTTCGGCGTCGGAAGATTTTTATCAAAAACGTTTGTCTCATCCCCCCTCCCCCACTGTTTCGTAGAACCGGGTCGGAAGAGTGCGTGCGTGTGTGTGTATGTGTGGAGCGACCTTTCGAGGGGTGTTTAACAATTATTTCAGGGACTTTTCTTGTCTTTTTGGGTGCGTCCCTTCACGCCTACTGGTTTCTCTGTACCAAAAAAATCCTTTCGTGTGTTCCGTAGCAACCTTTCCGGAGTGTTCCTTGACGCAAACGTCTCTCACTTTCGGTAGAGTGCGTGATCTAGTGTGTGTATGTGTGTGTGTGTGTGTTGTCCTTGGAAAGATAGCATTTCATATTTGCTGTCGATATTTATCACCCCCAAAAAAGGGGAGCTCTGCCAGTTCAACCCCTTTCTCGGGCTGGTGCAGTTTATCTTTCCGAAATTCCATTTTAGCAGGTGGTGGTGGTGATGGTGAAGGTGGTCGTTAGTGATTTGATTGTGTGCCCAGTCGCCAGTGTGCTTATTCTTCTTTTTTCCTTCCCTCTAGCGGTTCACGACTACAGTGCGTGCACTTTGGCGAGTTGCGAGTTATCCGAGTTTGAGAAGGTAGAAATAAAAAAGGCAAAGTGCGCGTTCCGCTTGTGACGAGCGGACAGAAAAAGAAAAGAAAGCAGCGTCCTTTAGTGTGAGTGAAGAAATTAGAAGAACGGGCCGAGTGTGTGAGCGAAGAAAGAACCGTCTCGAGCAACAGCAGCAGCAGCATCCCCCGTCACAGTGCGGCCGACGACACAACACACCCAAATTCCACACAACAGCCCCAGGAAAATCACATCAAAATGGTTATCAAAGTGTACATCAGTGGAATGTCCGGCAACAAAGAGGTAAGTGCTCTGAGCGGAAGGATACACGAATGGGGGGGGGGAGTCGCAGTACACGGGATCTCGACTCTTTCTCTTGGCCATGGCCATGAACGGGGAGTGAACCAACACCCACCCCTCGGTGTCCCACCCGACCGCGCCCGGGATAGCTGGGCATGCTTCAATTTTATATGGTTCAAGCTAGTGTGTATCGGCACCCGATGTATGTATGTGTTTCTGTCTGTTTCTAGCGACCGTAGTGTAACAGTTATAAATAATCGCGTATAGAAAAAAGAAATACAACACGCCGTGTGTTGTGTGTTTGGTAAGCCGAAAAGCGAGCAAAAATCTCCCATCCTAATAGAGAGAGAGAGAGGGAGAGGGAGAGAAAGAAAGCAACTAACAAGGAAAGAGAAGAAAAGACAGAATGATACAAGCAACAGCAGCGGGAAGGCGCAAGTTGATTAACTTCCGTTTGTTTGCTTCGTACGCGATTAGAAACCGGCCCAACCACCCCTACATGGTCAGAAGAAGCGGTACTTGAACTTGCTTCCCCAGCGCGGTGTGTCTTCTTTGCTCTAGGGTGCAAAAGAGCCCATGAGGTGTCCGTGATTCCAACGGCATTCCAACATGAAAACGCATTTCGAAGCCAACTTTGATGTTCCTCGAATCGAAAAAACACTCAGACCAGAAATTGGGGAATCATACAGCAAATTCCGGGCGACATACAGCCCGGAGAAATGGTGTGTTGTGGCCTATGGATGATGTCATGCATCAGTTCCCATCCCTATTAGCTGCCCGGCCCAGTCATCGCATGGTGTGTGAGTCTTTGTCGTTATGCGTTTGAAGCACACACACATTTGCTGGAACGGTTCCATAAAGCGCTGTAACGAATCGAGGAAATGCTTGCTTCAACTGGCATCGACGATTTGTCGTCCCCCGTTTAGGAAGGGACCACAGCCTATGATTCATAGCGCAGTCGAAGACGTCGAGAATGCTCTGTACAAACTCCCCGAGAGTTGTGAGTTGAAACACAAACTTTAAAAAAAATGCTTCCAAGAGCGATAACAGAGGGAGGAATGGGTAGAACGCACGCATGGTTTGATACGCCCGATGCATCCACGGAGCTGGATTTAATTTAATCAGTGATTCACATTTAAGTTGAACTCCACGGACACACCCCAATGCGCTTGTGGTGGAAGGGGGTAAAACGAGACCACAGCAGGACAAGGGAAGGGCTTACAAATGTAGCAGCTATCTTTGTTGTCTGTGCATTGGAAATGGCACAGGAAATGTGAGGGATGGGATTGATATTTTTCTTATCAAATGGGGTTTGAACCACTCCAGTCAATTAGCTCATTAGCGAGGGTGTTTTTGAAACCATTTATTTCAAGTGTTCAATAAGTGGCCGATAAGCTTGAACATGGAAGCAGATGGGTGCGCAGTATCATGCGTTAATTATGCAGACGATTCTACTGCTGCTCCGTTACATTGTAAATGTAACATCTGTATGCTCGCTTGCTGCCTGTCCCTTTGCGATATTTATTTAGAAAGATCTTCTTTCACCCACTTCAGGTGCAGAGTGGCACGATCGATGCAGATACGATCATTCGAAGGACGGAAGTTCAACCGTGTAAGAGAGTGTCTACCGCCAGCATGCGGATGTTTATTTGCAATTGAAATATTTATCCGATGTGCAAAACGGCAGCAGAGCAAACAGGGTTACAAGCTACAGGGAAAGGAAAATAATTTCATTTTAGCTGTGCGTTTTATGTCCAAATGTCGACGCTACGCTTTATTTTCTCTTATTCCATTACAGCCATTTCCTGTCGTACGGTAAAGGCGTGTAGGATGACGCATTAAATAAAGTTCAACTAACCGATTCAAGTTGGCCCGTGGTTGCCCATGGTTGCCGCCGCTGCACTCTGTGTGAGTTATGCCCGAGCCGCGCGCTGTTCGCTTCGTTTGGCACAAAATAATAATTGGCAAAAATGGTGTTCCCGTTAGTTTCAACACACACACACACGCGCGCATGGATCCACATGTATTCTAACTGGCTGCATTCTGTCTCGAAGATTGGAACGTGTACCAGCGTAGAAAATTTCTCGGCCAGGCAATGCCAATCGAATATATGGGCCGTGATAGTAAAGCTTTTTTTAAGCCGAGCACACTGCTGCCCGTTGGATGAATTTTAATGGCGCGATCGGTTTGCGTGTTAATCGCAGCTCCAATGATCGTACTATGCAGTTCACAGGCGTATTGGATTCGTTTGTTCCCGGGCAACATCTCAGATAAGCTGAAATAGGGTTTGGAATGTTCCCATCTACAGGCTGGCGGGACCGTATGGAACAGAAAAAGGAATAACAAAATTCATATTAATTTCCGATCTCAGTTTTGTTCTACTTTTTAACATTTTATCTTCTCTTATATTTTAGTCATTCAGTCATGGCCTGCCGAATAGCTAGCGATTGTTGCGGAGCATAAATGAGAGCACGCTGGGGGAAAACACAATTCGATTGTGGCGGTGGTGCGGCAAGCGGTGGCGCGTACATAATGCATCTAATTAGTGTGCAATAAATGTGCAGCACACGCGGTGGTGTCGGTTGGGTCGTCACATAAAACCCCCGTACCACCCCAAAAGCGATCACCTCTTCCGACAAGGGGCCAGTTTGGTTTTGGTACACTGATCTTGCCTGCCTGCGCGGTGGAGAATGGATGGCACCGTATCGTGAGGTAGACGGGCTTATCATTATTCAAGCGGAATGACTGGTCCGTGTGGCATAGAACGATCGGAACTGGGTCTGGATCGGGTGGGAAGAGTGAGCATGATCGCATCTCGCGTCCACGAGCCGTGCGTTACGGCTCACTTAGCTTGATCGAATTCAGTGTGCAATGAAGGGTTGCGGCAGGAATAATGTGTCTGATGTGTGCGGTGGCAGTGCTTTTGTTAAAAGCATTCTTTTCTGTAGGTGCAATTAGGGGAAATAGAGGGATTTGTTTTCATGCGTTTTTGGGATGTAGCAATGGAAAATACACCGTTATATTTCGTACGGAAATGAAGCTCCGTTTTTACTCACAGACTTAGTTTGTCCACCGCTTCATACGAAGTAGCGTTAATGCAATCTTCACAAGCACCTTCAATGACGATGATTCATTTGCTGTCGCTATCCACACTACGCTGAGCTTGAGTGTATTTATTGTTTTATGGCGACTGAAACATGTTCCAACTAAAAGGCACGAAATAAGGTAAATATTGCAGCGAAAGCGAACGATCCAGATGGACAACTACGTGCAATGTGTTGCAAAAACATTTAGAGTGGAAATGCTTCGTAACTTTGAGACGATGAACGTTTGGAAACCGGTTTTATTTTGAAACCGTAGATTAGATGTGTTTATAAAAGTGTTCAGTTACACTCTTTATGTGGGAATTAATCATTACATACTGGTGAAACTGTACTTTTGCTTATCTTTGTAGCTACGATGTCTTTGAGAATTCACTAAGCTGCATAAAATCACGCTGTCACGCTGACCCGGAGTTGCGAAATAGAGATGCGAATGTTTTCTCTCTCTCACTCTTTGTGGTTTCCAAATAAAGAATCAGTCAAGGCCACCGCCATCAACCAAACGGGTGGATTGATCGTTCAAGGAGAACGTCTTTCGAGCATCCGTTCAACCTTTATAATCGACGTGCCACCACTTTTATGTTGCATTGGAACGGATTTGGCAGTGCGAGAAGATCGCTTCTATATTTGGCCAAATCACTATGCTGCTAAGCTGTGTTCAGTATGGTTCAGTGCTAAACGACTGCTTACGATACACATCCCACGTCGAATTCGTTGACAGCATGAACGTTGCATATCTAACATGCTTTTAGGAAACCGAATCGCTCAGCAAACATTGTAACACATTGTTGCCGAAAGAGGGAGAGTCTCTGGTTTCGTTTTGGCCTCTTTTGATGTGTGTGAGTGTTTGTATGCCCGTTACCGGGGTGCTATTTAATTTAAAACCAACGAAGAAGTAGTGTTTTATGATTTATTTTGTTAGCTAATTTTATTTGCTTTCAGGAGACGCACGTACAACTCTGTACGGCTCGGCTTCACCGCGTATGTGTGTGCGCCCGACTGTGCGTGCTATTTGTATGCACTCAAACCGAACCCATCTTACGCATGTTCGTCCCGAGCCAACGGGTGTGCGCCGGGTGGCGTCTTGCGAACTTCGAAAGAGACTGTGAGCAAATTAGATAATTTGATTTTAATTGCCCTGCTTCCTCGTCCACCGGCCAAAAGACGCCCGATGATCGCCGGGAAGCCGGCTTCAACACAGTCCCGGGGGTTAACCGAACGAAAACGGCCGGTGTTAATATTTTCGGTTTTGTGTGTTATTCATTAAAATGCTTGCGAAGAGCAGATTGAAATGTGTTCACCAAGCACTGTTCGGGTGTAAGGTGACCGGGTGGCGGAGCCACTTGCTTTGAGGTGGACAGTTCGCACATAAATAGACACACTCGGCGGCACCGCAGCATTGCATCAGTCGGACGACGGTGGAAAGAAAGTCATTCGACACCCGATCCCCCTGCAAGAAGCACAATCGTTCGAGCTGTTGTTTTTGGTTCTGTTGAAAAGGAAAGTGGTGATCAGTGATCAGAGCAAGACAGAAGAAAGGAGAGCTCTATTCTCTCTGATCTCATTGACGGATGTGTCGATAACGGTGATGGTGAGCCATTCAAAGCAGGCGAATGAGACCTACAGGTGTCCTTGAAAGTTGGCGAAATTTAAACACACAGACCTTTTCCGAAGCCAAAACAGAACCTCACACACAAACACACACACACACGAGAATGAGCTGTTATTCTTGAAAGAAGGGGGGAAACATCTTGTTTAAGCTAGACCCAAAGGTGTGTTGTACCCCCTGTTTGCGCACTTGGCACTGTAACTTGTGATTGTAGCGAAAAAAACCGAATAACGTCATGCGGTTCCCTTGCTCTCTGCCGAGCCGGACGGCTTAAAATCGTCGTTGAAGCAGCATGCGAGAGACACATTCCGATCGGTATCAGTCGTTGTCGTTAATTGTCGTCGTTGGTGTGTTTGCTTTTCGGGCGAGCACAGGAGGACTACAGGCAGCGCGAACACGAGCAAAGACTACAATAATTTGTACATTTCCCAATTAACCGCAGACCGCAGATATAGAAATGCTAGTTTGGGGACATGTTAATTCTTCGGCATTCTTTTTGCTTTTTGCGCTTCCTTCGTTGGCTTTATAGATTGAAAGGAGAAGAAACTGTTTCCTAGCGAAAGATATGATAACGATTAAGATTTATTGCGAGAGACGAGAAAACATTCTCGACAGAAGAACTGTTTTGACAACGAGCAGGTTTATGTAACGAGACGAAAATGCTGCTGTTTGTAATAAACAGGCCTGCTGCTACAGTCAATAACGATCCTTGTAGATCCTCGCCGAAAGACACGGATCGCCATTCTCCGCGAAAGCGAAACACGAACGCAAGTGTGTTTAAACAACAGACCGATTGTCCAACAATTGATTGTACAGTTAAAATGATTGATTCGTAGCTGAGCGACGACTTTAGCTGGCGCCCTAACGCGCATTCCTGCGTCTCCGCAATGCCTCAAAACCTCAATAAACGAGTGCGGCATGGGGCATCACAACATCTTTGGCGCATACTGTGACGTGACACCGTGAGGCGTGAAGACTGACGCCACTGTCGGGTTCGTTTGGGGGGTGCGCGAGATGAAGATGGCCATGAGCGAAAAGCAGCCCCCTCCCCCTCCACTTTCCTCGGAAAGGCCATTGACCCTTTCGCGATCAAATTTCGCATCTCAAGTGCAATGCCCTAGTTCACGTGTGTAAGCAGTAGAGAGAATTAGATTGAGCGAGAGAGAGCGAGAGATGGGGATATCGAAGTCTACATAAAGTTTGTGAGAGCAGACATACCTGTGTGTTTTGCACGGCCGAAGATCATCACCTGATCGGCAGCACACGTGCGATCCCCGCGCCCGTGGTTTGATCTGTGATCTTCGCGACACGAAACACCTGCTACACCATAGCTCAATCATCGGGAAAGAAGGAATTACGATCAGCAGAGCCACGCTTTGATATTCTATGCTGCTTCTTCTATCTCCCCATTCAGATGATGTAAACAAATGAGCATTATTTAACGCCCGACCAGAATCGCATGCATTGTGCTGCAGTGTGCTATGCTGTCGTTGCATGGGCCACAAGAGCTCCTCAACCTCAGGATGATGTATTACAATGGCAGGTGTTCGTATGGTTAGTAGTTGTGCGGCTAACAAATAGTGGTCGCTGCTTTCACCATGATCATCTTCTTGATTGCGGCTTTGGTCGCTGACCGTGTCGGATGTCTATGATCCGTGAGAAGAACAGCCAAGAGGATGCTTCGTAGCAGTGTCTGTCGGGTTTTGACATTGGCTGTTAGTACACAAGAGAAATTCGTTCTACTACACATGTTTTGCTTGTGGTAAAAGCGTTACTTAACCTTTCATGAGATTCTAGGAGTTCTCAATTGTGTTCTATGTGGTTAATTCCAAGATCAATCAAAAGAAAAGAAAAGAGATGTTACTGTCAACGCTTCGAGTTCGATTATAATTTGTGACTTTTAAATACCACATCACAACGGCGGCCGCAAGGCGGCGCACCAGATGGTTGTGCGAATCTCACACACCCTGCTTTTTTGCCGTGTTAATGTGACACGATCGTTGATGTGTGTTTGTATCTCTGTATGGATGGGAGAGGGAAGATTGTGCGAATGTGCGACAAAACTGACGAGATAATTGCTCTCGACGCATACTTTAATGTCAGGGCTGACGGTGTGAAGCGTTTGAGTTCGCTTCCTCATTCTTCTAGCAACACTGTGTCTTCCTCACTTCCGCAAAAGTGCGTCCGGAAGGGGATAGGAAGGGTGGTAGAGATGGTGGTGGTCGTGCGATCGTGAAACATTCTCTTAAAAATATCAACGCCTCGGATGAGATAATACTTGCGCTGTAGCAGGGTTCTTTCGCCTCGCCACATGAGAGCTGTCTTATGCGACTTAAGCAGAGGGTGCAATTGGTTAGGTCAGTTGGTTTGCAAATTTGATGTAGAAGTAATGATGAAAAAAATGAGTCCATATTTTACCTCCATTTTGCTGCTCGATTGACAGTTAGTGCGTTCTGGGTGAGAAACGCTTAACGAGTGTGGCATGTGCCCGTCAAAGGATTTAGTCATGCCACTGGCGGGTGTGCTCTAGCAGTAATCTTCGCCCTGAGATTATAACGTGCAGAATTGGGCCACTAAATGGTTTACCTTCAACGAACCGTTACGAAGCCATATTTACGGCCATAAATCACCACAATGGGGATGAAGAAATGCATTATGGTGTGTGCAGTTGTATCAACCGTTTTGGCTGTGTCCGATTTTGAGTTTATGGTCCATTTAAAATTGAACGATGTGACAATGGAAATATTTGCGACACTGGTAATAACATTGCACAAATGGTGTTATTCTCACGAAAAAGTACACAACGCATGTCTGTTGTTGTTGATATCTATCTCTGTCCCGAATCACGATCGCGATCAAAATAACATTAACAAACAAGTTTGAACCCGTCGTGGTGTGTGTAGTTCGTTCTCGATCGGTATCTGCGCTCCGATGAATATCCGCTCTTCCTTCTTTCGTTCATCCTCTTACGACACTGACACTTCCGTTTCAGTTGTGGACGTTCTTGCTTCTTCTTGGGTCGTGTCTGTCCTCGCCTCAACAAAAAAAAGAAGATCGAATATCTAATTTTATCTATCACCCCTGCTTGCGTGTGGTGTTTTGCGCGCGCGATCCGCGATGGCCCCGTGGGGCGATATGATGATGAGGATGACAGTCACAGCAGAGCCATCACATCACAGAGTTGAATTAAATAATCGCCCTCCCCTTTCGCTCACCAAACAGACATACACACACAGATGTAGATAGTTCATGCCGGACAGCGATGTTGTTTGTGTTATGATCGTCTAGGATCACACAGTGGCTGCCCGTGTGTTGGGTTTGTTGTTTGCACCGATACAACATCAGCATTACTTTCTTGTAGATGCGCGCTTCTGATGTTACAGTCGAACGAAAACCACGACGACATGCTAGCGAGGACTGTCTCCTGTATTTTTAGTGATTTGGCAAACATACACAAACACACACCCAACACCAGCGTTGGTGTTTGTGTTGGGTGTTTGAATTTTCTTCCCGCGCCACGCGCTTAAAGGTTCGTCAAACGGGGCAGAAATTATGAAACAGCACAGAGGGAAATCCTAAACTTTCCCCCAACCTGGTGCAATGATGCTCGATCGTGCTCTTCCTTTCCATCTCTCTCTCCCTCTGTATCTGTATTTTGCCGAGTTTTACCCGCCAGGAAGAGGAAGAATACGCGTCGTGTGTAGCAATTACCAGCTGTGAGTGATGGGAAATGATTGAATGAAATGTTTGCCCGTTCCCTCTCTCGTTTTCCCTCTGAAGGTGGGAGGAGTGGGTAGAAAACCGCGGAAAACCGAGTCAGATGATATGCAAAAATAGCATTTCCTTGCGCTTGAAAACCTAGCGTGAGTTGTCGGCATGGAGGAGGTAATGGTAGCAAGCAAAGCTACTCGCTCGGAGGGAAAGCAGAAGTGATGGAACTGTGTAGGATTAATAGGTGAATGAAAATATTATGCTCATAAATCTGCACATTACAGCATGGTGCAGCTTGAGCTAGTGAGAAGAAGGTTGGATTATGTGGTGATCGTCCCCGTGTCGATTGGAGTGAGCCGATTGAACGATGTTGATCGTGTGGAAGATCACGTCGATATCTATCTGGAGCATCATGCTTGGTTTATTTATGTTTGATCTGCGTGTCAAATTGGTTTGCGGTGAAACACTTGGATAGTGTGTAATGTGCGCTGTGTAGGGGACCATCATTGGGACCTTGTCAATTTATTTTATGGAAAACTTACTTCAAACGTGTGATTCGAAATGATCAACTAGTCAACCGGCAAGGTCTTCAGTTTGGTGACTGTATTGCAGCCAACTGCAGCACTCAGGCCAATGGGTTCGAAATGTTAGTGGAAAGTGCAAACGGAAACGTAAAAGCGCTTGTGACAGTTGGAAAGTTTATTGGAAGAGAAACATTCACAAACGTGAGGTTGTTGTTGGTACTAATTTTAGCACCAGAGTGATGTTACAACGTAGTGTCGTAGTGTTTTAGTGTAGTAGTGACAACACACACACATGGCGATCAGATGAGGTCGTCGGAATGTCCACAAAGATAATTGGTGGGCGTGTAAACAAAGACATTAGTTGGGTCTAAAAGGGGGAAAAACAAAGGAATCCAGGAAGATCTTCAATAGCCCAAGATGTCGTTCAAGCAGAAGGACAAGGTCGCTCGACTCCAGACATAAAGGTGCTGCTTAATTTAATGGGAAATCTTTAGGATCTTTGTTCCCTATGTGTAGACAGCTCTTCTAGGAAATCTATTCTCGGGATCTTCAAATCACTCTGAAACCGGAATTTGAAGAAATTTTTCGTAAAATCGTTTGCCAAAGTTCATCATCATTGCCGCCACCAGTTGGTGTGGCTATTTCTTCCGCACTTGATTAATTGCTTGAATGTCCGTGAACGAGGCGAGACGGTTTAAGTCCGTTGGACATTCTGTGATGACACGTGAGACACGTACTACATGCGTGAAATATTAGTACATGAGATCAGTGTACTCTCTTTCCTACCGGGTATCACAAGGGAAAATAGCGTTTAGAGAAGATCGTTAGCTGCAAGCATCAAGTTTCGTTGCTACCGTCGGCTTGCGACAGAACTAATGAGTGTACTTATGTAGATTGGCCAATGCAAAATACAAACAAACATGCCACTCGCCTGTCCTGCGTCCTCAGGCACACACCGGCGGCTAGACATGTTGAACGGGAAAGCAATTTTTAATGTCCGTTCCTGTGTTTTTTTTTTGCGTTTACCTTATGAAGATTTGCCTAATGCGAGTGGAATGCTGATAGATTTCTCAGCGGGATATAATAGAGGCAATAAATTCAACGCAGCGTTTGAGCTTGATGTTTGGAAATAAGCGTCCAATCTGTTTACTGAAACGTTGTCCGTCTTTCTATTCTTCTTCCCCATTTGCAGGTGAAGAAGCGCCAACAGCGGGTCACGATGATCATGGACAGCAAGCACATAGAGTATACGGTGATCGACATCACAGAGCCGGGCCAGGAGGGCGAGAAGGACTTTATGCAGACGAACGCCCAGCACAAAGGCTGCACGATCAGTGATCCGAACCCGCGGCACGCCCTACCCCCGCAGCTGTTCAACGACACCGAGTACTGCGGTGACTACGACGACTTCGACATGGCCAACGAGGTGGACAATCTGGAGGTGTTCCTGAAGCTGGCGGCCCCGGCGGCACCCGAGCCGGAGCACAAAAACGGCGACGAGACAACAGCACCACCTGCCACCGGCGACGACGACGCCACCACCGCGGCCGCCGAGGACGAGGACGAGAACAAAGAAAACAAGACTGAAGACAACAACGGTGCTGGAGCCGGTGATGGAGCGGAGGCCGAGGGCGCGAACGAGGTTTGAGTTAGCACGAGGCGTGGACAGTAACGCAGCGGTCCGCCGTTGGCCCATGAGGACAGGGCCGTTGGCAGGAGTCGCTCTGCACAGAAAATCAAATTAAAACAGCAACAATTTAAAACGCCCAACAACACCCCCGAGCGAGCGCTCGCGCTACCTGTGTGCTCTCCCGTGTGTGTGTGCTGTGTTTGTGTTGTTTGCGCGTTTGGCCCTATCTAACAATTTGCGTTTTAGTGTGTTGCTTTACCAATTTTAGGGCGCCAAAAGAATATGCGGGTGTTGCGGTATGAAAATATGAAGCGTCATCGAACGGCAATTTGGTTTGAACATTACATTTGATTTGTTGTACTATACAGCATTACTAACATTACTTCCAAGCTTAGCAACTTCCATAACATATATACCTTCCACCCCCAAATGGAAGGCCCAATGCAGTAAAGATAAGAGACTAACAACATACACCTCACAAGAGAGAGTAGTAAACTCCATGGCCGTAGCAAACACTGCCGACACGGTAACCTCCACACAACTCTGCACGGTTGTAACCTTGATAATGATGGAGTAAACCTCGAACTCTATCCTGCTGCTACGCCACACTACTCTAATCCAATGAAAGTACACACAACACCACACTCTTCCACGTTTTCCCGTTCTCTGTCGCGTGCGCGCATATATATTGTTTGGTAGATTTAAGGTCCCGAGGGTAGATTCCGACGGAAGTTGTAACGCGGCGTAATTTAACGTTTGATCGATTTCGCATCGGATGCAATCGTCTAAGCTCTTGCCGAGGTCAGCCCGCTCAAGGATTAGAGATTGTTCTGTAGCAATGGCACAGCGCGCAACACGTGCAATGGCCAGCCTGTGTCAAGTCAGGAGGAAAAGGTTCCGTTTAGGTTATCGGATTAGAGTAGGGGGGTTTTTCGTTTGTCGGTTGAGTGACTCTCGTAGTGGGACTTTCTTTGTTTATCCCTGTTTGATCCTGCATGAGGGAACTAAAATCATTTGAATAACTTTTTTTCCTTCCATTAGCGTTTGTTTGCATTGACGCACCTGTTTTTGCGTGTGTGGCCTTGCCGGGTCACAAATAACTGTGCCCTGAATGATATCAGCCGTTTCGCAATGCTGTTGTGCGACAACGGCATCGAGAAAACTGTCCCTTATGCAAGAGAGTCTCTCTGTGCCCGCCTTGTACACCTTTCGTCACGTTCTCTCTGGCCTGGGCATAGTATACCAGCAGAAAGTGGGGTTTAGCGGTTGTTTCGCAAACAAAGTAACCGATAAGCACACACAATAATGCGCACGATGAAATGGGGATGGAAAGCTAACCCGTAGTTGAAAAGACACATACACACCGTATATATTAAAGTTATTTTACCAGTCTCATCGCGACCCGCAAAAACCCGCAGAGCAGCGTGCGATGGTGACGATGGATTATTTCGACATGTTTCCAAACATGCTCTTGCAAACGGACGGCGGGAGCCTGTGCGTGTGCTTCCGATTGCGCTTAACCGCCTAATGATGACAGCATCGTAAGCGGCAGAGAAGCGCAAGTAAAAAAGACCCCCCATCCTTCAATATAGAAGCCATTCCCTATAACCCCGCGCGGTATCCCGGTATATTTGTAAGGTGAAACACTACGTAGTAGGCGATGCTAACTGTTAAGCGCGCGAGCGCGAGCATCTTGTGAAGAACGTTTGTGCGTAAATCGGCAAGAATTAGCAGTGGTTAGTTAGAACAGAGTGGAGCGGACATCAATCAATCTCTGGTTGCAGTAGCGCGAGTTTGCGTAGCGAGATATGATCTATACCTCAAAACTAGTGTGCAATTTAACTCCCTTTTCATTTTCAGTGCCGCTTTTTTCTTGTTAGCAAATATGTTTACATCGATAATCAGCGGGGCGGGGTTCGAAAAGATGCGGCGTTAGTTTTGAAATAATTCATTCAGTGAGAGCTCACGATTACAAAGCAATGTTTGGCACATAGATTTATATTACTTTCGTCAAAATTCAAACAAAACATTCTCAAATGAGCTGTGCGCTCTGCAAAATTAATTTATCTCTTATTTTGCGTCGTAAAGTCGTAACTTTATCTTATACGTGTTATTATTCTGTATGCTAAGCAGCGATAAGGAAATGGTAGAATACTGAGTTAAACAAACGATATAGTAAGGGAACGAACGAAAAAAAAGGGTAAACACACTACATTACAAAGCTGAAAACGAAACGTATCACACGTACACCAGACACGCGGTACATACAAACACACCACCCCCAGAAGAAGAGTTAGTTAGCTCAATATAAAACTGAACTAAAGCCGGAAATCAAAAGCAAAGCAAAGGGAGGGCAGTAATTAAGGGCTTTGAACGTGAGAACAGTTAGGATTGAATCCACAGTTTTAGAGGTGTAGCCTTTTTGTTTCGAGAAGCAAAGGTTGCACTTTATTGCGAGTTTTGTCCCCATTTAATATAAATGCGTTTCGTTAGATGTTGAGTAGCATATTATGCCGCGGCCTCATTATATACATATACTATATTAAAATTAGCAAGAGCACGATTATAGCACTACGAGAGAGGTGAAAACAAGGTTCAGAAAATAAAAGCAAAAGCCTATCCCCGCGATTACAAGCGATTATACAATAACAAAAACACCCCAGCAGCGCGGCATATACATCCACCACCCCAATACATCGTAGCGAAAGATTTATACCTTTTTTAGCTTTAGCGTCTAAAATAAAAGTAAGGAAAATCGATCGATATCTTGGCTGATGACTAATACTGTTCCTATTTACCGTGCTCTGCATGATGCATTTGTGTTTTGTTGTGTTGAATTGTCTAACTAATGTATCGACACACACACTGTAGTACACGAGCTTATCATTGAGATAAGTCGTATCAGCTTTTCGTTTGAGATTATTTAATCCTTTGCTTCTCGATGCAATGTAGGCGCTTGCTTGCAACAATTGATGCTGAATCATGCAATAATTGAATATCCGAAATTGCGCGTGAAATTGCCAGCTGTAGATGACTAATACAGTGACACCGTTTGTAAGAGATTTGATGTCATTTAACATTTATTACATTTACCCCTTTCCATTATGAATAATCACATTTTGTTTTTTTTTCCCCTATCCATCGAACATTTTACAAAATCCCTGCACACACCTTACTCACTGATGTTGCACCCCAAAATTGGCTGAATTCATCCATCAAAAACTCACATACACACCTGCTGTGCACCTACATGCAATTGATATTAGGCGGCAAAGGCTCCACCGGAAGAGGCTGGAGAGGAGGAGTTGCAATCGGAAAAGGAAGTGAAAGATACTAAAACGAACGAAGAGAAGAAGGATGTTGAAGAGGAGAAGGACGTGGAAGTGAGTGAAAGTACTGCTGAAGATGTCACAGAGGCGAAGGACCTGACAGAAACAGCTACGACGGAGGAATCGAAAGAAGATGCTTTGGCAGAAGATGACACTCCTGAGAAGCAGGATGATGAATCAGAAGCTGTAATTGACTCAAATGATCCAGATGGACCGCAAACCATTGAAAACGAGACAAAGGAAGTGTCCGTGGTACAAAGCGATGACGATCCTCAAGTCACCGACACAAACGCAACCAATGAGGGTAAAGAAACGACCTCCATGGAACATGAATCGAGCGTAGGTGACACTCAAGAACCAACAGCTGACCTCCAGGAAGATCTCGAAGACAAAGCCGATGAAGACTCTGCTGTCGTTGATGAGACTCCGCTCAAAGACCCTAAGGAAGAGATTGTCAACGAAGAGCCAGTGTCCGCTGTTGAACAGCAGATCACGTTGAACCAATCGGTGACAAAGACCAGCGAACAAGACGATAATAATGTCGAACAGATGGAAGTAGAGGTGCAACAGGAGGATCTAACGGATGAGGATGAATCATCGGAGTCAGAAGTGGACAGTCAAATAGAAAACCCCAGTAAGATAAGGAGACCAGATTGCACAAATGAGGAAGAGAAGAAGCAGGAGCAGGTCGTTGGGGAATCGAAAGCATCCCTGGAACATGAATCTCCGTCCACCGATGAAGATGAGGTTTGACGGAATGTGATGCTACGTTACAACGTGTTGAATGTTTCGCGATGTTTAACCTCCTTCTCTTCGCTCTGCTACCGTGTCGCTCTATCTCTTCTTCGCCATACTGTTTACACTCTACTCTAAATATGGTCACTGTTTACTTACATGATCCCGTTCGTTTGGAATGTGCGCAACATATCTCAAGCCATTTTTATGTGTAAACAGCTCTTCCAGTTCTTTCTCACGCCTACGATCACCACCTGTCTGAGGCTAGTCTCTCGAGCCTTATCTTTTTCATTGTGTATCACACATCTTCCCTGAATTTCTACACACTTTTGCTCACTTCCCTAATAATCTCTTGGTGTGTGTTTAATTTTAACCCACTTTTCCTTTCACGCTTTACTTACCCCATTGCCTTTATCGTTGTTCTTCTGATAATGATAAGTTCATTCCGAATCACCTAACCAATACGGTGTACTCCTCTCTACGGTGTGTCCGGTTGTGCGGTTGTGCTTTCTAAAGGACGCAGCAGAGATGGAGGCCGACGCAGAGGAGCAGGAACTCCGACGTGCCTCGGCAGCGCTGGCCGGCAAGAGTGAAGATGCACAGGAGCAGATCGAGATGGATGAGGCGGAAGAGGAGGAAGACGAAGAGGAGGAAGCCGACAACGAACCGGAAGCTGCTAAAGAGGTCCAGACATTCGGTTACGATTGAAATTCCTGTATTAGCTTGCTGTTTTTTTTAGATCTAGAATAACGAAAAAAGAAAGTACACACAACACAACCTGGCTTCTTAATGCATGATGCTCGTTTGCAGCTACTAATGGATTACAATCACAGATCCCGAGTTTGTTTTACTTCCAAGCTTCTCCAATGAATGAAACTGTTGTCCCTAACTGCAAGCTCTCTGTGTATTTTGAAGTCTACTCACTCAAAGGCTCTTCTTAACCTAATCTCTATCTGTTTCCGACCCACGTGTACAGGACGAAATCTCCAGCAAACTAGTTGACACCGACGATCCCATGCTGGCCGAACAGGAACAGGAGGAATAAGTGCAAACGGAATGCGCCAGCCCCAATCCCTAACCATCTACTGACACACTGTTCAAATCGAGTCATCATCGTTCATCATCATCATCGTTCGTCATCGTGTAATAATCGTTTGTTTCAATATGATAAGTGATCAAATTTCGTACCGGAAGACATCCACCAGGCGCCACTGCAGGAACTCTAGAACGTCATTACTTCGAGTGCGCTACTAAGCTACACGGCAGGCATGGAAATGAAACGATCTTACACTATTGTACTTTTAAAAACTATTTAGTTGACAAACGGTCTCAAATCACAATGGCCGGTTGCAGCGCGTTGCTTAAAGTTCCTCTTTGCTCGGGAGTGAAGTTAACACGCACACACACACACCTTTGATGGAGACCAACGAGAGGGGACATGAGAAGGGAAGAAGAGCAAAAACGATCGATCACTACCTCTGCCTCTGTCAAGTGTGTAGGTATATGGAGAGTGCTGTTTGCGAGATCGCATTTAAGTTTTACCACAGCCGATTCATCCTTCCTCGTTTGCATGGTGCATGGTGGAAGCGGTGCGATGCGAGCAGAAGAACAATCGACGTGTGTGTGTGTGTGTGTGTGTGCGCATGGTTTTGATCCATTTCTCGGTCTCTATCACAGTGAATTACAAAGTGATCATTTGTTAAGGAAAATTACGGTGAAAACAAATAAAAGAAGAATTTTGATTGAGGTGAGTGGTGGTGCGTTGGGATGATGACATTAAAATTGCGAGCAAGAGCACTAAGGTTTATGTTAACGGAAACTTCGAAAATCAAAGCAAAGCCTTACAACAGTTACCTGTTGCTTATCCATCGCTAGAGGTAAAATATTTGCAGCGCGTTTTATATACACGCTTGAGCGGCCGGCCACCTGCCCAGTCGAACTTCGGTGGTCCGGAGTGCAGACTTCAAATCTGTAGTCGATTAGCGTCGAAGTGGTTCGATTCCACCTACTGGGCGGTATGTGTTTTTTCGTTTTAATCATTTTACTAAATATTCTAAAAAAACCAAATCACAACACACAAATGTTTTTTACTATTTGTTGCACATTTTTTGTTTGTTATATTTCGACATTTTCTTTATACTGCCCAATGAAGGTGCTCATAATTTCACCGTACCGTTATTCCACAGGAACACAAATATAAACAATCTTCTTCGCCCGCCTTATCCTTCCCAATACTCCTACCTTGTAACCTGACACCTCACATCCCAATTCCTCTATTTTATCCTTCACCGTACGATACACGGTGCTGTTTAGTCGTGTCTATTGTTTTTGTTAAATCAGTTCCCTCTTTCTAGGTTCTTTTACCGGGCTTTTAGCTGCTGAAGCACAGAGTTAATGCGTGTTTGATGAAATTATGAGTGTTTTGTGTCGATGTGTGTGTATTATTAGTTTTTTCTATCATAAATCGTTTCTTCTGGTTGGGAGTAGGAAAAAAGGATAGTGGAGCGGGATCAGCAGGTTTAATTAACTAATTTAACGTCTCTTCTAACACAAAAAACCATTAATGAATGTTGTCTCGACTCTTCCCTGTGCAGTTGTGCCTGTGTCCTTCTAGTATTATGCCCTGTGTTTGCGTCTTCCGGTGTCGCACACTGTCTGCCCTCACCCTCACCATGCAGCAACAAGAACTGAAGGAATATGAACTGCATTTAGCTCTCCCGTTACCCGATTCCATTTGCTCAGGAGCTGCTGCTGCTGCTGCCGCCGCTTCAGTCGGTTCGTCTTCGCGACTCGTCATCCTCGCCGTCCGATGAGTCGGTGGTGAATTCGCTATCGTTCGCCTGCATCTCGTTGTGGTCCGATTCCGACTCGCTGATGTCCCACTGGGGCAGCTCGGTCGGGATGGCGGCCGGATCCTTCACGTCCAGCTTCAGATCGAGCTGCTGGTCCATGCCGATGTACGAGTCGGACCGCAGGCAGACGGTAAACACGTACATGCCGGCCCACTTCGGTGCGGTAAACTTCAGCTGCACCTCCTCCCGGTGGATCAGGTTCGTGACGTGGTACGGCACGGTTAGGAGCGTGTGCGACTTCCGGTCGCAGATGTACGTCCACCAGTATTCATGCTTTTCCTGCAAGTAGAGAGCAAAACGAAGGCAAACCGTTAAGAATTTGTTGGGAAGAAAACGATGGAGAGCATTGGTGAATTACCTCAGGAAACAGTGGACAGTGAACGGGATGGGAAACCTTCGATCGTCCTTCCAGCTTTTCCCGCTTGTTAATCTTTTGCTGGAACCTGAGAAAAAGGTAAATGTTGAATTAGTCTGTAAAAGGAGCTAAACACCCCAATAAAGCTTACTTTTCCCACTCATCATCATCATCGGCCGCTGCCTCGCTGGCATCATTGTCACTTTCCGCACCACTGTCCCCGTCGGCGGAGTCTTCATCATCTCCTTCTTGCGCCTTCCGTTCACTGCTCTTGCCAGACTGCAATTCAAGGAAAATACAACACAACACGTCAATACGATTTGCACTCATTCCCCCAGCTGACTGATATCTCTTATCTCTTTCCCTTCCATCGATAACTCACCTTTGTTTTCTCACCCGGTGCTGTGGCCGACTGACCTGCGGTCTGGTTAGCCGTTGCAGTAGCCGCCGCCGCCGCCGCAGCAGCAGCCGCAGCCGCCGTAGCAGCGGCAGCAGCGGCTGCAGCCGCCGCCAGCTTCCGGGCGTGGGGTTTAACGGCCGCCTTCGCCTTACCCTTATGCCCCTTGGAGGGTTTCGGATGCCAGCCGGACTGTTTTTTCACCTTTCCGTCCGGCTTCTGATCGTCGGTTCCGGCTTCCAGCTCCCCATCCGCATCACCATCACCGTCACCGTTTTCATTACTTTCCCTGCCAAAAAGACACAATGTTCAATCATTGCCATCAACGAGCGAATTAGACCCAAGCCCAAGCGCACGTACGTGATTCCCTGCTTTTCCTTCGCGGTGGTGTCACCGAACAGGTCGGACATGCTGCGGCGCACCAGCTCCACCGTCACCGTCACGATTGCACCGGCCGTTACGACGTTCGAATTTTCATCGTCCACCACCTCACACTTCATGCTGAAGTCGATCAGCGGCATCTGGCCCAGCACCTTCACCGCGTTGTGGTACTGCTCGTCGTTCAGGCTGCGCAGCGCCGCTCGGCGCGTGTCCGGCTTCAGCTGGGCCAGCTGCTGCAGATTGCGCGTGTTGTACTTGCGGGCGAGCTGGGCGCGCAGCTCCTTCGTCATTTGCGGCAGCTGCATCAGCGGGTGTTCCGATTCGCGCAGCCCCTGTATAACCATCGGCGACAGTTTCATGCAGTTTTCGATCGTTTCAATCGATGGGAGTCGTTGAACTGCAAAATAAACACAACAAAACGTTAGTTAAATATCAAATTGTGCCATCGTTTTCACCAATTTCACTTACTCTTTCGCGCATACGCCAACATAATCAGATGGCTAACGCAGCTCACCATCTCCTGTATCAGGTACGGGCACTTGCGCACGATCAGCTGGCGATCGACCTCGAGCGTGTTCGGGTTGAGCGGAATGCGCGACAAATGCGCATGCAGTATCGCACGTGCCTTCAGCGAGTAGCTCCTCGCGAACGGCAGCTCCTTGCACTTCTCGTTCAGGTACGGCAGCTCCCGTATCAGTGCCGGAACCTCCACATTATCCGACGGCCGCTCGATCACCTGATTGTTGTGCCGCTTCTCAAACTCAAAGCTCGCCGCCAGTATCATAATCACGCGCTTCACCGCCATGTGCGGCGTTTTGTGGAAGAAGTACCAGTACATGTTGGTCGTATCGAGCAGCACCTTGTCGCCGCTGTAACGAATCGAGCGGTACCACCACGTGCCGACCACGATCGGTAGCGCCACCATAAACACCAGCCCGTACAATCCCAACACCCAAACCGAGTTTTCCTTCTCAACGATCCACGACGGCAGCGCGATGCCGAACGACGTCGCACCCGGGCCGTCGGGATTGCCGTACTTTTCCCAGTTTTTGCGCGCCTCATCGTCCGTCAGCGCTTGGTACGCTTTCGTGAGCTTCATGAACGCTTTCTCGTCACCCGTCTCCTTGTCCGGATGCAGTATGACCGAGAGGGTGCGGTACGCTTTCTTGATCTCCTTCTGGGACGAACCTAGCGGGACGCCCAGTATCTCGTACGGATCAAAGTTGGACATTTCGTAGTCGAACTGGGACACCTTGTAGGTGAGAAAGGCTAGCAGCGCCCAGCCGGCTACGATCGACAGCTTCACCAGCAGCTCCTTGGTGCCCTTGTACGGGTCGGAATGTTCCATCGTGATGCGCTTCCGCACGCATCCTGCACACTGACAGTGTTCATGCTTTGTGGTGGGGTCTGCAAGTGGGTGGGAATGGGGAAAATATGGGTAAGTAATGTAAGGTAAGTAAAATTACGTTTGCTTAGCGATAAGGTTACATCAAGCGGCGCGGTGCGCAGTGGTAGAACTAGCGAAACGGAACCTTGGGAGGCAAATTACTTCAACTTTAAGTTTGTCGCAGCGTGACGCTCAATTGTGTTTGCCAATGGTACGGGGAAGCACATGGAAGCGCGGGCAGAGAACCACGTAAGCGTGGCATACTTTAATAGGTATGGTAAGTTGTTACCCCTTTGGGTCTTTCTAGGCGAAAGCAATTGTGTTCAGGTGTTTCCATTGAAATTAAAGAATGATTTTAAAGATGAAATTCGAAACAAATATTTTCATCTTTTCCATGTCGTTACACACATCACGAGGCTCCCTTCTCGAAGGATTTTGGTCTTGTTTACACAAATGTTTTGTTCATGGCCAACTCAGCCAAGATTCGGCGTGGCTCGTCATCGTGACGAGCAGCGGCGAGACAGGCAAATTCCAATCCATTTCGCGTGATTTCGCCATTAGAAAGTGCTGCCAGCACAACAACATTCTTGTGCATCTTTCTTATCCCCTATCCCCCTCATTCGCCCGGAGGAGAAAGCGACCGCCAGACAGGGGCCCGCCGCCAGGTAGGGGCGTGTGTTCAAGCGGAAACGAAGCAAAAGAAAACAAGTCAAGTAACTGTACATTTGGCGTTGGCCCGGTTTTTTGACAGCTCACCGAAACCCCCGAGACGGCGACGACGACGTGTAGGGCCCGCGCCTGCACACGCACGCACGCACGCACTATTACCGTGAGCAATCAACAGATTGCGAGAAGATACGGGGACAGAAAACGCCTCCCGGAGGACGCTTCGACGTTCTCGATGCTTACCTTCCTTTTTCTTGCGTGGCCAAAAGTAGAAGGTGGTCGGCACCAGGATCAGGGCCAGGAACGAGAGTATGAAGTAGAAGAAAGTTCCTCCACTCTCGTCGTACTGAAACTTCTGTCCGCCCATCGCTGGGCCGTCTGCTGACCGTTCGCTGCTATTCGCCTGATCCGGGGGGGATTCCTTCTACTCCCTGCTGCACAGTAGCTTTACCAGGGGATGCTGAGCTTTCGTGGTCGTCGTTGTCGTCGGACGGTGGAGGTGTACTTGCTTCACGATCCGGGCGATATATTCCATCGAACCACACGCACGCACGGACAGCGGGGAGTAAGGGGCCGCGATCTTATTTGGATGTGTGCGCACGCCAAAGAAGAAAACTGCATCACAATCACAAGAACCACCAACACCACGTACGTGTACGCTTTGTTTCATTCGTGCAGCGGCAGGTGCGACAGCGGCAAGCGGCCGGGCGCCATCTTGTTTGATTTGATTCAACCGTTGATTGTTTCACGGGTTCAAAGTGAAATTGTTGGTATTTTTGAAAGTTAAGTGAAGAAGATTAATTATTTGATTATTTTCTCATTCAATTTTCTTTTATTTTTGACAATGGAGCGCATATTGTCTTTACTTTCCCTTCCCCAAACGGATAAAACGTCAAACGGATCATCATGACAGGACCTGGCGTGTTCTTCACAACAGAGCTGTCAGTCTGTTGTTTACGAGAAAAGAAAATTCGAAATTCAAATTTGAAATAATCAGGACTTTTTAAATTTTTGTAATGATTTTCCTTTTTATTTCAAGTGTTATATAATATTTTAAGATTAGAAAAAGCAATGCAATGGTAAAAGTTATGGCTAATAATATTCATAATTAAGTTCCACCGCAAAACCGTTGACATAATTTGTCCGTTGGAATGTTTAAGAAAGGTTTTTACTTAATTTAAAATCTATCCAATGTCGACACCTCTCAATTGCAATAAATAAGGAAATACATATTTTAATCCAACCTTTTAATAGATTATAATGCGGGTAGCCTATAAAAATACGAGCCACCGTTTTACACAAGGCCACCACGTGTTCGAGGCGGTTGACGACAGCGCGTAAAGTTTTGCACTGAATGAAACACATATTTCTTGAAGATTTCTCAATGTTTGCTATTTACCCACCGGTTCGTTCGCACGCGTACGTATATATAAGAAAAGCACCAAACGGAAATAACACGATAAAACGAGCACCAATACAACTCTGTTCTAAAGTTCGATCGTACGTGAGAGGTGCGGTCTCGCTAGCGCTGTGATCAACACCGATCGCTAATATTCGCCAATAAAACATACCCATAATACTACGCCAGCCACGATGGGAACCGCATCGCTGCAAAGGGTCAATGCTAATTTAATGACTGCGTTCTTCTGGCTGGTAAAGCTCACGTAAGTGGCACTCTAGCCACACAGCACCGTCTGATCGCGAACAGTTTCGCTCCGCAAACAAACATTTCGGACGCGGTATTAATTTCGCGATGAACTTGAATTACGTAAAATAATTGAAACGTTCCGAGTGGAGTGGAGGTGTGCTCTTTTTTTGTTGCTGTTGTTGCTTCTTTTATGTCTTACTTTATGCTAAGTAATGATAGGCTGCGTGCTGGAATGGGCCCTCTTGAGGAGTGTCGTAGCACGCAGTCGCCAGAGGTCGTGCCGGTGAGCGATCCGTTCCCACCTGCGAAGGCAAGAATGCGTGCAGAGCTATTTCCGAACCCTGTGGCACTTTCCTCAATCCTCTCTATTCACCATTTCTTGCCCACTCTCGTACTAATGTGTTACATTTTAAAAATATATGTAGCTCATTAGCATAGCCCGCTTTGTGCGGATGGGACGGGGTCCACGGGGTGCGCAATTTTCTACCTCATTTGGGTGAATTCTTCTTCCTCTTGCTGGTTATTTTTTTGCGACACTGGCCCCAAATCCGATGATATAATCTCATCTTCCAATACCTACCGCCGTGTGTCCCATTGTCCATATGGAACGGTTTTTGGGCGTACAGCGCAGCCCGTCCGACCGACCGTCCGTGTGTGGGATGATTACTATTCATCTTATGCTAACACACAAAAAAAAAGTTATGCTACGGGGTTCGCTGCTGCGGCGCAAACTGCAACGGAACGAAACGCGCCAACGCGGTTACGTGTGTATGGGCTTCCCGAATCGTGAGTCGCCAATGATGCGCGCAAATGATGCGTTTGGCTGGAAAGATGCGTCCCCATGCCTTGGCCTTTTGCGGTTGCGGCGGCTGACAACAGGACCGGCTCTCCTAAAACGGGCACTCGTGCGAGTGTGTGCCATTTCAAGCGTGTGTGCCAAAGGTGTATCGACAGATAGCGGCCGATAGCAGTCGAAGGGCTCCACTCGATCAAGTATGGCCCTCACTCGTAGCGCATCTTCACAGTAGTACAGCAAACAGCAGATTTAGCATAAGGTCATGCGGAGCGGTTACTGGACCTCGCGTTAGGGCTCGCGCGAGCCCTCCTGAGCTGGGGCTGATCAGTGCCGTACAATAATTGCTCTTACTCAAAAGGGCTCCGAAACGAGGACGACCTTACGCGGGGGGGGGGTGGTTGATGATCATGTACGTCAAGCGCACACTGGAGTCAAGTTTAATGACATTGTTATGCTACACCGGGGTGATCGTGTGCTACAATTATGCACTTGAGAGTAAAGCGGTGATCCTCTCGAAACTAATTGACATTTAATTACTCCACTCGTCTGGAAGTGTACACCTATTGATCAATATGGTTCATTGAGAAATGCAATGTGAAAGGTACCGCCGACGATACCGCCATCATTCCTCTCCTTAGAAAGATGTCGTCAGTCCTCCGCACACCGCACAAAGGAGGGCCCCGTCCGATAAGGCCTGACCCATTTCGCAGACCCGCGCCGTGATTACAAAGCCATTCCTACTTATGCATACACGAGGAGGGTCGTTACGCGATAAAAAGGAATTTTCGACGCCAAACAGTCCAAACAAGCATTACCATAAAACGGTCGTGTGTGTGTGTGATGTTTTACGCTCACGGTTCGGTGTTACAAGTGGAGCGAAACAAACAAAAACCATCTCCAGGTGTGAGTTTACCCTTGAAGGATGCTTATTGGGACGATAAAACTGTCACTGTAGGTGCCCTTTCGGTGAGCTTCTAACTCCCCTAAGACACCCGCGACATCTTTACCTTGCCCTGCTGGATTAACTTTCGTGAACGCGCCCCCTCCCCGGCCAGGGTTAGCGCATCCTACACAAATTTCACGCCTTCCGTGAAGGGCACCAGTTTCCCTTTGTTTGTTTGTTGAAAACGGGTGACATCCGCTATTGATTGACTCATTAACGGAGCGCGATGCGATAAAGCGAGATCAAGTGGCATCTCGTTGATGATCGTGAGAATAGATTGCCGGATCCACCGGTGTAGGCGGTGAGCTCATAGCATCATAGAACGTGTGGGCTTGCGTTTGCCCGCCAATGAACCAATTAAACCCCGTTTTGAAGCGAAAGGAAACGATGCATAATGCAGCCGGATCGGGGAATGATTTATCGGTGCGTTGATTATTAGCTCCGATGACGAACGGTGGTGTCATCCAAACGGTTGTTGGTTTAGGTGTAAATTCCTGCCAAAGGAATTCAGCGACAAACTCGCCAATGTAATGTAAAACGGGTTGTCACGATCGCGCACGGGCGCCCCGTGTGTTCCAATTATCGCGAACAATTCAATCATCGGGATCGGGGCTGACGGATCGGGTGTGAAAAGTATGATTTGTACGTCAAGCCTTAAGTGGCGAGGGGATGCAAACAAAAGCGTGGCGCATTAAAATATGCACGGGGGTTTGAAGCATAAAAAGCAGCTCCCTTCCAACACCTCGCCGAGGTGCAAAGGCCATCAGACTCCTTGTTTTAATGGGTGCCATAACTCATCGGATCGGTGCACTGCGCGCCTGGGCTCTGTGTGTGTGTATGTGCGTTAAAGGATGCCCCGCGATGATACAACAGCGAAAAGTGCAATGCGGCGATCGCCGCGATGCGATAGGTTTGCTGATTTTTGTTCGCAAAAAATGATTCAGGAACGGAACCGTTACACCTCCCTCTTTCTCTCTCTCTCTCTCTCTCTCTCTCTCTCTCTCTCTCTCACTGTCTCTTCTGCGAGTGTGCAAGCGCACGTATGTGTGTCATTTTGTCAACCGTTGCATAATGTGGCGCTGGCTGGCTGCAGCACGACGCTGTGCATAAAGAACTCTTCGCCTTTGCAGCGACGTATGATCGTATCGATCGATCACACACAATAAGGACCAGGACATACCCGGGAAATGAGGTTGAAGAAAGTAAGCTTTGCATGCGTACGGCACATAAACGCACCGAGACCGCATGGAGACCGCAAAAATGTGCCGCCATTCGTCGAAAGATGATGCCTGCGAGTGTCCCGAAAACAGGGAAAAGGTTACGGATAGGTTAGGGGGACGATCAGGGGGGGGGGGGACACGATTGCACATAACTGCATCGGGCGGGGCGTGTGTTCCGTTCCGTAACGCGAGTGCACGACTGTTTAATGGAGAAAAATAAAGCTTCAATTTGGAAGAGCTCGTAATCCGTTTGCTGGGCAAATATAGATCAATCAACACACACACAGATTCTTGGCGCGTCATCGTTGTAGATTCTGTGCGTCATCGGTGGTATTTGGGAGCGCTCAAAGAGGAAGCTTGGGCAATTATGAAGACTAATATTGATGCGCGCTTTGTTGGGTTTTAGGCTGTTTAGAGACTTCTATGCCCCATAAGAGACGAGCGCACAGACCCGGAAGAGCGTAATTAATTAATGGATTCGTTGACTTAGTATCAAAATAAGAAGAAAAGGGCATTTTGGTGGAGGAAGAGACAGGACGCATTTTTGTACATTAATTTTGATTAAACAAAAAAAGTTTGGCATTGGTTCCATCCAGGATCGAACTGGAGACCTTCTGCGTGTAAAGCAGACGTGATAACCGCTACACTATGGAACCGTGTTGAAGGGTAGCCTACTACGATAAACGCCCATGGCCCTTTGTTAAAAGAGAAGACTTTGTTGCACTTTTCATCCATTTTCATGCGTGCCGCTTGTTTTAGGAGCAGATTTTAATGGCAAATTAAAGGCAAAACGTTGATTTAGTCACACACTGCAAAGTGTCTTCTCTCGTTTTGCCGGTGATTACGGCCAACCGTCTGCTTTGGCGCCTCTACAACCCACCTGTGCTTCTGTATCATAAAAAAACCACGCGCTTCGGATGCGTGCTGCTGAATTGGAATGCGCTAGGGCAGGTTTTTCGCGTTGCGCGAAGCACGATCAGTTTTTCCGCGTTCAAGCACACTCAGTTATCACTTGCGGTTTCGTTGCGCCGCTCCCGGCGGAATGCGGCGCAATGTTTGTTTTGCTGTGGAAGACCCGAGGAAGACGCTCGGGTCGCCAGGCTCTTGTGTGTCGCCATGTGTCGCCGAAGCGCCATCAAATGCTAAAGCTTGACATTTCGGCACACGGACAGAGCCATTGTGGGCTGTTTTTGTGTTTAAGGGCGAGTTCAGGAGTGGCCATCCTCGAAACGGGCACGAGCTGATTTGTGGAGAAGGACTGTGGTATGATAATTACTCTCGCTGCTTAGCTGTTTTACGATGGTAGGACGGTACTACTAATCCTTCCCAAAGTGTCCACTCGTGACGTTGATAAGTCGCACAAGAAAACAAAAAAATAAAAACGTAATCAAACCGTCCCCAGACGGAGGATTTACATTGATTGATCTTCGGGTCATACGGTGGGGGAAGGAACACACTATCGTAATTTTCATCACCTCCGAGCTCGAGCTGAGCCTAAGCCGAGAGCCTAAAGCAGCGTACTGTGCGTATGCCGCGGCTACTCGCGACGCTCGATCAGTGTTCGGCTCCCTCCCGAGTAAAGCCTGCTCGATCTTCAGCCCCTTCCATTTGGTGGTAGTTGTTGCTGCTGTTGTGGGGCTTGGGGCCTGGCCCGGCCGATTCGTGCACTATGCGCTGCAGAACAACAACAACAACCACTACTAACTAACGGCGAGCGAGG
Organism: Anopheles merus; assembly: GCF_017562075.2. Taxonomy (NCBI): domain Eukaryota; kingdom Metazoa; phylum Arthropoda; class Insecta; order Diptera; family Culicidae; genus Anopheles; species Anopheles merus. The sequence goes on along the minus strand of NC_054083.1, from coordinate 50,876,397 downwards.
TGCACACCCACCTACCTCCCTCCTTAAGGAGCTTTTCTCGCGTTCCCAATGGGGGAAGCATCTCAGTTTTCGGCAGGAGTGTACGCCACTGTAGTGCCAGCATTTCCCAAGCGGGGAGAAGGGAGCGACAGAGAGCGAGAGTGAAGCGAGCCACGGACTCGGGCACACGGTAGTAGTAGTAGTAGCAGCGTGGGGTTCGTCGTCTGCCACCCCAAAAAAGCTCATATAAAGCTAGTCGATTGATGAGTCCTGCGCTTCATTCGTGCTAGTCACGCCGTCGGACCATCTTCTCGCCCAGTTCCTGTCACGGCAACGTTAGTCTTTTAATTGCTGATGTAGTTTTGATTGTTCGTAATTTGATTATAGATTTTAAAGTAATTATTTTCTCCATTTTTTTCGCCCTAGAAACCGACCGAGCAGAAGTGTGATCGTGCGAATACATCTGTGTGCATTGTGATGAGTGAAGTGTGTTAATTGTGGAAAGATCTCTTGAAGCGATCAGTGAACCGAACTGTGTGCATAAAAGGTGGATGATAGTTTAGGACGCTCCTTCCCACTTGCTAAGACTTACTTTCTGGAGCGTTTTTGCAAGCCAAAGACAAAGAGCGTCGTGAACAAAAGCATGGTGAGTGTTCTTTTCCTACTTCCGTGACAGTGAAGCTCTTTTGAAGCTCTGGATGAAGGATTAGGCCGGCTATTTTGTACGAATAGAAAGCAATCCCCATCTTGCCAAAGTCCCCCTTTTTGTTGTTATTGTTCGCCTCCGCCAACGCTGCAAAAATCGTGGACAACGACGACAGTTCCACCCGGCGAAAGTACTCGAACCGAAAGATCAACCGAGGTGCGCGATCGTTTTCAGCCGTTATGCAATCCATGCACAAAGCCAGTTCCGTCCCGACCCTGAAGGGAAGGCATCCGCAAACGAGCGAGGATCCCCCGAGACCTTTGCGACCGATTGTTCTGGGACGAATCCGATCGATCATTCCGATCTTCCGTAATGTAATCGATACGGTGCACCGCGATCGTTACTCCTTTCTGGCGCTGCTCGCGGGTGATATTTATGGCACTACTCGATCGTGTGTTTGTTGGCTTTCCTTCCTTCCAAAGATGTAAGACAAGAGAGAAGAAAAAGAAAAAGAAGAAGAAAAGATGTACACACTTTAGTTTGGTAATGATGATTATGTGATGTGACGAGTGATGTTGACCCGTTTCGGGAGGAACATGAAACAAGCGCATCGCATCCATCTTTGGCCGCATCTGGCTGGGAGCTTCTAACGCTCTTTGATGCACACGCGCGCCTCGGCCGACTAGTGAAAGGGAAAACTGTGACGCCCTCATTGCGCCGGACATTGCGGCAGGTGGGGTGAAGCTAATGTGCGTGAATGACCGTTTTTTTTTTTTTTGAACCCAGGGAATGGGAATTTTCCCATTTAGACCACGATCTGGCTGGATCGCCGGTGGTCTCTCGGAGCGAAAGGCTATGGTTTTTTGTTGTAGTTATTGGCCTTTTTTGTGGCCCACTGATCTCGTCACCTTCCCTTTTTCTACCGATTGGGAGCGATCGGACACACGATTTGTTCGCTGCCCTGCCCGTCTGTCCGTCTGTCCGTCTGCGGGTGCGTTACCAATTTTTTGTTGTTGAATTTATTCTTCTTCTCTCCCGATGCTCCACCTCCAGTTGGGTGATTGCACGAATCGAAGCGGGCCCCTTCAGAGGGCATTGTTCTGTCGATTAGTGCGGGCGTGATGCTGGTTTAGGGCACCGAGGCGGGGAAAGCAATACGGAAAAAAGGTTACATAAAACCAAACGTTTGCATCAAGATTAATCAAAATTCGGGACAGCGCATACACACTAATTGGATGCACTTCTTCACAATTCTTTGGGAATTGCACTACTCCCGGGGGGGGGGGGGGGGGGGGGGGGGGGCTGTGGGCCAGCTGTGACAGCTGAAAGGTCTGGGATCTTGAACGTGTGATGAAATTGCGATTCACACAGAGGGAAGATAAGTTACGATACTAATAAAGATATTAATCGATCGTGATCGCGCACAGCGCAGTGCAATGTGCCCTTGAGATCGCTATGTAATCATGGTTAGGGGTTTCAACTTATAGTCCAAGACCGCCCCCCGAAAAAAGCTCATCGCCTTCGTTCAGCTTCTGGTAGCAATTAGCGAGATAATGAAGCGAGACCATCACTCAATTCTGAGCGGGAATGTTACAGTTTGCTCCTCCAAGAAGGTCATCTCTTTGGTGGTAATTAAATCATGTTTGTTCATTAATCTTGAGTTTCGGGCCTAGCGTTTTTGTGTGTGCCGAGGTAATGACATTATTATTGCGAGCAGACTGGTACTTCGGACATTGGCCGATCGGTGTTGGACAAGGCTACTACAGTCGCCGGTACAGTGCATCAAAGCATCGAACGGGAAACCCCCCTCTACAAGCGATCAGTTGCGTATGACATTCTGTTCCGTTACGAGTTTTGGGGTTTTCATCGCAAGGAAATCGATGCCAAAGTTGACCGACTTCGGTACAAAAATGGCAACCTAAATTAGTGATGCGCAGCCGATCGATACGGTAAAGGTCAGGCCGGTTTTATCTCACACCGCTGGTCCCGTAACAGTTGGATCGGATGCGATCGAGAGCAGGGATGGGGTCCCCGCATGGGGTTGAGTTGAGATTGAAATTGGTTCGCACTGGCTAAACACTTGTACCTTGTGGCTACAAATAGTGGCCCGCAGCGATCAGAACGATCGAGCAGATTGAGATTGATCGGCTAAATCCGGCCGAAAACGCATCGGCAAAAGCTTAACAAGCGGGGCTTTTGAAAGATCCGGCAAATAACGCCCGGCTAGTGCATTATGTTGTTACTGGACCTCCCGCTTGCAGATCTCCTGTCCATTATGCAACGCTGTCGGGAAGGGAAGATCCCACTGCGTGAGCCGGGATGGAGATGGCGGGAAAGGAAACCGTTTTAGAAACCTACTTTTTGGTGGTGCTCATTATGTGGTTTTCACTTTCGCGGATGAGCTTTTGGGGTGGATGATGCTAATTCACATATCGGCCAATCGGTTCGGTGTGTTTGAGTGTGTGTGAGTATGTCAGTGAGTCAGTCAGTCAATCAGTTGGTCCTACTGTTACCGCTTACCTCATGTAGGTGAACAGGCCTTCTGGTGGCACTTCTGGAGAGCACTTCGTCGCCATCGTCATCATCGCGCAATCGTAAGTGTGTCTTCTGCTGAAGCTGGCTGTCTGTCGGGCGCCTGATCAGCCGGGTTAAGATTGGAGCCGTTGGATGTGTGGTGGCGTCCTGGGATTAATTCGATTCGACCCAACCAACCTGTCGCCGTCGCCGATCTTCTGGTGATCTTTATTGGAGCTCGGGCGAAGAAGCACACGGGTTCGGGGGTGGGGTGCGAGTTCACGCCAGTTTATCCAGAGGTGATGTGTGTTTTGCATTCGGCAACAACACAAAACAAAACCGCAATGCCTTTCGCATAGGTGGCAGTGCCGAACGGCAGACTTGTTTGTGGTGGGTTTTGCATAATGCCCGCTCTGAACTCGCATGGGTCTGAATTCGGGTTTTCGGTGGGTGATGTCGGGACGCGTGTATCGAGCGGCTGAAGATGAGTTTGTTAATTGTGGTGAAAGGCTCGACACGCCGCACGCAAAAATAAAACATGTTGAATTTGGTTTTATTGGAGAAGATTCCATCTGCACACAACCACGCAGCAGCCCGGGCTCAACGATCGATTGGCGACACAGCAGAAAGTCACAGAAAGTGCCGGTGAATGGGGGGATTGCTTGCGCTTGCACAGTTGCACACAACACAACTGTGCGGAGTACAATTGAGTGTGATAAATCTAATCCATGATGTGGACACAACGACCGGGGTTGTTTGGAACGGGTTTTTCTTCTACTTATACCTCTCCTTCGCTCGTTCGTTCTATTTTCCAGATGTGGAAACTTCTCATACTCACCGGCTGTCTGGTGACCAGTGGCCTTGCCCGGCCGGACGTGTCGCATCTGCTGAAGCGCACGGGTGCTGACAAGCAGAAGCGCCAAAGCTTCATCGGTACCTCGGTGTCCGTCACTGGCAATGGGGCCGTTGCGACGGAAATTAAGTCAGGTGACGGAGCAGCAGCAGTGGAAGCCTTCATACCGCAGATCAGCTTGCTGCCGCTGCAAGACAACCAACCTTCACCATTCAAGCGGCTGGAGGAACGCGTCGGGTATGACTACCAAAAGCCAGACTTTCCGCTCGACGTCCATCCGGACTCGAACCTAGTCAACCCGGTGTCGACCCAAGCGCCGGAATATCTGCCCCCAGAGGATGGTCAAGAGTCGTCGAACGTTGATCAGGTCGCACCGTCTAGCTCTCCGTCGACCACTACAACTTCTACAACGACAACTACTACTACTACAACAACTACTCCGGCACCGACAACCACTACCACGACCCCTGCACCCCAGACAAATGGCCCTTCCACAACGGAGCAACTGTTCGACGAAGACGAAGGCTACGGGTACAAGAAGCCCGAGGTAATGCTGCCGACCAACATCAACGAAGTGATCGGTGAGCCCAGTGACATCAATCAGCTCGCCACGACCACCGTACCGACGACGACCACGACCGCAAAGAACTCGCTGGAGTATCTTCCGCCCAAGCCGCTGCCCGAGCTGGTGGTGCCGAAGGAGCCGAGCAGCACACCGTCCACAACGCAACAGCCACCACAGACCGAACCTTCGACCTATCCGACGAGCCCAAGCAGCACCATCACCACCACTGCGTACCAGGTTCAGACGGAAACTCAACCACCGTACAGCAAGCTGCCGGAAGCGTCCGTTTATCCCGATGCATCGGGCTCGGTGTCTACGGTCGTGACGCAACAGACTCCCTCGACGGAGATCCCCTCTACCTCTGCGCCGGAGTATCTTCCACCGGACAGTGAGATGAATGGCTTCCAGATCATTGTGAGGACGGGATCCGATTCGGATGACAGTGATACTACCTCCACGACCACGGGAAGTAGCGAGGGAAGCAGCTCTACGACGACTGTGGTGGTTCAATCCTTCGACTCTACGACAACAGCTGCTCCCGTTCAGCCAGAAGCGGACAGTCAGGTACGGGAGGAGCAGCCCGATCAGTCGACGACGACCACTGAAGGGCAGACAACGACGGCAGCCAGCTCACCGAGCAGCAGTGTGCCACTATTCACCGACGAAACGGTTGCACCGGTTGATGACGCTTCGTCCGTGATTGAAATGATCAATCAGATGCAGGAAACGAGTCAGGTTGCTGGGCAGGCCGATTTTGTGCCCGAGCTGCGAGTAGACGACGAACCCGCAACGACAAGCGAACTCACAACCGTCCCATCGTTCGCATCCTCCGTTACAACGATCGTCCCATCGCAAGCGGCGACCGATCTCTCAGCCGTGGAACCAACGGAACGTAGCGAACCAGAGCAACAACCGGAGGCAACGACAGGTCCATCCCTGATCGATCTACTCACCCCAACGGCAACGATCGTGGCCGTCCAGAACGATACGATCATCACCACGTACCGGCCGGCGCTTTCATCCGGCGAAACGACGACACTGGTCTCGGAATCGAGCGCCGACGAGACGGAGATCCAGTCCAGGATAGCTGACCCGAACGATGGCTACAACTACGAGGCGCCGGAAAATGGGCTCACCGTACCGGCGGGCTCTTCCGTCCCGCCGTCACACACGCTCGAAGCTGACGGGTATCATTATAAGGTTCCAGCGGTGCCGTTTCCCTAGGGAAAGGTGGTGGTGAGGATCGTAGGTGAGGTACCCGGGGGAGTGATGCAGGAAGAAGCGAAGAAGGGACCAGTTAGTTAGTGGACATCCCAACCATTTTTTTGTTGCCGCAACGCCATAATGACGATGTTTTGTTTGTTAAATTCGAATTTCGGTTGAAAGTCCCTCTAGGTCGTGATCAAACGGACGACACGGTTTTGCTTTCCGTGTCACTCCCAGTCCGAAGGCTTCCCCTGCGTACAGTGTGGCTATTTATTGCAATAGTGTGTATATTAATAAAATCCCCCTTGATTTTTTTTTTAATGAATATGTTTCGTTTTGCAGCGTTGAGTTGTTTATTCCCCGGCCATTCCTTCATAATTGCAGCACAACAGCGCTTTGCAGATCACGGCGGTGAGCTGTAGTCGGTTGCCAAATCATTCACCGAAATTCAGCAGAAGTGCGTAAAAATGCGTCCGATTCTTCTTGCCAATTGACCGTGGGGGCAACTCTCTTTTATTGGATTGCTTGGGCCTGCTGGAGTGCGCTGAATGTAAATATTGATTTAACTCACAATTCAAGGTGGCAAGCGACGAACCTCATTGTTCCGAAAGCGCGATCGTTTTGCAGTTTTTTTGCAGCCCCCCTGGTCATTTGCAACCATCGCCCTGGGTCTTTTACGACCGTCAGTGCGCAATGATTTATCATCGTTTTCATTAATGCGTAAAATGTGGCCCCGTTTAACTGCAACTGACCAAACGGACGGAGCGCCACATTCCTTTGGAAGAGCTATTTTACATGAAATATCTTAATAAGTCGTAAAGACGCTGTACATTCCTCGGTGGATGGCGGGCTTGCGGGAGCCACGTACAGACACTAACAAAAAAAAAGGCAAGACCTTCGCCAAAAGTGGTTACTGTTGTGGTGGGTCGTTCTTATCAAAACACACTCCAGACCCAGAAAGGTGGGCGAGCATTGGTTTTAGTATTTTCGGTTGCGCCTTTTGCCTCATCGCGCAATACTTTGATCGTACCGCGTCGACCGTACCGATGCCGACCGACCTAACCGACCACAAAACTGTTGGCAACTGTTTGGTGCATTGTTGCCGGAGTCCCAATTAAGTCAAATGCGCCATTTGGGGTGAGAGCCGGAGCGGGCTTTCAATATTATTTTCCATAACGAACGAATTCAAAGGGGTTCTGGGGGTGTTGTGTCTGCATCGACCAAGTACCCTGCCTAAACCCCAGGCCAAGCGTCCCACCTCAAGCGCACGTCTAATATGCATCGGCAAAACTACCTCCACCAACTCCACCATGTGCAACCCAGAGCTTTCCGCGTTTTGGGCGGTGAGGTTCACCTAAAAAACCACGAAAAACGATTCGTTTTTCCATTTCTAGCGCATTGCAAAGCGCATTCCATTCCCGAGCTGTGCCCGTTCCCTTGGTAGCTCTCCCACGGCCAAGCTGCAGTCTGCAGCTCTCCGAGCCTCCCCGGTAAGCGATGAGATGAGAGGAAAAATGACCGATTTCCTCACCGCGATAGATCTCTGCATCGCGTCTCTATGAATGGTGCGGCACTAGATAGTGCGCGTTTAGTAGCGTGTGCCACAGCGTGCGCCTCATGATCGTTATTTCCTAATTGCATTTTAGCCAAAAAAAACCTTTAGTGCCTCCGGGCATTCTGATAATTGTTTGGCCTGCGCCAAAAAAGGGAAGCTACAGCTGGTTGCACCCAACAGTTGGATTAGATTTGGAGAGTTTATTCATTATTGCATTCGAGAAAACGATCGAGTATTGTGCTCGTTACTCAAAACAAAAAAATCACGCACCATAAACAGTGCTTTGACAGATGCGATCCCGTCCGAACCTATTGCCGCCTTGGTTTGAGCTTGACGTGCTGATTCACTGCGTTTAGGGGGTGAACATTAATTTATCTTAATCACCTTCCAATTTCCAAAGTTCCAAAATCCGGCTCACTGCACGCAAATGCAATTGTTATGGGCGGGAGCGGTGGGTTTCTCGCTTACTTACGCTGATGAGCTTCTGCATGAGCATGCAAGACGCGTTTACAAACGAGTGCCGAAAGCCACTAACGATCTTCTTCTCCGGATCATCTTCATTACTCGCGTGCGGTTTTCCACTCACCACACCATTTCAATTTGCTGCACCGTTGTTGCACATCTTCCTGCCGTGTGGCGATCCTGTGTGCCTCAGTCTGTCTCGTCTACTAAACCCCAACACTGCTGATCAACTACTTTATCGTCTATCGGTGGTCTTCGTTTACCGTTTGGGCTGAGGATGGTCTCTTCTAAAGGAGCAAATCTCACCAGCCCTTCAACGAAAGGGTTTTTGTGTTTGTCGTTTAGTCGCTTTTACGTAACTTTGGTGCGTCTCTCTTTTTTTTGCGTGGTGGTTTTAAGCCGCCTGACAACCACGACAACCCTTCATAAATCGTTTTCACCACAGTTTTTCTTCGTGTACAGAAAAAAGAAGAAGGTGTTTGGATGAGTACTTGCGAGCCACCCTCAAGACGACCGATCATGTGTAGAGTTTGGATGGAGGGGAAAAGCGCACCAACAGCCTGTTGACAGTGTAGTAGGATCGTATAGCAACGTATCGCGCTGGTAGTTATTGATAAAGTTGTTGCCAGCTCCGGTGCTGCCTGTACCGGAGGCGGCGATCTTTAACCCGAACGATCCTCAGCAAAGAGATCCCCCATTTCAATGGATACCGATGGGAGGTAGATAAACATACACATGCTGCCGGTGCGGAGGGTGTAATTTCGTGTCACTGAATCAACTCGGCGCTACATGATTATACAATTAACGTCCACCTGATGTACGGCACAGTGATCTTTGCGCGCGCGCAAAGAAAAACGTTTACCATGCGCGAATGTAGATCGGTTGCACCCGTATCTAGTGGCGCCATCTGTGTGGCTTCTTTTCTTTAACGCTCCTCTCGTACATCGTGTGTTTTTCCCGCTGGTTGAGCTTTTGTAAATGATATGTGTACAGCCCTCATCCCCCCCGTAAGCGTGATTATTTAAATGTCAATAAACGAAAATTGGTACGAAACCGAAGCTGGTGATGTATGTTTTTGCATTGTTTCGTCCCTCGTCTGTCTGTCTGCCTGCGCCTCAGCGCTTGCAAAGTGGGAAACGGGAGCCTAGAGCGTGGCTGTTTACATGATCGTGCACAAATTTCCCGTATTGCATCATCATACGAGCCATTTCGTTTCGTTTGTGCGCACGGGATCGAGGCGAGGTGTTACAGATTTTACTCCTTTCACAAACAAAAAACAACACAAAACAACAACCAACCGCGGATTGCAATGCACATAGAAAAGGTAAGTGAGACGGAGAGAGAGAGACATTGCACACACGATTTATTTTCCCAAGCAGGAAGCACAGCACAGCGCCGAGCTTTTCCTCGTGGGAGCTCGTCCCCCCAAGGGGTTTTGATCGTTTTTGAAGCTGCTACTGCTGGCGCTCTGCTGTCGTTGTCCCACTGATCGACGACGACGATGGGGAAGGAATATGGAAAACAGCTCACGTTTGGGTCGTTTCGGATAGGAAAGTCGTGTGCCTGGCAGGCGGTAACAATTGCCTTGCCCTGTTTAGGACCAATTATGATCGTGAATGGGATAAAGATTTGTATCGGGAGCGAATCTGGTGGTCGATTTTTGTTTGCGACATTCGTGCGCCAAAGTAGGTGCAAGCAGTGGGAGATAGGAGTGATTGGGAGTGCTTCAGCTCGGCGACTCCACCAGAAAGAATGATATCCATCCGAACCGATCGCTTATGTGATAGTGAAACAAACCAATTAGCTGCGGGCCGGAGATGAATAATGGAAGTTTGGCAGTGATTAAAGTGGGTCAGCATGGTCTTTATGGAAAGGATGGCGAAGCTTTGCGATTCGTTTGCTTCGGAGCATCCTCCTCGGTGCATAATTGAGGGCACAATCTGCTGCAACCGATCGGCGTTTGGAGCCGTTTGAAGCCGAGATTAGATGAGCATGAGTTCCTTTCCACGAGGCTGGCTGCAGTGCGCAATGTACGCAAAGTACGCCGATGGCGCAATCGGACACGGACGATGATGAATGCGAATGTGTGTCGGTGAGGCTCCAGCTGTAGGGACCAAATTAGCTGAAGGCCATCGCCATCGAGATTGAGGGCGTTGTGGAAGCCAGCACGGGGTTAAAGGTTGCCGGTAATGAGCGACGTGCCGGGTGCGATTCCTGTCATCAGCGTCGAGGAGATACACCGAAACACGTGGGCTGAACTGATTGGGACGGGCGCGTAATTGCAATGTTGTGCAAATGTCGAACCATGGTGTCGCATGTGTCTTGCACGTACCGTGGGATAGGTCGATGGTTTCACTTTTAGGTCCTACCTAGCAGTTAGAATCGTTTCCGATGTGGTGGCAGTTGAATGTGTTCAAATATTCCAAAAACTAACGCGCCTGTTCCGCGCTTTGTCACCAAACACCTTGAACCTTGACAATGCAATCTTATCCTTTGAGGCTCGATCTCTCGCTAAGGCATATCTAAAGATGCACGCTCTCCCCTAATCTGGGTGTCGTAAAATTATCATCACATTAAGGGTGGGCGGCCTGGCAAGCTGCATCCGCAGTGTGCGTGTCTGTCAGCTCATCTCCTTTGCTTCGCCGGTTGTCCGAGGCCAACAACCCTGTCTCTCACTGACTGCAGAGACAAAATAATGGCCCACTGACCGATTTGGCGGTCAATGTCATCGAAACACGGGTGGTTTGCGTTCGTGAGCGAGCGGCCGCAGCAAGAGAGTGGGTCGCAGCGTAGCCGGTGTGGTGAGAAATGAAGCGGCGATTACACGAGGTTTGAAGAAAATTTGATTTTTTTGGAAATGGTTTGTATTTTTGTATCTTTAATGTTTGAGAAATAAAACGATGATTAAAGTACAAGAGATCCAAAATTTACTTCACGTAGATACGGCGTTGTATCTTAAGAGAGCTATTCCGGTAAGTAATTTGAGTTAGATATTTGTTTCTACAACATTTTCTCTATTATTTCGGATCTTTAAATGAAACAAACTAAAGATTGTTTCTATCACTTGTAGCCAAAGGTTCAAATCATAATTTTATTTTCATTTTCAGGTTCATTTTTCCATCCGCACTGTAGTGATGCGGGTTGCCTATCTGTGAGCTGTAAGCCAATTGCATACATTTGGGCGCACGAAACAGCGCGGGCTGCGATTTTAACAACCCAATCGTTTTAGTACAATAAAAGGAAAGGATCTCAGAATGCTAAACACGCCCCATAAAAGGATATGATTGAATATATTTGTTTATCTGTTGTGCTTACTTAGTACCTAACGATTACAATCATGTGTCAGCGTGTGCTCTCTCTCTATTTCTTCCATACCTTCAAACGCGATCGTGTTACCGTGCCTCCCGCTTCAATACTGCTTGTACGATCGTAACTGCTACTGAAACGAACATAACACCGATAAGGATAAAACGTAAGGCCTAGCCAACGATAATAATTTAGAACCAATACACAAGGCAACGTAATAACCTTCGATCACAGCGCGGCCGTTGATATAGCAAACACCCACTGCCTAAACCCATGCTCAACAGGAAGCAGGTGGAGGAAAACGAAGGACAAAAAATAACGCAAATCGCAACAGATAAATCGTACGGTAGGAGCGAATTAAGAAGTAACGCGATCCACTGCTTGCCTGTCCGATGCGCCTGTGGGCGCGCGTATCGGACCGGCACGAATGGTCGACTGTTTTGGTAACTGTATTCCACCTTCCCGGCGTAGCGAGTGTCACTGTTAGTGTCGCTGCTCGGTTTGCTTAAAAATTAAGTGTAATGGGGAGGGAGGATACTAAAGGAATTGGGGTACCGCTGGGAACTCTTCACTCATACACCATGAAACAAACATTTACTAAGCTTAAGAATCTAACCGTGCGCTCCGAAACGAACACTCTCCCCTAAAATAGTAACGCTCAAGCTAAATAGGGGAGAGAGCCCTGAAATCTTAGTCAACTTCCAGCTTGCGGAAGCTGCCGATGACACCGCTGGCAATGTCCGCATCCGTACTGTCAGCCCACGGGATCGTACTCTTGTTGATCTCGATCTCCATCTCGTCCAGCGCCAGCACAATATCACGACGTTCTTTGAGCTGCTTCTTGAACTGGGCAATACACTCCGCCATCGGCACCGTACCGCCGTACTCCTTCGGCAGCAGCTTGGGATTGATCTTCGTCTTCGCTTCATCCCAGCCCCGGTGGACAAACACCCTGTTGCGCAGCTTCTCACTCAGCACGGACAGTATAAACTCCGACAGCTTGTTCGCGAACGAGGGCAGGCTGACGAAATGGTTCTCCTTCTGACGCATCGGCAGCGAGTTCTGCACACAGTGCGCCAAGTTGCGAATGTCCGTAAACGACCAGATGCTCAGGAAGCCAATGTTCAGCTCGGAATCGTCCGTCACGTGTATGTAGCCCGAGATCTGTGACTCCTCCTCGTCCTGCAGCGCCTCCAGCACCATCGAGTGGATCTTGATCAGCTGGGCCGACGTGAACCGGCTCGTATCGAACTTGCCCGCATTGGAGAAGATGATCTTGCGCCCGTGCTCGTCACGCTCGGGCAGCGCGAACAGGTAGCCACTGTCGATGATCGCCTCCAGGTCGGGATCGTTAATGTCCAGCTTGAAGAACCAGTGCGGATAGACCTGCCGGATGGTCAGGTACTTCTCCAGCATCTCCGTCGCCGCCGGGATGGAGAACTTTTTCGTGCGCAGAAAGCGCAACAGGAACGGTGCGTCCGTGCGGCACTTGCGGATCAGCGGATGTTTGGCGATCCACTCGCGGAACTGCTTCAGGGCGTTCTCCCGCATGTCGTCATCCTCGCGCAGCTCGTCCTGGGCCATAATTTTGAACTTGTCCGGCAGGTCGAAGCTGTACGGTGCGTACGCTTCGGGGGCTTTGTTGAGGTCGATTTTATTGGTCATCTGGAAGGGGAGAAGAAGGTACATTAGTGAGTGGTTAGAGGTAGTTTGGATCAACCTTGAAATGACGCATGCCGGCTGGTATAACTTTCTCCATTGCCGGCACGTGGTTAGTGGTACTGGTGGTGGTGGTGGTGTTGGATTCGCTATTTGCCACTCCATTTACAGCATGAAATTGCTCGATTGTGTTTACGCGCAGACGTCGTGTATGGTCAAGGGTGAGATTCACAATCGCATGGCAGTGCTAATTATAGAATCATCGTACGATCGTAACTCGCACAGTATTTGTATTGCGTTTTGTAATCTTTCAGCAGTAGTTGAGGCACTAGAGAACTTATTGAGAGACATAATCTTTGTACTGTTAAACATTACAAAGCTTTAAACATTCGCAAAAGACTGCTGCGCGCGGAGACTACACCGTTTAGAGATTAAGCGAGCAACCCTGCCATGTGTCCATTTACGATAATTATTTTCACGAAGGTAGCCTTGCACACTCTAACCGTTATGGATAAGGTCACGCCTTCTTTGATGTAAACCACCAAAGCAGTATATCACTTGAGGCAGGTGATCGCATTTTTTCGGTCATGGCAAGCTTGACTAGCTGATCTAGTTACTTCACTTCGCTTTGAACCGCGGCAAATCTGCAAGCGCGGATGAGCTAGAGGGGGCGCCTTTGAGATGGTAGTGAGACAACCGAGTCTATCTGCGACAACCATTGACACACATCACGCGTGTGTGTTACGTCAACAAGCGGCCTGAGACCTCCGCTCCTAGCCGATAGCAAATCTGAACCGGTTCAACGTGCAAGGGAAAGTAAATGGAAGTCTGTTCGTGTGTGTGTGAGTGAGTATGTTGGGAGCTCAATCGTACATTGTGACAGATCATCTACCTACTCCAGCAGCCACTAGGCATTCAGAGAGGTTATGTGAGTGCGACAGAATGCAAAACTTTCTTTTTCAACGGCTCTCTGCGTAGTGTTCGCGTGAGCGTGTGGTTGAACGCACCCGAAGCGTCTCCATTTCGTTGTGGTGGTTCATCACTCCGAGGATCCCTTTTTCGGTGATATGATGCGATGACTAACGCATACATGCAGACGCTACAGCTTAAAAGGCTTGCACAATAACGGGGATAAGGTCGAATAGATGCGCAAAAAAACATATGCGCATGGCTCCATTTCTAGCGCACATGGTTACGCCACAGAATGCCTAATCAGCTTGAATGGGAGTTATTTAAATATTGTTTCTGCATGGGCAGCTTTACACCAAATCACCTACCCGGTTATTCGGCTCCAATCGAACCCGGAATCGAGCGAGTTTGATAAAAATCGCAACACACACACACGCTAATGGCCCCAGGTGCGCACCATTAGGAAAAGCAGAAACATTTGTGTTAAAAACAATTAACATTACGTGCGCACTTCCTTCCCTGCCGTTTTGGTCGACTAATGGCATCCTCTGCGCCAACGGAGGTAACGGATTTGGTACAAAAAAACGGTGTGCTTTGTGTTTGCGTGTAGGCAATTAAACACTTACGGCTTTCTTCGAGAAACGCAACGCACCGAGGAACAATGCACCGTTATAAAGGATTTTTGGATGGATGCATTGTTAGCTCACACAGCAAACAACTTTAACAACGAGTTGTCTTGTCTCCAACCAACCAGCCAACCAGCCTGCCATACATGGCCCTTCCGACCCTCACGACGCGATTAACATTCATGTTGGGGCGGTCGGAACAAAGTTTTGTCGCTTCCGTGACATTGCAACACGCACGTGTTCGTCGCCCAAACAAAGGAGGCTTGTTGATGTGCAGGCTAAAAGAAGGAATTGTTTTACGAAAATTAGCAACTTTTGTGACGTTTGGCTTGTCCCGGAAATTATTTTTCTTCAGCTTTGATCGCAGGATTTCCGGCCCGGTTCGCTTTTTCTGCGCGGAAAACTCCACTTCTGACCTTATTTGGTGTCGCAGCCAACAGCAACGAAAGTTCAACAAACCCAACGGAACGGCACTAACCTACATTCGTGCCTTCACTACAGCCCTTGCTCAGCCGCAAGTTCTTGAAAGTGAGATCGTGCGATGCAGCTGTGGGCCGTTCGAGCGCGATGCAGCCCAGAGGTCAATGTGCAGTTGGCGCGTTCCATTTCCCTGTCGTACGGGTTCGTATCCCTCGGACCGGTTCTGCGTGCAGTTTCACCCCCGTTTCGTGAGGGAAAACTCGTCCCCGAAAAGTTGCGCGGCTGCAAACGCGCACCGTAAGGAAAGTTTTGGACTTTTACTGTTTCTGTTTTTGGCTGGAAAATTGTGTTTTATCCTTTGTGTTTCTTAAAAAGTAAGGCCTCTCGCTCGGTACCTAGGCTGCAGTTCATACACACAACAACACGTTGGTTGGTTGGTTGGTATCGGAACGAAAAGAGAAAGTTTTCTCCACCGGTCCCTTTTTAGTGAGGTTCGTTTGGCCCCGCGACGCGATGCCTTTCGCTTAGCTACAAGCGTCGCGTTTTCTTCAGCGTCTTTCCGTTCGCTTGTCGACAGTGTTTGAGTGGCTTTTCTCTCTCTCTCTCTCTCTCTCTCTCTCTCTCTCTCTCTTTCTGGTGCCATGTTGCAAGAGTGCAAAGTGAGGTAAAAGCGGGCTAGGTATTTTTGGGGATGAACTGTTTTTTTGTTAATACTCTTTCCGCTACTAGACGCAGCCACCGACGTACCGGCGTCGTGGCAGTTTTTGCTTCTCTACCAAGCTCTAAAATTAGGCCAGCCTCAAATCCCCTCGAAAAAAAGCTCAGTTATGATTTTCTGCCCTATCTGATGAAATGTAAATCGCCAAATTCGAGAGCCGAAACGGGAACGCACTGAATTTGGAAGATATCATCAAAGTGCGGTATGGAAAAGCCCCTCTTTGGGGATGATGATGATGATGTAGGTGGAACTGTAATGGAGCAGATAGGCCTAATAATTGCTCTTAATATTTGGAGTACAAAATGGAAGAACAGGAAGCAATTTTAATTGAGCGTTTGTCCCCAATTTTGCTTCAAAACTGTGTAGATAACGACGTGGAAATAATTATTTCAAGTCAGCTTGATCTCATAATGCCCCATCCAGCCTCCAGCGCTACTCTGAATCTAATCTTGATAACAGCCATGCCCTTGTTGTTTGCTGGGCGATGACCTCGACATTCGACGAGCCCAAAGCGATCGTTACGCTTTTTGTGACGTAAGTGTAGACTCGTTTCAGCGGTCTAGCATTGCCATCCGCTTATCCGGCTTCAATTCTGCCTCTGCTACGCGATTTAAAATAGGCAAACGATCGCGCACACCATCAAGCAGAAGGTGTGACACCGTTCCGTGTTTGCGCTGAAAAAGATGAAGGAAATACTTGTGCGTAGCCACACCACACCCAGCGCGAAAGCGCTTTCAATGCCGAGGTGAACCTACCTAAGGGACTATCCCTCAGAATTGGAAAAGAGGGTTCACTTCACACCTCTTGTCGTCTTTGTTCAACGTTTATTTGACCACACTTTGTCCAGCAGGTCCGAAACCGTGAATTCGGTATCTTCACTGTGTGCGGCTTGAATTTATGACATAAAATCCGGTTCGACCGATCGCGCCTTGTCGTGTGACGTTTTGCTCGAGCCAAACGTCGTTTGACGTCACTATCAAACACGTCGAGCTAAATCGTTTGCTGAATGAAACTCACTTTTGTACGTCAGTTCTGCTGCTAATCCGTGTTAATTAACTCCAAAATGATCGGTGGGAAATGGGGGGAGATGGCGGGAGTGCTTTGCTGCTTCTGCAAAGCTCGGGATACACAGGATACTCGCGCCGGTGCTGTAGTTATCGAATGTAGTTTAACGATCACCTTTAATTTTTGAAGAGGAAACTTTAATCGCACACACACACACGCCCGAAAACACACACCTTCACAAAAGCACGCACAATTTGACAGAGGGGACAAAACGTGTACCGGCTCGTTTGCGGTTGGAAACGGGAAGATCCAGGAAATGTGTGTGATCGTGAAAGACAAGAGGGGTGAGTTGGATGCCCGAAAGGAAAGGGAACGGTGTTTTGGGGGGGCGGGAGGGCTTTCTTCTGATGATTGGGTTGGGTGCAGAAACACACTTCCGAATTCCGAGACGGACCAAAGCAGACTGTGACCGTGCGTGCTGGTAGTAGCGCCAGATACTGGTTCGAACACCTGGGCCCTGGAGCCGGTCCCTACCCGAACGCTTCACCGTGAGCGAAAGATGGAGAGTGAGAGAGAGAGAGAGCGTGATAGACTGATGAGATGGAACGTGTACAATCACCAACACAGAGGCAGTGCTGAGCCACACAAACATAGCAAGCGTAACCTTTGGCAACACGCGGTAGCGGTACGGTTCGAAAGAGGCAGAGAGAGAAAGGAGAGCGAGAGAGAGAGAGAAAGAAACGAGTAACTTTCGCTTTGCGGATTGCAATTGCGTAGGTTTGAGCAGAAACTGTATGGACACGTGTGTTTGTCAGTGAGACTTTTTTTGTGATAAAAACAATGAATCATTTTTATAATACTTGAAAAAAAAAACCCTTGCACCTCAAACAAAAAAAGCTTTCATAATGAGCTTTTCCAGCCACAGGTTCGTCGTTTGCTCCTTCGTTCAAGTCTTTCGTAAGTCAACTCGCTTGAGAACAGCGAGTTTTAATTGGTTAAAATTTATCAGATAATTAGCCTTAAATCAAAATCGAAGCAAGCCGTTGCCGTTCCACGTGCGTGCGGTTTTAGCCGGTTGAACGATTTTAAATTTGGAGAAAAATAATCAATAAATGCAACGCCTTTCCAGTGCGCAATTGGAAAGCAAAGCTGAAGGAGGGTGAAAAACAAAATTATATATGCTTATCGATTCAAACCCCCAAAAGCTGGAATGGAATATTTGTTCCACTGCATCGGACTGCGCACACCAGAGAGGGTGGAGAGCATTTTCTTTTCCGTAGGCCTTCCCACCCCACTGTGGTTTTGTATTTTTCCGGTACTCTCTTTTGCTGCACCATTCGGAACCGTGCCCGAAGCGAGCGAAAGTACTGGCAAGATCATGGTAAAGGTTAAAGACCTTAACCTAAATTGGGAGCTCGAGGAAGTGGTGCCGTTTTGTTTCGAATTTCGTTGCAGAAGAAAACGGAGCAGATCGAACGGAGTTTTCCGCTAGTGCGATCGGGGGAGAGAAAAATCTTCAACCAACCAACCGGTGAGCGTTAGTGAGGAGGAAAAACCGGTATCAGGTCTGAATGGTTACTATCGGTCTTTATCAGGGACCGTCACACGCATTGCGTTTGGGTCAATGAACGTGCGAAAGTTGCGTACACGCGAAACGGAAGGCAATGGAGGAAAAAAAACCGTTTGAGCCGCATCATCGAGTGCAGTAGGCGGGGAGAGGGAGGCTACCAATCAGGTGGCCCCACGCGCTCGCCAACCTATCTTTAAATGTGTGCAATTGCATGTGCGTCGTGGTGCAATTTTCCTCCCCGTTACCGCTGTTCTCGTTGTGATGCGGTGCACAGGGAGAAAAAGAGAGAGAGAGAGATAGAGAAGAGGGCAGGTTGGGAAATTTCACTTTCGTTTCGCAAGGGCGACGTGTTGTGCGGTGCGGTTTCGTAGGTTCCGCACAATGATCCTCTCACTTTCGAGCGCAATGGAAAAGAATTGCCCAGGGTGATCGTGGCGAGTTGCGATTTATCTCTAGAGCCATGCGATAGATGAAAAAAGAAAACATCAGGTTTGTTTTTCTTGGTGGGAGCTGATGCTCAACGAGAAGCTTCTGAGCCTTTTTTTTGTGGCCAGATTCGACTAATGAAGTTAGTTCTGTTTTTGTTGCGAGTGTCTAGGAAATGAAAAGTAATAATTTATAATTTAGCTCACCGTTCGAAGAAAAAAAACATTAAAACTAAATGAAGCTTCATAAAAAGCGTCATTTAGCAGGAGCAAAACATATGAACGAAAGGATGATGGAGTGGTTGAAGGGTCATTAAAGGAATTAGATACAATAGGGTAACAGGTGGATTATTACTATAGGGAAGTTTTGATTGCTTCATTACATCATTACATCACGAAGTTTGGTTATCGTGAAGCAATACGGATTAGTAAATATGCTGGAAACGATTATTTAGTGTATCACATAGCAGATAGGACAAGTTGCTCTGTTATAAGACATACCAAATGAATTAATTAAAAAAACCTCAAACCTACTTGAAATTTTAGCAACTTGATTATTTTTCAAATTACTTATGCACTTCCGAACGAAAAACCAACAAAACTTATTTGTGCACCCAACAAAAGATTGCGATGTTTCGATGTTTTTAGCCACAATGGGATGAACTGTGGTCATGAAGGTTCGATGTTTTTGTTTCAAATAATAAACAGACTGAGATGGTTGGAGTGTGAACGATATTCGTTTATTAGATACTTCTTAAGTGGCTAAATTTATGCATTTTTCGAGCCTTGACAGGGTTTTCCAGGAGTTCTTATCGCTGTGCGACACTTTATTAACTCTTTCTTCCGTGAAATTTACTCAATGTAATATGAATTGGACTCTGCAGCGACCTTTTTGGACAAATCCAATAGGAATTTCCAAGGGTATTGTCCAAAAAGGATGCCATATGATCCAACACATCAACTTCATTTCCAACAAGAAAGAGTGAAAGAAGTGTCTCAAAACTATGAGAACCCTTGGAAAACCCTGTAAATTTCTTTTAAAGAGATTTTGCGAAAAATTAAGACGTTGGTTAGAAACTGAAATATAATCGAATGATTTATCAATGTTTAGTATAAAAAATCATATTGAATATTTATTTTAAAGAGCTAAATCCATGTAGAATTAAAAAAATTGTTATTTAAAATACTAACCAATCTGTACAAAATATCAAACGATAAGAACAATTTCAAGGAACGTCCGCAACCCGCTTCATTATTAAAAAGTAAAAAGGTATCATTAACAGAATTAGAAGTTTCTCACATCCGTTCTTCGCTATGCGTTAAAATAGCTTGCCCCACTTTCAACTCCACCCCGTAATCTACCAATTAGCAAACGCGCATTGCATTCGGGAGAAAATTCAGGTTGAGGCAAACACCACCAATCGGTGCAGTTGCACCGGACGTTTCGCGATAGCGGTGGCGGTGGCGCCTACCACAACAACTTGTGCGCCCAGTGAGCCGCGTGAATAGAACCCACTCGTTCACTTAAATTTCTATCTATACTAACAACCACGGGACCAGAACGCGCTGCACAGGTGCACTGGTTCATAAGGGCCCCGGCGCGTGTGAATAACCCCAATCTGAGCCGCTGGTGGTATAACAACAGTACGGTATGGGCTCTGTGACGCGTTGGATACGCGATGGCCATGGCTTGGAAAATGACCAATCGCTCCACGGCCCGCGACTGAACGCGAACCTGTTTGGCGGCTTTTCACACACTCGCTTTTGATCGAAAGAGGTTCGGCATCAGGGTGGACGTGTTTTTTTTTTTTGTTCATTTGAACAGTTTCGGGCGGCACCGGGCAGCTACCGTTTTGAGTGCCTTTTTTCGGACGCCTTTCGAAGTTCGTCCTCGTCCCCCAGGGCGGTCTAAGGTTAAGTGGCAAAGTAAAGGTTGCCAATTCAGATAAGGGTTGTTCGGTGGTGGATTTGGTGCGGAAAGCAGTCGACCTTCTTGCGAGATCATTTAATCGTTTTTGGTGATCAGTCCAACCCACACACACACACACTCTCGCTGGGTCTATTTGATGGATGTCACACCGTACAGGAAGTCAATAAAATAAGAGTTCGTAAATCTCGCCGCGTTGCACACAGAAGTCGGGGGCCCACCGCATTGCATAATGGTAAAGGCAGACCGCAGCGGCAAGATGGTGTAGCAATCCCTGGAAAGCCATTAATTTTCCTTCACTTTTCACCACCGTCATCGTTACGTCCGTGTTTTACTCCTGGTTTTTTACGATCAACTCTTTCGGCGTGTACTTCACGTGTCTACTTACCCAGCTTCACTTGTTACGCGCTTCCTTATCAGTGCGCTACAGTCGAGTTTCCTCTATTGGCGTGCTGAAACCGCTCCCCACTTGCTTCCCACTCTCCATTTTCTTTCACCGAGTAGTAAACACTGTCACCACACCACACATGAAGAAAGTGCCGTAATCGTTCGCCGTTCGCGTGGGTTAGTTTCTGTTTTCTTCCTTCATTTTATTCGTAGGTTCGATTATGATTTACTGTACCGTGTACATCCTCATCTTCGCGTCCACTTTGCACGCGGCTGCGGCTGCCCCCAGGGGTTGCTTTGATAGCAATTAGGATTGTTGTGCACGTTGCGCAATCGCTCGTTCTCACTCCCCTGTATATACGCGTCGGAGCTTACGCCTTTTGTACGCGATCCCAGGGTTTAGAGTTTTGTCCCAAGATGTGTGCTCAAAGACAAGAGTAGCGTGGTGGTTAATTTTACCACACGGCTTCCATGCTGCACTCCGCGCTGCCGAACAATGTGATCGCAGAGGACAGCCATTACGCCAACCGGTGCCGTGTTACGACGCACAAGAAAATGATCGTTTATAAGAGAAAAAAAAGCCACACAACAGAAGTAGTAGTAGCTGTAGTAGTAGTAGTAGTAGTAGTAGTAGTAGTAGTAGTAGTAAAACAAAATCACAGTTTTGGTGTTTGGGGAGTAGAAAGTAGAGCGTGTGCAGTGCCTGCTCCAAAGTCCTCTCCTTGCAGCCTGAACAAGGTTACCGCATTTTTTTGTTTTGTTTCATCGAAAAAACGGATTCGGGTTCCTAGTTGGCCATTTCTAAATCTTACAAAAGGGTCTCGGTAGTCGGTACGAAGGTTAAGCATAATCCAACGCTGAAGCAATCCATCAATGCGCCAATGATATGATAGAGCATAATGTAATACCCATCCCCAAAATTGCTAAGTAAGCTCCCCTCCATGAGTACTATTATTCACTGTTCTGTCTAATATGTTTAGAAGGAGCGTTTAGTTTCGTTTCTTATCTTACTAGCAAGCAATCCGATTCGTGCGTTGGAAATATAATACAATCTGCTTAAGCCTACAAACAATCTTAACGCTTAGGCGGCGGTCGTTCAATCGACCTCCAGCTTGCGGAAGCTTCCGATCATGCCCGCCTCCAGATCGCGACGGCACGAGTCCGCACAGTGGCCCGGCATCTTCGACAGCTCGATGTACATCTCGTCCATCGCCAGCAGCTGGGCGCGCTTCCGGCGGCATCGGTCCTTAAACTGAGCGATCATGTCCGCCATCGGCACGGTACCGCCGTACTCCTTCGGCAGTATCTTGCGGTTAATCTTGCCGGCAAAGTCCTCCACGGTGCGGAACAGCTAAACGGGATGGGAAAGGAAAGAAAAAAGAGAGAGAAAAGGGGGAACAAAAAATGCGTATGGTTAAATGTGAGCAGCTAGCTTAAAAATGCAAATATATTCCACCCTCTGGCTTTTTTGTCATTGGAAAGAGACGCTACGACTTTCTTGCCCAAGACGCTCCAAGGCGTGCTCTAGTCCTTCGGAATCTTGTGAAGGTTAGGTTCTCTGATAGTGGACGAATGGTTTGGCTCTTCTTTTCTCAATAGTTTGTTTGGCAAACTGTTTAAACGACTTTTTTCTGTAGATGACCCTGGCAATAGTGTCGCGTGGTTTGACTTGGGAGCTTTTCTTTGCAAATCCTGATTTGAACCGTTGGGGGCCTGCCGATGATTCGAACGATCGAAATGTCATTTGGAGGAAAAAGAAACCGGTTCGAGGAGTACAAAAAACCGATCGAGTGATCTTCGGGTTTGGCAAAATTTTGCAATGCAGATGGGATGCCAGACTGCTTTTTGTTGTTGTAGGTGGAGGGAGTTCGACTGGTTTTTGGGGGATGAGGAAGATCTTCCGTGTTTTATGCGTGTCTTCCAGACAGGGATACATCCCAAGGCCAATGCGTCCCAGCTTGTGGTGAAATTATGTTATAAGTAAGTTATATACAACAGTTCATCTTCAGAATTTTGAGAAGCATAAACGCTTTTTGAGTACATTTAACTAGATAAGACGCCAATATTAGATGAGCTTTAGGTGCGTAGATCTCTATCCTACTCCAACATTCACTCCACTTCATCCCATTACTTACGTTAATTCGCTTGCGCAGCTTATCGCTCAACAGCGAGACGCAAAACTCGAGCAGCGTGGCGGCCGTCGAGGGCATTCCAATCAGATTGAATCCATTGATACGGCTCGGCAAACCGTTCTGTATGCAGTCCGCCACCTTCTTGATGTCCACCAGCGACCACATGCCCATCAGCTTCATCGACAGCTCCCGCTCGTCCACGCAATGCACGTAGCCGCAGATCTGCGACTGCTCGTCGTCCGCCAGCACCTCCTGCACGAGGAAGTGAACGCGCGCCAACAGTGCCGAAGACACGCGGCTCAGATCCAAATTGCCAGCCACGGACAGTACCACCTGCCGGCCATGATCGTCCCGCTCGGGCAGCGGCACAATGTACCCACCATCGATGATGGCCGCAATCTCCGGATCGTCCACGTCCATCCGCTCGAACCAGACCGGATTGGTTTGGCGCACCGTCAGGTACTTCTCCAGCATGGCACAGGCCTGCGGAATCGAGTACTTCTTGGTGCGCAGGAAGCGCAACAGAAACAGCGCATCGGTACGGCAGCGCTTGATGTGCGGACTCTTGGCGATGAACTCGCGCATCTGCGCCAGCCCCTGCGTACGCAGATGCTCGTCCTCGCGCAGCTCCGATTTGGCCGTCTTACGCAGCTTGTCCGAGAGCGTCCAGCTGTACGGCTGGTAGGTGGCCGGGCTGGCACAGTTGCTGTAGACCGTCGTGTCGTTGTCCATCGTTGTGTTGCGCACTGTGTGGGGGATACGGATACGGAGCAAATGATTGATTGAGTTGGAGTTGGAGCGGGTTTTTTTGGTTTGTAACTGGGGTGAAATAAATTAGAAACAACCGTTCGGCCGGGGAGTTGGTGGACTTTCTCGTGCTCGCGTTGACCTTGAGAAGGGAGCGAGCGATTCGTAAACAAACGAACAGTGGCCACATATGACGGTCAACATGTGTGTTTTCCCTTTTTTCTGTTATTGTGAAACGCTGATTCGGAATATGAATGGTTGCATAAAGTTCCAAGCATCAATATTGGACAGAGTGATGGCGAGCGTTAAGCGATGCAATTAAAAGTGCAAAGATTCAAAGTTCCTTGAGGTGGCGGTGGGTTTAAGTTAAATATTAGACCACACGAAGGAGAATCAGCAGGTTTATGATGTTTACCGGCACGCTGTTTATCCAAAGCGCTGTATTAAGCGGCGATTGCAAAATGGATTCCCGATCGAGCACATTGTCATACCCCCAGGCACATTAAACCTACTAAGAGCGTCAAATGTGTTTGAAGCGCTTTTTGTTCTTGCGCTTAGAAGTGTGTCAAAAGGTTGACACGTAAACAAGCGGAAGTACTTTGCTAGCGGCACCGATTGGAACGGGTTGAGCGGAAACGTTTACCAGTTCTTCCTGGTACACTTCAGCACCAACAATACACGCCCTAGACGACGATTTGGGGAGACACAATCCAAAGGTCCATGATGAATGAACCACAACACCCAGGAGGGGACCAACCGACATCTTCTGAACGCTCATGAACTTGACCTCGACTACGAGTTGGAGCGGAGCGAAGATCCGTTAGGCCGCAAAAGAAGAGCTTAGCTGTTAGACCTTGAACGTTTTGAAGATGAGAGGAATTGCTATTGGCAATTAGAGGGCCTAATGCTTAATGCTCCTATAATGAGCGGTATTGTGGTGGATGTCTACGAATATTTTACAAAAAATTGAATATTTGGACATTGTACATGAAGATGCTACGCAGGATCTGTTCAACGTCTCGTTAATTAGTGATATTATTGTTGTGTTCAATTGATGCTAATTCCTCAACTTTTGACGCGCAAAAACCTCTTTTTTTACATGGAAATACTTAGGAACAATAGGATTTTTAGGATACAACAGACAAGTACACACGGCGAGCCAAAAAAATCACACAACTAGATGTAATAAAAACAGATTCTCGTCTCTAAATGTCCACCTAACTATTTCATCATATCAGCAAATTCTGACATAAACCACTTGAAATGACTTTCCAACCAAAGTCTCTGTTTAATGTACATTCCTCAGCTAGAAGTAGGCATCGGTTTCGAAAACATCATTTCGCATTCCAATCGTGTGCCAGGCACGATTTCGATAGTGAGCCAAATAAAAACCCATTTATTGCGTATAATGAATCCAATACTGCCCTGTTGAGTTCCCTTTTCCTCCCAGACGATTGCTTTTACACATTAACTCTCTATCTACTCGCAATATTGGAGACATCTTCATCAGCGAATCTCGGCACGCAATCACGCAAACTCATTACCAAACTCGGTGCCTCCTAGGCCCGGGTGGAAGAGAGGATGATGCTTCCTTCTCTTGATACAGCCGAAGCAAAACTGCATTAAATATGCCGCAAAACTCGTGCCAATTCCGGTGCCAAACGGAGGAAAAGGCGGTGAAAAACCTCCCACCGCGCGTGTGCTTCCGAAAAAGGAAAAACAAACCCCGGGCGAATGCTTCCGCTTCAGAATGCTTAATCACGATCACTCATCACTCCTCTGCTGGCCAGAGCAATAGCAGAAAGCAGCGAACGAGTCAAGAATGTGTAATTAATCTATCCGTAGCGCAGATTAATCCACAGTCGATCGAATTTAAAGGCGGAGAAGCGGGAAGATCTTTGTATGCGCTTGCTGGCCCCACACAATCACGGCGAATTCCACCCACCGAAACGTACGCACGACGGTTTATCATGCGTGTAAATATAATCTATTTATACCTCCGCCAGTACTCCCCGCATACACTCCGGAAGAAGTGGGACAGAATTTGTGTCTGCTCCATTTCCACCGACAAAGCCGTCGCCCTCCCCCCCAATCGGCCCTATTTATGTGTGCCCCGATCGATCGGTATTTAAAAATATGGTAACATGGGAGAGGGGAAGGTAAAAACGTCATTTGATATTTTCCCCGGGGAGGAGGTTAAAAGTAACGATCGCTGTCATTACCCGCCAGATGGATTGTATTACAGAGCGTTACAAGATCGCAAAGAAAAATGTGCACTGCAATGGCGATCGCGTGTTTCAAGTTCATTTTTTCCACAAAGTAGCTTCGTTTGGGGAGCTGTGTTTTGGCGATTTGTTATGGTTCAAGCCGCTCGAAAATGAAGTCGTAATGCGTGAAATCCTATTACCCCACGGATGATCGTACAAGCATCTGCTAAACAGTGAACGGTCGGCTATTTACTTAATAACCATGCATGAGATGGTACGTTACATTGCGTCTTCTCCGTTTTTGTTCATTGTTTTTTGTGGCAATCTAATTGATTGTTTTCGTATTCGTAGAGCGGGCAGTTTGGCGACGAAAACCCTCGATCGTAAGCGAACCTTAAGGTCAACCGATTTTGCATCGTCACCGACGCCATCACGGCAGGATGTGGACAAGGGCTCGTTCGCGTGATCAGCCGGCCGTCTTTTTCACGTCAACAGCGTGATTTCGCTTTCGATTGCGAAGCAGCTCTTTCGGACGCCGTAACGAATGATGGCAAAATTAGATGGACGATGAGTGTGTCGAAAAAGAAAAAAATCGTCATCCTTTCTTTGGCGGTGGATTTCGCCCGAAAAACATAGAAGCAAAAATTAATCCAAATCGGAAGCGGTGGAAATTTGAAGGTGACCTCTCAAGCAGAAGCAAAACTATCGTTGATCTTGGCGTAGTGGCATTGGGCATGGGGTGTGGATTTCAATTTTCCAAATTCCAAGTAGATCGCGATCATACTATTATAGCAAACTTAATGAGTTATTGTGAAATCATGACACAAGTCTACGCTACAGTGTGTCATCTGGCCAATTTATAGGGGGGGAGAAATACCTACATCACGCCAAATTCGCAACTGTGTGTCCCAACGCCCAACACACGCTTCTTATGTTTCAGCTGTTTTTCGGCTTACTCGCTGCTATCACCTCCAGCTCAGTAGGCGGTGGTCGTCATCTTAAATCCGCCCCAAACCTCTGGAACCAACTGATGCTGGCGGCACACTGTTGCCAAGGAAACGTGTATGGAATGATGGCTTTAAAAATAAAATTCCACACACTTCCACCACCAGCCAACGGTCGCCGTGGCCATAAATATGATGCTGCATTCACCGGCTCGGACCGCGTCGTTCGCACACCTGCCAAAGATGCGAGCGAATCTTTCGCCAAGATTTCGGATCGCGTGTATGTGCCCGTGTGTCGACGTTGTTTGCTTCCTTTTGCGTGAAATATGCGCCACAAAACCAGGAACCGAGCTGTACGCATGGCTGTGTTGTCGCTCTGGTCTGTGCCGATGATAAATGGCCCAGCTATTAGGATGCCTGACTCAAACCGTTTACCGATATTGGCCATCTTGGACCGGTGGAGTAATTTATCAAGTGTGTTGGGATGTCACCCCGAACTTTGGGTCTGGGACACACCTTTTAACGGATAGCAGATGTCGCTGGCATCATGTTTTGCCTGGCAGAGCAAGAACTTCGACAGACAGTTCGTCTCTGCTAACTGCGATTGGTGGTACGAGTTTCTTGAACTCTGTGCAGTCCACAGGCTGCACGGATCTGGTCACCCATACTCTGGAGTCCAGGTCAGCAAGTTGGGCGAGCTTGAAGGTTATGCAATCGAACGCGACTTGAGCTGCATAAAGCTCAATGAAGCGAAAGACTCCAATGCTCCAAAGTTGACTTCAACAAAGAAGTAGATCTTGGACAAATACAAACACACACACATGTGTGCTCCGTTTCCAATACCTTCCCCTTTCCTAACCCAAAGACACACTACACACACACACACACGCACTCGCACACGCACTCATACACACAAGCCCAAGTGAAAGGTTTTGCAGCCCCGTAATGGTAAGAGGGACAAGATACGGCCTTTGGTAACAGTATCAACAGTGGTATAAAACAAAATAAAGCTTGCCTGTGCAACTCACCCCCCCCCTCTCCCCGTACCTTCACTGAGCGTGTTGGGCTAATCTGGCAGTTGCACCATCGCACGGTGGCTCGCGATCAACGCTCGATCGATCGATTGGCCCATGCAGAGGGGGGTTGTGAGTACCGTGAACCATGAAACCGTGACCAGCGCTATACTGAAAACAGATTTGCCAATTACTATATACCCGTAGCCATGCACTAATGCTTGGCGACTGGCGGTGCATGCATGCCTGCAGCCGTGTTAAATTTCACCCACCCCAGAGGCGACTGCCGACTGCAGATTGGATGTCAAAAGGTCGGAGCGTCGTCTGGGGCTGACCTAATCAGCGTGCTGCCTAATGAGTGTTTGGTGGTGCTTTTGTTTTTATGTCTCACTCATTAACCGAAATCTTTTGCACCGGAATAGGTCAGGTAACACACGGCACTGTGTTAGATCATCGTTGCATTTTTTGTTTTGTTGCTGTGGTCTAACTGCTAGGACTTGAAGTTGTTCCCATCCTACTGTTTTTTTTTTTGGGGGTTGAAGGTCTGTTGACCATCTTAACGCAAAAATTCACTTTCGATTAGCACTCACATTGGAAACTGACGGGTTTTCGTGAAGGTGTCACCGTACGCCTGGTCGGATTATGCCGTTGCTGTTGCCGCTTCTTCAACGCACCAAACGGTTACGTAGCACTTGTGTGGACCGACTTTCAACACGTTTTGTGCGAGGGTCACTGTTCACGCGCACCCGAAACCGATCACGAGCTGGAACGACGACGACGAGCTGGGACAAGGAGCGTTGATGCACACGACCGTTCGGTACGGCGGTCAACGCAGGAATTGGCTGTCGAAGACGCTGCTCCAGACCGGGTACCGGGTGTTTGTGTGTATGCTGTGAGAGTGAGAGTGCTGCAGCGGCCTCGATCGCTGGCCCCGGCTTGGGGTAGGGGGATTTGGCACACTGCGTGAGGGTGTTAAGTCGATCACTAAACAGTGTGTATGTGTGCTTTGAGAAAGAGTGATTGGAAGTAAAATGCATGAAAAGTGGGAAAAATCAAATAGGAAGGTTTCACTAGTTTCTCTCAAATAAAATCATGATAACAAAAATTTATTACTTTTATACTCCCATAAATAAATGGTTCTTTATTAAACACCACAAACAATCATACTGTGTTGAACACACACTGTAGTGAGAGCTCATCGCGTTGCTACACGTTCTCTCGTCTGCGTATGTAGCTGACAACAGCGCAGAGAGCTGGCGCAAGTCCGCAAGAGCGTTTAGTAACCTTAGTAGGCTTTGTTTTGATTAGATCACCATCGGCCCAAACCACCACCCTCTGCTCTGCACCGTCCAATTTCTCCACCCCAAATTGTGTTTCGCATACGCGCCATTATGTGTATGTTCTTTGCCTCCCCTTACCTGTGGCCTGTGGCCTAAGGTCAGCGCGGCGTTTCGATCACCCCGCCGTCGAACACGTGCACGATACGAAACGTACCAGTGGGAGTGCGAGTGTGTGTGTATGTAGTTTCGTCTATTCGTAATCTTCTTCTTCTTTTTCGGCCCACCAAATCTATTCATAATTCATGAGTTTACCGAGAATCAATCAAAAATTGCCAAACGCTGGTGTCCTATTACCGGATGAGCGTGGATTGTAAGGGCTGCGGAAACCAGGCTTGACGACGGACGACGATTTGCGCTGTGAGATGCGTTGCACGTAGTACGGCTAAGTGCGCTGTAAACCGTATGGGTAGTAAAATCTGGTCGTTAAGGTATGCCATCTGACAAAGGAAGGGAGAGCAGTGCTCGGTGATTGGTGAATTATGAGGGCACGAGGGATAGTTGGACGGTTGGTAATGAATAATTGAATCAAATCGATTGATTACATTGGAAGGGGTGGGGAAGAAATTTTGAAGAAACAATTCAAGACTTGGAGATAGTTGAACTACCAAGAAACCGTTTCAAGCGCATTGTTTACACTTAGTATTGCATATGATTTCAATTCGATACATGTGGATCCTCGTTATTGGAATACTAGCCGGAAATACAATGTTGCGGATGACAATGAATGCTCTTTCCTGCCGGGTGCTAATAGTGTCCATTAATCTAATTTCCACGCGAGAATGCAGTTAAAAGGGTAAGTGACAAAATGTAGCACTCATACTCGTGGTTGTTTATAGAGCGAATTGGCGAGTATTGCAATCGAAACATTGTACTAGCAAGTGAGCAAGAGCTGTCGTTAAGTGAAGGAAGACGGTTTGATGATGTTCGCAACAACAAAACGTTGATCATGAGTTGCAACGGTATTGAAAGAATTTGAATGGTTTTATAGCACGCCTGTTGCTATGCAATTGCACTGCACGACAAAGTCCCAGCGCGTATGCAACATGTTGTACGCTATTTGATTACATTGCATAGCTTAAGGCGTCTCAGGAAATGGTTTTACTTCGTTAGCCATTGGCAAACGACTCACCTTCTCTCTTTGGGCCCTCATTCGTGCTCAGGAGAACATGTTTGTGACGTCAATAAGTATGCAGGCTAAAATGTTATTCTCGGCACGTAAAACACGTTAGAAACCAAACAACCAGGAAGGATGCGGAGAAAGACGTGACTTGGTGCTGCTACAGAAAGCATAATCAGCGTTGGGAAACCCACGCTTGATGTGTTGTTTTTTTTGCTATTTCTTCCGGGATCATATTATTTGCCAAAAAACACACACAAACAACCGAAACCAGTTTTCATTAAAATTGTTCTATTTGCTACACAGTGAATGATGTTTACAAATATATACATTATGATGAGCTTATTAGGGCGTTAAAGATTGCAGGTTTGCAGGTAAACAGTTAATTAAAACCCACCCGAAGAAGCGTTGAAGCGACCGGCACAGCGTAATATTGACGCTGTGTTATCCAAACTTCATCCTTCACACCTTGGCTGAGGGTCATCCTTGAATAAAGATTATCATTTCTAGTCACATCGGCGACTGCGGACTGGCCGGGTAATTCAAATTTTGTCCAAAAAATAGAAACGTTTTGTTTCACTCGATGCGGGGTTCCATCGTCCCCACCCGTTCGGGGTAGCATCACGGCAGGTGCTAATTATTATCATTGCCCGTAATGTCAACAGACGCTACCACTACTCTCGGCTCTCTGTGACTCTTTCTACAAGGTCCAAAGCTCGATTTCAATATGCCAATCATAGCCATACACACACACACACACACTCAAACATATAGAAGGGGAAACAAAGCGAACCATTCCCACTTGTCTACAATAGTAAAATAAACAGAAATCCCCGAGAGTATACATATTGCGAACGAACCAACACGATACATACATCACAGTCTAACAGAATTACAGATTGGATTACAAACTAAAAGCACGCTCGCTAGTCGAGCTGCAGCTTGCGGAAGCTGCCCACCGTTCCGGTTTCAATTTCTGCCACATGCGACTTCTTGCAGCTGTCCATATCGCGCCCAACCTCGTAGTCCATCTCGTCCAGGGCTAGCAACTGGGGCCGGTAGATGCGACAGCGCTGCTTGAACGCGGCAATGTGATCCTCCTTCGGGATCTTTCCACCGTACTCCTGGGGGATGAGCCGCTTGTCCACCTTTTTGTGCAGATCTTCCCAGCTGCGATGACACTGTGGAATGAAGTGAATGAAGATGCTCCTACCTAAAGCACTAAACCATTGCAAACTGTCGCCTTCTGCTTACCATGATACGATTGCGAAGCTTCTCGTTCATCAGCGCCAGCGTGTAGTTCGCGATCTTCAGCGCCAAACTCGGCGTGTTGACAAAGTGTAGCTCCTGGATGCGCATCGGCACCGCATTGTTCAGGTACGTCGCCAGATCGCGTATATCGCTGAGCGTCACCAGCCCCAGCATGCCCATCGTAATGCCGGACAGATCGTACACCAGCACAAACCCAGCGCACTGCACCGACGCATCATCGTACAGCGTTTCGCCCACCAGCATATGCATCCGGCTGCCATGCCCAACCGTGTACACCTTCGGATCGAGCGTGCCCGCATCGCCGAAAATCACCGTCCGGCCACGTGCATCCTTCTCCAGCAGCGGATAGAGAAAGCCCGCCTCCACCAGCCCACACATCTCGCGATCCTCAATGTCTAGCCGCTTGAACCAGTGCGGATGCACCACCCGGCAGGCCAGGTAGCGCTCCAGCATGTGCGACGCGTTGATGAACGAGTACTTCTTCGTGCGCAGGAAGCGCAACAGAAAGCGTGCGTCCGTGCGGCAGCGCTTGATGTTGGGATGCTTCGCGATCCAGTCACGCAGCTGGGTCAGGCTCTGGTCACGAATCGTCGCATTTTCGCGCAGAAAGTCCCGCGCTAATTGCTGACAGTGTGCGTCCAGCTCGTCGATCTCGTTATCGTAGCGGGCGGGCGCTTTGTCCAGGTTCGGGACCGGAAGCACCACTAGCTCGTCACTGGGCATGACTGAGATGTTACTAGTACTGATACACACAAACACAAATGAAAGAACAATCACTCACACGCACACACAAACGCACAAACACACTGTTCACCGGGAGAGTCCCAACCGCACCGGTCGACCGATCGAGACGAAATGAACCTGCGAGGCACACGATCGATGGTTTAATAATTAAAGATTCGGGTTTTGGGGTGCTTGTGATGTGTTGCGCGCGTTGCAGTATGGAGGGAAGCAGCATGGGGCATCTGTTTTGGTGGCGATCATGTGTTTGGATGCGGTGGGGTGAATATTACACGCGAAAGAAAGCGTTTCCAATAGAATGGCAACCACGACACCAGAGGTGACAATTGACTAGTCTAATACGAGTAGTTTAATGATCGAGCAAGTGAAGCTGCTTGGTTGTAGTGCATAGAAGAGAGGGCAGCAGTGATGCATTTTACAGCGTCTTTTTCGCTGACGAGGTTGGCGAAACGATCGATGGGTAATGGATGATCCGGTGCAACAGCTCTATGACGTGGTTGGTGCAAATGGAAATATTGCACAGAAAGTAGCAATCAAATAAAAGAGGGTGGAGTGAACTATTAGATGCATTATTCATGCGGGGATTTCAGAACATTTCTGTTGAGGAGTGCTTCAATAATTGTGGGTAAGTTTCGTAAAGAAGGATTATATCGTGAGTTATAATTGAATTTAGCGTGATCTGTGTGAGCTGGTTGTATGGAGCAGTTGGTAAGTAAGCAAATTAGAGTATCACATGGAGCATGTTCAATTCTCGTTTTAAATGAACATCCACGAATTACCGAAAAACTTTTGTAGTTGCACTTTGATTAAAAATAAGCGAAATTTGCATTTCTATGCATACTATTTCGTAAAATGACCCAAATCAGCTCTTTTTTTGCCGTTTTTTCAAAGCTCAAATAATAAAAATACGATTCAAATGCGTTAATAAGCACGCATGGCGTTTACCCAAACTCTCATACAAATAAAGCTTAACCTTACACACGCGCCGCACACCATCCCTCCCTGATCTACGTCATCATCCCACAGAAAAGCACAATTTCTTTTCATAAATTATGCCACGGGATATTTGAGCATTTCGGTGGTGCGTTGCAATCCACCACTACCACCCGGGGATCCTCATCCATTTACGCAATCCATTCAGTTGGAGGGACCTATTGACGCAAGCGGTGGGTAAGCGCAAGTTCTTCGTATTAGTACGCGCCTCGAGCATACGAGCAATGATGATGGTTGCTGAACCGCGGGATTACAAATGGACGGTAAAATAACACACACACTCGCCGCCGACGGAGGAGGATGGAGCAAACGGAGACTCCAAATCAAAGCCCTCCGATCAGCCAACTCGACGACGACGCCAGCCAGCGCCAGCGCCATCGTTCAATTATTCAATTGTCATACCGAATCCATTCGCGGTCCTTTTCCACGAGCTTTGGCACTGTGTACTTTCACTACATACTGACGGCTCGAGCGATGGAAGAAGGGGAGACACTCATACAATTTTGAATAGGCTGGCCAGGGCATCCCTCAGACAAACAAAAAAGCAGCAAAAATCACCACCTCAGCCCCGTAGTGTCGTAATATGCTGCTGCCAAGATTGATGCTCTTGCGGTGCTTTTGGGGGGTTTCAATTTTTTGGGGCCATAGTGCTTACCCAACTGACCAATTGAACTGCCATTGCACACCGTCCCTGCTCGGTGGTTCCTTTTGCGTTTTTAGGACCGCGATGCGATGCACGGATGGATAAATGAGATGAAAAGTGCTTCGGTTCCCACTCTCCGCAAGCCACCTAGCGGACTGGCGGATGCTGGGTGTGGCGTGAAAGGTGTGGCATTGCTTTGGTCAAGTGTCTGTAAGTCGAAGCGTTCGAACCTGGGTGCAATATTCAATGGCGTGACGGTGTTTACGGCACCGTCTTGAACATTGCACCGGTTGGTGGGAAGCGGGGCTGATATTGACGTGATAGTGCCATGCACACATGCACACGACCTTAACCTCCAGGATGGGATGCAGGCACGCATCCGTGTGTGCTACCGGATTGACGGTGAATAAACGTTGGCGAAGAAATAAAGTGTAAAATTAACGTTAAACCTGTTGCAATGTGATATGAGTCCTTACATGGTCATATCTACTTTAACGGATGATGCCGATTTTTGCAGAGAGATACAGTACATTGAATAATGGGCTGTGAAGGAAGATTGAGGAGAGCTGAAGATTACGATTTGCGTTGCTGTTATATTCAAAAGTTCAATCAACCATTTTGTTGCAATTTTCAGAATATTGATGAGATCTGGGATTCAACTCAGTTATTACGAATTGGTATGATACATGGATTTTTATATTTTTTTCAATTTTACTACAAGTCCCTGCTATATCAATTCTCTTTTTAGATTTGGCCCAAACGTAAAACCTATATCATAATAGTTCTTCCTGCAAGTGTTCTAATTGAGATTCTAACTAAAATAAAGATGCAAGTATCAAAGCTCTACGAGTACTTAAGACTGCAAGAAGGGATCAATCAAAGGGTCCATTCAATTCAGTAGTTCTCAAAGCTGTGGGTCATTTGCTTGGCTCTTTCTTACTGGAGAATGAACATTATGTGAAGGAAAATGGACTCTGCATCACCCATGTTAGACAAATCTACTAGGAATTTCCGATGGGCCATAGAGTTCAATTCTCATCATATAACGTTCACTTGAAGAAATAGCCAAAAAAGTGCCCCACAATTATAAGAACTTCTGACTATCTCTATACCTTGTAATGCTTTGTATAAACATACTTTCGGTTGTATATATTGTTCATAATAAAAACACCACATTTTTTGCAATGATCATCCAAAAATGCACATTGATGGACCCCTTGGATACCATAGCGGAAGCTTTTATTTGGCGAGAAAGACGGATAAAAGCTTCGATTCAACTGAGCTTCTCAAAGCTTTTTTTGAGAGCTTTTCTAATGAAATAAACAAACCTTTATTACATTCCGTAGATGAAAGAATTCACTCATAGATTAAAGACCTTCTAAGACATCATCATCAATCGTCATCATTCTTTGAGATTTTAGGCAACTGAAAATTATGGAAGTTTGAATGACATATTTATAAAGTTTGATATACTGTTTTGAAGATATTAATCACATTTCGAGAAGATCAATTACATTGTAAGTAAAATAATTCATTTTATTCTGGACCCATTCCAAAACCCTGCTTAAATGTAATACTGAAACTTATGCTGTTTGAAATGAATTTAGCTCCCTTTGACGTCACCGTTACAAGAAACCAGAATCGCACACATACACCCCAGAATCGATGAAAGCAATCACCAATAGCTGCGTTAGCAAGAACTTTTTTTTGTCCCATTCTAAAATGTTGTGATCGATGTTGATGAAGAATTTTAATAGAGTTTTAGAAAGGATGAGTGGTTGCTTTTTTTCGTAAACGCGCGCGCGCATATAGATACACCGTCCGTACGAAACCGTTTCTCACTTTGTCATTTAACATTTGCCAAATGCTACGTCATTTGGCGGACCGTGACTAAACAAAAATTCGACTGCAAATCAAAAACCAAAACAAAAAAAAAAGCTAAACAAACATGTCTCCTTCACGCTTCTTGGCTGCGAGATTGGTTTGTTTTTGCCTTCGAGTGCCTTATACCAAGCTTTGGAGATAAGATAACCTTGCAGCAGCAGCTTATCACATTGAGGTGGAGGAAGAAGACCCGCCAGGGGATGATTCAATCGATCGACAGCTTTCGGAAGCTCCCAACAGCACCATCGGCCACCACCTCGCCCACATCCTCGTGGACGGCCGCTTCCCGTGGATCCTTCAGATCGATCTCCATCTCGTCAAGCTCCAGCAGCGTAGTGCGCTTCGACCGAAGAAACTCTCTAAATCGTTCGTTCAGCACCTTCAGGGTGGCACCGTTGCCACCGTACTCCAGGGGCAGCAGCTCCGGGGACACCTGCGCCCGCAACTCTTCCACCGTGCTGTGACACTTTGTGAGAGAAGAAACGCTCATTAAAAACGCGTTGTCAACTTGTCACTCAGTTATTCAGGCAATAATTACATGAATGCGGGCACGAAGCTTCTCGCTCGCAAACGACAAACAGTACTTGCTGATTTGTGCTGCAAACGTGGGCACACTGACGAAATGGTTCTCCTTCAACCGCACCGGCACACAGTTGATTACGCTCCGCAAGTAGCCGGCCAGGTTGTCCAGCGTCCAGCACGTGACGTGTGCCATCGTCATGCCGCCATTGTCGAAGATGTGCGTAAAGCCGGCAATCTGGTTCGCTTCCTCGTCCAGCAACGCTTCCGCCACCAGCATGTTCAACCGTATCATCGTGTCCGAGTTGTACCGCTGGGCGTCAAAGTTCCTCACCACACCGAAGATCACAATCCGTCCACTCGCCGGATCACGTCCGATCGGCACCAAACAGCACGCATCCAGCACCGCCCCGAGATCCGCATCTTCCGGATCAAGCCGGGCGAACCAGCGTGGATACGTCTGGCGCATGGTCAGATACCGTTCCAGCATCTCGCAAGCCATCGGGACGGAGAACTTTTTCACGCGCAAAAATCGCAACAGAAACCGATCGTCCGTGCGGCACCGGTGGAGTCGCCCATTCTGCCGGATCCACTCACGCATCGCGGCCAGCGATTGGTCGCGCAGCTTGTCCTCTTCCCGCAGTTCCGTGGCCGCAATCTGGTCCAGCTGGCCGGACAGCCCATCGCACGGGAAGAACGTTTCAGCACGTTGGGCCATTTGCGCAAACCGACCTTTTCCGCACGGAACGGAACACACTACTGGGGAGCGCACGGTCCAGAGCCCCGAGAACCCGGCTTGCTGTGTTTGTGTCGGCGCTCTGTTTAATAACATACAACCCTTCCCCCTTCTCAACCTGGCTCCACCGCGGAAACGTCATTCGCGGACGATTACGATGGAGGCAGTGGGTATGTGTTTTTTTTTGTAATTTTTCGTTTGCCACCCCATGACGGGAGGTAGCCGTTGAAATGTGTACCTGTTGTTGCTGGAGTCGGTGATCGAGCGGAATTTTGAACCCACTTCCAGCCCGCTCACGGGGGTTCGCTGAAAGGGGTTTTGGGAGATACATTTAATTGACTGTGTCTGACTGACTGACGCACCCGCGACCCGTTCTCTCTCTCTCTCTCTCTCTCTCTCTCGTACCAAACCGGCAGCAAATATTCGCCCGCCCGCAAGTGACTGTCAATGATGAGCTTAGAGGGAAGGTGATGCGGTGTGCTCGGGTTGAAGCAACTGCTGCGTTTATAGTTTATTTGTTTACTTTGGGGCGAGGGTGATGGAAAGAGATGGAGACTTTCTGACACACACACACACACGAACAGGGACGTAAATATCACATCATTGTGAATGATTGCAGAAGAGCGCAATGGGAGAAGATAGATACTACGGCGTTGCTGGCGCGTGTTGAAGGGTTCGTATCTCAAATCTCGTGCCGTAATGAAGGTTGTGTTATGACGGTGTGCGTTATTACATTGTTAGAATTATATCACTGTAATGAGATGGTGGTGGGGACACCTATCTGATGGAAGAATGAGTGTGCGCATATCGGAAGGGTAGATCAATTATATGCGCCTCGCAAGATGCTGTTCGATTGTTGTCAAACGGAAACGAACTCTGTAAGGGCGTGACTCTGTAAAAGCGTTTAGTGTATAGGAAGGTAGAGCATACTTAAAATAAATAAATAGAGATCATCAGAACACAAAACGACCTTGAAAAGATAATGTATGTTTTCAAGTGAATTGAATAATGCCATCAGATTGCATACCTTTAGGCGTGTTTTACCTTCGTATTGCATACTTTGTAACAAGCGCACCTCAAAGGTAGGCAATGCGCATTTCAAACAATACCTCTTAATGTTTAACGACTTTTAGTTACTTTTAAGAGTAGTTTGAACCCAATCCGAGTTCGTCTGCATAATCGCTATAAACCTTTTACTCGGTATTTGTCAATTTATATCTGTTTTGCCTATACAGGCAAACTCCTCCAGGCAATTGATCGAGCATTGTCTCCTAGTCTAGTTCACGGAAAAACTCTTTATAGGTTTTAGGCATCGAACAGATTATACATGTTATCCGTTTACGCTAACACCAATTCCAGTCATGCAATCACAATTTGGAAACACTCCCGAAACACACGAAATAAACTCTCCTATTTCCTTCTCCCAAAAACGCATATACACAAAGCAAACGAGACACAGATGAATGTCATTCATCAAAGCAGGAATGTGTACGGGGTACACCGCGGTGGAGTAGACAATCCAACGACACCTCGAACACGGCGCATACAATGGCCGACGAATGTCAAAATTGGCCGTGGGGACAATCGACACCATCACGCGGTCTGCATGTCTGGAGAAACCGATCGTAAACAAAGACCGATTGATAGGTACTATTTGGAGGCTGTTAAATCATACCCGAACCCGTGTTTGAGAGGCGTTGCTGTGTGCCAGCTATGATTGATTGGAGAGCAGCTGCTGCTGCAGGCGACGAACGCACAGTTTTCAAACGGCTTTTTGGTTTTGAGTGTTTTATTATAATCATTTTATTCGTGAGCTCGTTACAGCGGCCCTTTTCTGCAGATATCTTAGTGCAGCTAACTTCTAATACCCTAAAGAGTGGAATAAACCCGACTCGGTATGTGGTAGACACCGTGCACAAAACGGATGGAAGGTGAGTTATGCTTTCCAAAACAGCTAATCACTAAACATAATACAATACAATACAACCCTATGAGCCTACCGATATGATACCGTCGCGATGGAGATGGGAAGTGGCGTGTGGAAGAGAGTTGGAACCGGAAATACACTTATAAATATAACGTAAATGTTGCGCACGCAACAGACACGCTAGTCGATGTCCAGCTTGCGGAAGCTGCCCACCATCCCCGCGTCGATACCGCCCGGCGCACAGCCGGTCTTGCTCCACACGGAGGAAAACTTGGCCACATCAATCTCCATCTGGTCGAGCAGCTGCAGCTCGTCGCGGCTTTCGCGGATGCGCTTACTGTACACGTGCGTGAGGGCTTTCGGTTCTTCGGTTTGATCGGTGTACTCCGTTGGTAGCAGCGTCTTGCCCAGGTAGCTTACCGCCTCATTAATGGTTTTGTGGAACTGTTGAGGGAAACAAGGGAAGAAAAAAAAACATGTTTGTTAGTCAATATCGCTGGCAAGGGTTTACGTCATTTTCAATTCAATGGACCAAGTTTAATAGGCTGCCTTTTCACCGCCAGACACATAAAAAAACCACCAAACACGTGTCTGATCGATGGGTGGGCGAATTAGCTGCCCAAAAAGTCAATGTTCCCGCGAACGTCACGGGATGTTTTAGCTTAAAACTGGTTTCTGCGTCTAGATCGTGTTCTTTACAGATCTCGCAACAAACATAATGCGCGAACGGCGATACCGGTCCTGGACGATCTTCATTGGTTGACTCCCGGTTTGGGTTGTTTTCGCGTGTGGATGATAACTTTTACGGCCAAGCTGAGGTGAGGTGATCTGCCTTCCCGAAACTAGCGTGTGGCATTGATTTACAAACTTAAACTGCTGATTATTATAGCTAATTCAGCCTCTGGGACTTCCTGGGACTAGGTTTAGGGACGTCATTGAGCGAAATACTTCAAAACAATATGCAACAACGCTCTTCCTAAATAGTTAAAATCAAAGGTTTCGTTAGTCATTTTTAAAGCTAACCTTTCATTTAACAGCAAACCAAAGCAAATGAAATTGCCACAAAAAAACCATCTCCTTCACGATGTTTTGCAGACGCTCTGCCAAGCTGTTATCAGTTTAGTCTCATTGGAAAACCCCTGCTAAAGTTGATTTGCAAAGGCACTCCAGACAGTTTTTTTTTTCGTCGGTACCGAATTTGGATTTCTCTGTGCATACATTATGTATATTAGTCACTGTGATTTAGAAATCGAACTGTCTTCTGGGAGCTTGGAGATGGTCCCCATAACCATCTATCTTTCTTTCTCTCTTTCAACGACACGCTGGCAAGCAATTTCGCCAATTTAGCAACATCCTCCAAGAGGTTTCTCTTTCTCCAAAAAAACATAAACTCGCATGATCGCATGATCGGATCTGCTCGATCGGATGGTTTGAAATGTCAGCGACTAGCCCGCCCCACACACACACACACACAAGACAATTTCCACCCAACAGGGCCGGACATTGCAACTTCTTGGAGGGCGTTGGTGGGGTTGAGAGAATTCCCAACTCAATCCACACCGCAAACCACACCAAAACTTTAGTTTTTTGGAGGCCTTTTGTCACGTTCCACGGAGTCAGCGGCGTTGCGTAAGCACCGTTTTCCGATTGCGCCAAACACTGTGGTGGCCTACAAATCTTCAAAGCGTCTCATTTCTTCTCACACTGTCCACACACACACACACATACCGGTGCCCAAAAGACCAACGCCGCGCATGAATTCACAAACGGTCACAACAAAACGCAGGCGCTCCAAATTCGGAAAGGTGTGAACCGCACTGCACTGGCTCTTTATCGCCACCCCAAGGTTCGTTTCCCATTGTCACCCGCTACTACTCACAAAGAACCGATGCTTCAGCTTGGGGCTGACGTAGGCAAACAGCAGATCCACGATGGACGCGGCCACCTTCGGCAGCCGGATGACGTGAATTTCCCGGCAGCGGATCGGCAGCAGGTGGTTGATGTACGGCCCAATGTTGCGCATCTCGCTCAGCCGGAACAGCGTGAAGTGTGCCATCGACGCTTCGTAACAGTCCACGATCAGTACCACGCCGGCCACCTGCACCATCTCGTCGCAGGACAGAATCTCCATGTTCATGTGCAGAAACCGTATTAGATCCTCCAGGACGTACTTGTCCACGCGGAAGTTGCGCGACTTGATCAGTATCACGATCTGGCCCTTGGCGTCGAACCCGAGCACGTGGAACACCTCCTCCTCGCCGAGCGCCACCATCGTCTTCTCGAACGGGTCCAGCCCCTGGAACCAGTGCGGGAACGTCTGGCGAAGTGCTAGGTATCGTTCCAGCATTTCGCACGCCTTCGGGATGGAGAACTTGCGCTGGCGCAGAAAGCGCAGCAGAAACACGGCATCCGTGCGGCAGCGGCGGATGTACGGATGCTTCGCTATCCACTGGCGCATCTGGTCGATGGCCTGCTTGCGGATGTGATCGTCCTCGCGCAGCTGGTCCGCCGCCAGCTTCCGGTACTGCTCGGGCAGGTTGCACCGATACTCGTCGAACTTTTCCGGACACTTCTCGACACCGTACGTGACCGTCATGATGCTGCTGCTGTGTTGTGTTGTTCCTGTTGTGTTCACGATCACCTCCAAACACCAACTGACACTGACGGTCGGTGCGCTCGGTCTGCGAAAGCTCACAGCCCAACCGTCGTCGGGGTGGAAGAATAACGCACTTTCCCTTTCCACCGCAGAGAGGCACGGCACGGCACGGCACGCGGCGTGGCCAGGTAGTCGCAGGTTGTGCTTGTCCGTCTTTCTTTGCCTTCTGTTTCGCGTTGGCTCGGGATCTATTGTCGAACCATCGAACTTCTTTGTCTTTCCATCGTTTCCATCACGTGGAGCAACTGGTTTACGGAACGCCGAGCGCCGGATGAGACGGTTCGTCTTCATGCGACATGCTTGGCGAGCGGGTCTTTGAAAATCGGGAGCAAAAGAGTCTGTCCGGGAGAGGTTGGGGTAGCTTAGTCAGTGTCCAAAAAGTTGGACACTCCGCACGATGCCATATGGTAAAACTACACCCCAATCAACGCTTGGCTAACACACTTTGCCGTTGGCGTAGCCTTGTGCCGAAATGCAAAATCCATCGAACTGGCGGTTTGGCAATCAACGGGGGTGCCACACTGTGTATTGGGATCAAAACGCGCAGATAGCAAACGCAAATGCGCGTTCCGCACGTTACGCCCGAACGAAGCGTTGGAAAGACCGTTTCGCAGCAGCACAAGTTCACCCTTTTTGGCCAAACCAGAAAGAAAAGGCCCGTTTGACCTTTGCATTGATTCCATTCCCATTGGCGCAGGGCCCCCGGGAAGCAGGCACGCGCGGTCAAGCTGGTTTCAAAGGATGCAGCAGCAACCAAATTCAAGGTCCTGTTTGGTGCCACTAAGCAAAGGTAAACCAGTATAGCAGCCTTTAAGACCCTGCAGCGGGACTTTCCGGGGTTTGGTTGTCACTAGCGCACTAGTCACCCAGCATTCCGACAAGCGTATGATCTCTTTTCGACAACATTAGCATCATAGACAAACGGCGTTTGTTTTCGTGGGACGAGGAGCTCGCGTTGTTGGATGTCCGTGTCCGGCTTAATGGATCTTTTAAACATGCAAACAAGACTGCGTTGTGTAGCTCCTCGCATGCCGAGAATATTGAAAACACACACACACACGCACACACCGATCACGATGGTAAAGGATAGCGAAACTATTAACGAGATGGTCAACCGTCCAGCGTCGTCACAGATAAGTGTGTGAAGGACAGAGAGTTCGGCTTCGCATCGGCAGAATAGGTCAGGGTCTTTCTTTTACGCCGCACTTCGCACAGGATATGGCCCGGGTTCGGTGGCAGGTTAAAGTGGTTGCACCGTAGGGTTTGGCCCTCTGTAACAGAAGATCGTACTGTCCTATGCTGCCGACACGTACACACACACACACACGCGTGAAGGTATTACATAAGCTCAATCTCATGACTGCGAAATCGATGGCTGTGTTAAGTTGACTGTTAAGACGCAGCTTTTCTGTATCGTCATCGCTTTGTGCAACCATTCAGACACACACAATCGGGGGCTTCTGTTTTCTGCTCTGGATCCGCAACTAGCTTGTAACGCAGGAGGAGTCACCGTCGTCTGCGTCTTTTAATTACGCTTTTTTTAGTGGATTTTAAGCCACAACGACCCGATCGTAATAGATACACACAACGCAAAGCACAATTTGCCTGTTGCGAGAGCAAACGTTGTCGATCGTTTTGGATCGTTAGATTAGGGTTTTGTTTGCGGTTCATGTTTGAGATGGGAAACTGTGTTGACGTGGAAAGCTGTAGAAAGCTTTAGGCAAACTATTTTGGTCGTAGTTGAACAGCCACAAAACACAAAACACCTTACACCGAAAGGGGCGATGGTGTCGTCACGCAACTTCCTTATATCACAACACCGATCCCCGCATGTCGTCGTACCCGTATCGATCGATCGCACACTAGAAAGCTGTTAACCCGGTAGCGGCATCTTGTTGACTGAAGTTCTCAGCGCACATTTCTGGAGCAAGCCCGATTTCACCCCGAGACCCGAGCCCCAAGATCCAACCAACACGCGCGCAAAACCAA
Source organism: Anopheles merus (assembly GCF_017562075.2). Lineage (NCBI taxonomy): Eukaryota > Metazoa > Arthropoda > Insecta > Diptera > Culicidae > Anopheles > Anopheles merus. Next base: position 50,832,805 of record NC_054083.1, on the reverse strand, counting down.
TCATTATCATATAATTGCAAATGAGCGTGTGAAACATGGACCTGCATTAGACAATTAGCGAAGGTGGCCCAGGTCAGCACAAAAAAAAACTGGGGCCAGAAAGATCGCACTAAGCTGCTCCCCGGCGGCTGGACGCGGCCACAGTTTGGCTCGAGCCACGGTTCTAGCAACACCAGCGATTAGAAGGAACCCTCACAGCATTCTGTGACAGTGTACGCAGCGCGCTCAAATTGTACCTCGAAAGGTGTTACTTCCCCCCGAAATCACATCATGCACTACGAAGACGTGATGGACAAACGTCCTCGAGCGTACGCACCGTATCGGACGACATTGGACGAGCGTGACTTGGTGCGGGCCGCGGAAGAGCTGCACGAAAACGAGGACACGCGCGAATCATCCCTTGCGCTGATGCGCGAGTTTATCGCGAAACATCCGCAAATCGTACGCTGCCGGACGGATCCGGTGTTTCTGTTGCGGTTTTTGCGGTACAGGAAGTTTAACGTCAACGATGCTTGCGCAACGCTGGAAGGCGGGTTGGCGTTTCTGATGCGCATGCGCACACTGTACGGTGCGGAGGTGAGCAGCTTCCATCCCAACGTGCAGCGTATGGTGGAGCTGGATGCGATCGTACCGCTTGGGCAGGACCGACAGCGACGTACGGTCATACTGGTGCGCGTGGGTGCAATGGATCCGAAGGAAACGACCGCACTGCTGCAGATGAGGCTCGGTGCACTCGTCATTAACACGTGCCTGGAGTACGAGCGGACACAGGTGCACGGGACGGTATGGGTGGTGGACTGTTCCGGCATGACGATGGCGCACGTCGGGATGTGGGGCCTGAGCGAGGTGAAGATGATGGCCGACTCCATCAACGAGGTCGTGACGATGTTCGTGAAGGAGGTGCACATGGTGAAGGTGCCGAGGATCACCTGGATGCTGCTGGACTTGCTGCTGCCCTTGTTGAGTCCGAAAATAAGGGATCGATTCAAGGTACACCATGTCGTTTCCATGTGAACTTGTGAACTCCATAAGCCACCTGTTTCTAACTATTCTTCTTCTACTCTTCGCAGTTCCATCGCACCGAACAAGAACTACTCAGTGCGATCGATCAAACGCTCCTCCCGACGACGTGCGGTGGGCAGCAAAGCTTGAAGCAAGCTACGGACAACTTTCGCAACATGTTCGAGAAGCAAACGAAATGGTTCAAGCTCGAGGAACAGTTCCTGATGGATCTTTCCATACCGGCGCCAGGTAGCTCGAGCTCATCAGCACGCACCGCCCAGCGGAACGAATTCCCCGGCGAGGAGTCGATGGTTGGAAGCTTCCGGAAGTTGACCGTCGATTGAGCTCGACCACCGCCGGAGGGTTCGGGTGTTCGGTCTTCCAATCCGGTTCCGTAGCATTCCGGAGAACCAGATGGTCGTCATTGGTGCACGGTACGGTGAAGAATCTACTACCAAAGAGTAAGTCAATTAGCAGCAACAGCAGCAGCAGCACGACCCTTAGAACCGGGCCGGTGTCATAACGTGGGCGTGCGCTCGGGACGGTCAGAGTTTACATCTTAGATAATTGCGATCGATATACCTGATCGCAGTAGTGTGAAGGTGTGTTTGCGTGCCGTTGCGTGCCGTATAAGTTGATAAGTTGCATTCTAGCGTTGTATTTTTGTTGTTCTGTTCACAAGGAAGTGGCAATTGTAACAATTTTTAGACAATAAGAAATGAACGTTCACACTTCAAATGTTGATGCACCTTAGCGCTAGGGCTTGTTAGATTGTAAGCATTGCTTTCCGCATGGTGATTGTAAACACTTTCTTCAATTAGCATCGATAACAGACAATAAACGATTAATTGCATTCCGATAGTGAATGGGACCTATTCGTAGGCAACAAAATGCCTGCAATCATTCAGCCTGTAATCGTGTGGTTGGGTGTAATTACCGTGCTCACAGTCTCACGACCGATCATCGATATGCATCGACAAGCGGTGAAGAAATGCAATCCGCGCGCATTCTCCTAATGGCTAGACCCACTAGACACTAGAATTAGCGTCCGAAGCGTGGACACGTCCCGTCGGTCAAACCCCCTCTTTGTTGCGTTACGCCTCTGTAAGTGACCTTGACTACAACAGTTTGTTGATGAAATTCCGTATCTCACTGACAAGCCGTTTGGACGGTCCGACGATGCTGGGGCAGGTGCAGCATTTCACCATCCGTAGCCGAGCGACTCTGACCTTCGAAACGTAACGCCCGAACCATAGCCTACCGCAAAACTGACATATTCCATCGCCATATCATCACCGTTCGCGATATCAATCATACGTAACTTAACGAAACAAGACTCTGCCTCTTCTAACACGCAGCAGTGATGACAACAATCGGTTTAAATAAAAAAAAAAGACTCGACTTGTGGCATCACCAACACCGCCGTCGGCTATTTCCGAGGGGAGGTAAGGGGGGAGCGAGGTTTAATTTATGAACTAGCGAAAAGCATACATTTTCCAACCGGCCATTTCGAAAAACCGAAACTACGCTTGAGTAAGCGGCAGCCAAAAATATCAACAACGGGGTGAAAAAAAAAAAAATCTCTCCTCAAACAAACAGACATTTTCGTCTCGGATATGGCAATCGTCTTGCGGGGTGCCCTCCCCTGTCTGACGGTAGCCCTTATGTCGTTAGGTTTGATCCGCCCGAAGGTCAGACGATCGTAGATAGAATGCACTTTTCCAATCAGTTTTCGGCGCGAGGGTGATAATCGAGTTTGGGTAAGTTTGAAGCGTTCCGAAACTCATTGGCTATGATTAAATCGTGTCACGATTCGGCCAGACAGTTGATTTGTTTCGTTGGTGTTGATTTAATCTTGCAACGGTGCGTGGTGAAGGGGTGAAAAGAAATAATATTTAACTAGTTTAACTATGCTGTACCAGAGAAGCAAACAAATGTATGCTCATAACGAATCTCATAATTTATAAAGTTAATTTTGATTGCTTTCCAAGTTATTAAACTAAAAATTGGTAAGAACATTGAAAAATAAAATTTATTGTGTTTCGTTTTCTTTATTTTTAAAGAGACTTTGAGCAAATTGGTCTCATTCGCCTCTTTAAAATTTATGGCTGAAATGTAAAGGTATTATCTTGAAAATAGCGTGAACATCATAACCACATCAAATGTGTTTCGTGTAACATCACCTTCATTATTCACTAGCAATACATCACTGCGCATGACCGAGCGTCTACGTTTATATAGGGCTTTGAGCGCCCCTTCACCATCGGCGGTTCCATAGTGTAGCGGTTATCACGTCTGCTTTACACGCAGAAGGTCTCCAGTTCGATCCTGGATGGAACCAAAGAAACTTTTTGCCACACTCCATCCACACGATTTTCGTTTTGCCCTATGTATTGTTACCACTTCTCTTCTTAGTGTCGTGAGATTTTATCGTTTTTCTTATGCAAATAACTATTATAAGGTTACTCCACACTTGACACACTCGATGACAAATGTGTTACGCACCCCGCATAGATAGAAAAACAATTTGTCAGCAAGGTAAACGTTTTGCACCGATCTGTCGGAGATTGGCGTGAAACATTTCACCTTCGCGTGTCTCGTGTGTCGTGCCGTCTTTCGTACAATTCTATGCTAATCAACCTGTAGTAACCGGCAAACGCTTGGGTAGCACAAAAAAACGGATTGCATTCTAAAACTGGGGATACAGGAAATGCAAGAAAAACAACAGTGTCTGCTGGATTCTTCTTACTTGCGAGAAAAGAGATCAGAAGCTGAGGCAAATTGTTGTGTGATTGTTGTATCAGATCTTTTGCTATACTCCGTCGTCATGTCTTACCACTAAAACAGACATTTATGATTGATGTTTGCCGTGTATTGTGTTTGTCTAATTGTTTGCAGCTTTTTTTTTGCTTTCATCTTGCACCGCATCTCCCTGTCTCAGTTGTCAGATGTTTTTTGTTGATCTTCCGCTTGTTTAGTCGTAAGTTTTGTCATCGTAAACGTACGAGGTCGAGACTGTGTTGATATACAGTAGCAGGTCTTTTGATGTTTGAAACAAATGTTAGAAGACCGACGATGTCAAGGAAAAGTTGCACAAGATGTGCTATTTTTCATAAATTTCTTACACAACCGATAACTTACAGGAAATGAAAGCCCATATCCAATATTTACAAAATCCAGCGTCTAAGCGCTACATTGTCAAACGGAAAAAATGAAAATTTATCGGTTGCTTCATGCTTCATTTGGTCCCATTTCCGGGGTCACGCAGCTCGTTGCCGGATGATGGGTTTAATATCGTTCGTTCCAATTACTTTTGCCGATTGAACGATTAAGCTACTCCCTTCGTAAAACAGTGCACGATCGCTATAGCTCGAAACGCCCGGCAGCAGTAGCAGCATCGTAACACAAGCGATCGATTGAGTTAGAAATGTAATTAAACGTCCCAGAGTCGGGTGAGTTGAGCCATTTTTTAAGGGCGTCAAGAATTGTGACATCACACTCACCACGATCGCGCGCCACTTGCTCGGGAAGTGCAGCATGCTGTCACTTAATATCGGGCCGCGATTAATCGCATCATAATCGCGCGCGCCCTTAATTCAATTAGTTCATCACGATCTTCAGCAGCAGCAGTAGTGGAGAGGCTGCTGCAAGTGCTTTAGGCCCTTTTTCTTCCCTTTGCAAAGGGCTGAGAGCCAGTGGGCTGAGAATGAATGGTGGTGCTACACTTTCCCTTTCCACTACCGTGTGTTTGTTGTGCGCGATTCGATGTGTTTTAATGCAAGCGTTTAATTCGATCGTATCAACGTTTCAACACCCCGCGCACGTTGCTCTTCGTAAAAGGGGTTTGAGCAGTGAGAAAAGAAGCAGCGATCGATCTGGTGGACGATGCTGGGGTAAAAGGTCGCGCACTGGAAAGAGGAGATGGGGGATGGAAGTAGGCAAAAAGAAATGCTGCGCCACTCAAACTGAATGCGCTCTAAATATGGTGATGAAAACTGAGCCATTCAATCGAGTTTTAGAACAACACACCCTACACGACCGGGCGAACGAGATATCATAAACCAGACGTTGTTGTTTGGGCCAGCAGCAACGGCAGCAAACGGGGAACGATTTTTGAATTAAGTGATGACTCTTTGCCACTCTTTTCAGTGTGAACGGTTTTAATTAGTTCTGATCACTTATTGCGCTTAGGGATGAACCAGGCAGCCCTTTAGAAGCAGATGCCACACCACAAGAGATGGGGACGCGTGCGTTGACACCGCATAGAGCCGTAAAAGGGCATGGTGTATTTCAAAATTTGACACTAATTGCGCGATTCAATCAAGACGCATCAAGTGTTGAGGAAGGGCTATCGTAACGTACCAGAACATGAGAAATGTTCTTTGTGGTAAGCAAAGCGTGTGTAAAGCTGAACGTTACATTTCCTTTGAAAGACTAAAAGTCTGGCGTATTGATTCGTTACGTAAAAAAAATAAACACATCACAAGATACAAGAAGCAACATCGCTGAAACTACAAACGAATCGTCACTTGACAAAAAGAAGCACTGGTTCCATCCAGGATCGAACTGGAGACCTTCTGCGTGTAAAGCAGACGTGATAACCGCTACACTATGGAACCGCTCATGCTCTCCCGACACTTACAACCCTTCAGTTTCGCCCGTGCCTCTTTCACGCGTACCTTTCCACCGAATTATCAGCTACACACAGAGACACGACTTGCGCGAATCAACAACATCCTCCCAGGATGCCAGCAGCAAGTACGCTCTTGTCCAAAATCTGGCGGCAAAGAAACAATCCGACTGATAGGGGATGGACGCGCGGTCGTCACACGATTAAATCTGTTTCGGAAGCAAAATCCAACCCAGGGGTCAATGTCACATTCTGTGGGGGATAGGCGGGGGAACGTATTTCCCCCTAAAGGTTGACGTTAAAATAGGTCCCTAATAAACGGATGAGGATGAAGATAGATCAGGACACATTTCAGCTACACGTTAGATCATTATTTATAAATGACTACGTACGATTTTGGAAAAAGATTGTTCGAATATGTGTGTATTCCTCCACATCATCTTTCCATTGAGATTGTTGTTCTTTGGGCGAGATTTGATTTGTGTGTCGTCGTCGTCGTCGTCGTGTTTGGCTGGAGGAATTCTTCTTCCAACGGTTCCACCATTCCGTTCAAGTAGAGTAGTTGACCGATGAGCTAATAATGCGCGCGCAAAATGATAACGCACGCGTTCGAACGCTGTTAGACGGGGTCTCTGTGTGTTTGTTTCCTTGCATATATTGCACGGTGTTGTTACCGCTTATCAGCGACTTTAGAGACATGTACACGCGTATTTAGACCACCGGGTTAATGTTAATCGGGTAACGTACGGAAAGATTGATTTTAAAAAGGCTTGCGATTCCCATGTGTTTCTGAACAGCATGAAAAGTTGGACGAGAACATGAAGAATAGATCTACGTCATTGACAGAGAACACTTGCTAGGATAACTACTATTACAAAGGGTTCAATATCCCCATTAAACAGTTTCTCTGATATTTACCATCTCTCATACCGTTTGTCTTAAGTTGTGTGTGGACTTATGATTGTCCTTATTGGATTTAATTGAAATATGGCCAGAGTCCCAATACGAAACGCATCTGAATTTGTAATGTAACAGTAACGATCGCATTCGATCGTGTGTCACATTTTGATTCCTAGCATTCGCTACCACGAGAGGTTCCTGTTCATCGAGGTTCTCGGAGTCGGAGGGGAAAACAAGCGCGAGTATTAATTGCTGAGACTTCATCACTTGGGAGAGAAGAAGCGATGGCTAATGCAGCATAGCTCAGTACCATAGAGTTCTTGGTATGCTGGGCCCTTGCACGATCGAACAGCTCCGAGAGACATGAGAGCAATCTTTCGACTAGGGGTGGCTTCTGGAGTTCTCTGCAGCCTCCAGGTTTGAAATCGCATCCCATGTGCCAATCACTTGCCGTCGGACTGTTCCCCGGAACGGTCGCATCTTGGGCCTGTCGGATTGTGTTGGGACCTTCTTCTTGGATGGTAGTGTCATACAGCCCGCGCTTCCGGTGGCAGATGGAATCAATCAGCCTTTGATCGGCCGCTGTCGCTGTGTGGAAAAAAAAATCGTCTGACGACTTTAGTCTGAAAAACGTGTAAAGTGAGAGAAGTAAAGGGCCCACCGTGTGTGAACGCATCTAAAGTTACCCACACGTATTCTATTCGTGATCTGTATTCTATTCCGTGAAGTGTTCAAGACGTTCTTCCTCGTTCGAGAGGTCAATCAATTGAAGTGGTGTTTGAAAATTTCTTTTCGGTGCCAGTGCGTGCCGTTTTCAGTTGGAGTGTATATTGTTGAAGGTGTTGAAGTGAACGAACGACTTGTTAGTTAAATTAGTTTCCTTTTCTACAGATCTGTTCTCCTACACCGCTGTGTTACGCAACCGAGAAGAAGTGTTCATAACGAGTGTGACAAAAGAGTGATGTTTAAACAAAAATTCAGTGCAAATCTAATGTAAATTTACATTAAAACAACACATCTTTGAACGTGATCGGAAGCAACAGAAATTAAGCTAATACTCACTGTGGTGACGACATCAAATGGAGCGCCCTACGCGCTGGGCGCTAGTATTGTTTGCGCTTTGCGCAACAGCGGCACATTCGGCAGTTTTAACTTCTGTAAGTGTAATTAAAGCATAAAATTTTATATATTGAACATTTTTGAAGTCCACCGAAACATTTTGGTTGAGGTTGAATGGTTTATATAGGTAGTTAGATCGGCCTCTGTCACAGCTGTTTCCGTGGTGTAGTGGTTATCACATCCGCCTAACACGCGGAAGGCCCCCGGTTCGATCCCGGGCGGAAACAGAGAAACTTTTTTGTGGCTGCACTCGCTCTCGTGATAATTGTGTTTCAGTAATCGTGCGTTGTGTGTGGCTGGCTGGCTCTTTCCTAAATGGAAACATTTTCTTAGCAATGTGATCTTTTTACGTACTTGTCCTACTTTCGGCTGTTTTATAGCCCTAAATTAATCTTCGAGGCCTTGTCTTGCGTTTTGTTTGAACTGTGCGCTGTACAGTTGCGAAAAAACGAAGTAGCGTGTATTAGACGAATGTGTACGGGTAGAATAAAAAAAGTGAGTTCCTGAACTGATAACACATGATAGACTGATGCTCTACATAGTGGACATGTTGCAGAACACACTCCATAATACCAGACTGGTCCGCAATGAAATTGGTCGTCGATTGTAGTTGCAAGAGAGCCTAGGCTTGGAAAACAAATTGATGATCATTAGTTCTATAACGAGTTAATGGTGCATTCAGAAGCATATCTGTGTATAGTAGTCTCTTAACGCATATTTCATTCTTTCCCAACCCTCCAGAACCCGTCCGAAGAACTCTCCAAATCAATCGATATAGACAACAGTCCCCTTTCTAGAGTGAAGAGGAATGGAAATATTCGCGGAAAGTACGTATCATTGGGAAGCTAGTAAAGGTCTAATATCTAACTAATAACAAACACACAATCGTAAAACTAGTTTCAGAGGCCAAACACAATCACAGTATCTTCATTTTGGCAATAGCCAAGATGGTAAAGCTGAAGCCGAGGCAACACAACATAGCTCCAGAGCGGTAGTTGGTAAGAGTGTTCCTTTGATTCCATAAAACAAATGTTGAACGAGTGAAACTGATTTGTTTGTTATTGTGTAGTCGGTTCCAATGGTATGGGACAAGCGCAGAGCCAATCGCTTGGCGGTGATTGCAGCTCCTGCTATGGATCGGTTGATGGTGGAGGCAGCTACATCTATGGTATGAATGGCGACGCTGACGAAAGCCTATTACTGATGATTGAACCTTACTGAAGATGTTGCGTTTTTCTCTTAGATAGCAGACCCGATCCGCTAAAAGTACCTGTGGATAAGTTGCGTCTGCCAGATGCATACGAACCAGGCACCAACGGACATTCGATGAGACCAGGCGGTAGTGGTGGACTGGATGGTTATGGACGTTCAGGAGGTGCAGGAAGTTACGACGGAAGACCTGGCGGCAGTCCTGGCACTGGTGGAGCTGTATTGGATGCGTACGGACGACCAGTGGGCAGCTTTGATGCACACGGAAGACCTATTGGCGGATCGGGAATGGGAGGCAATGGTGCGGGAAGTCATGGACGGCCAGGGCATGGTGGGTCAGGATTTGACGCTCAAGGAAGGCCTGTGGGATCCGATGTAGGAGGATATGGCAGGCCATCAGGAGGCCCTGGAACAGATGGATCTGGTGTTGATGCTCATGGCAGACCTATCGGGGGTCCTGGCACTGGTGGATCAGGCGTCGATGCTCATGGAAGGCCTATTGGAGGATCTGGTACAGGAGGACCAGGTTTTGATGCTCACGGAAGACCTATGGGAGGTCCTGGTACGGGAGGACTAGGTGTTGATGGACATGGAAGGCCTGTTGGTGGTCCAGGAACAGGTGGACCAGGTGTCGATGCTCATGGACGACCGATTGGAGGATCTGGAACTGGAGGGCAAGCTGTTGATGCTCATGGTAGACCGATTGGCGGACCTGGAACAGGTGCATCTGGAGTTGATGCCCATGGAAGACCGATTGGAGGACCTAGTACAGCTGGATCTGGAGTTGATTCCCATGGAAGACCGATTGGAGGACCTGGAACAGGAGGATCTGGTGTTGATGCACATGGAAGACCGATTGGAGGACCTGGAACAGGAGGATCTGGAGTTGATGCACATGGAAGACCGATTGGAGGACCTGGAACAGGAGGATCTGGAGTTGATGCACATGGAAGACCGATTGGAGGACCTGGTACGGGAAGGCCCGGTGTTGATGCTCATGGAAGACCAATTGGAGGAGGAACTGGAGGACAAACTGTCGATGCCCATGGAAGACCGATTGGGGGGCCTGGAACTGGAAGGCCTGGAGTCGATACTCATGGACGACCGATTGGAGGACCTGGAACTGGAGGGCAAGCTGTTGATGCTCATGGAAGACCCATTGGAGGTCCTGGAACAGGAGGAGCAGGTACTGAGGGCCAAGGGAGACCAGTAGATGGTTCAGGAGCACGAACAAATGGTCAAGCAAGACCAACTGGAGGTTTCGATACTCAAGGTAGGCCTGGAGGTCCTGGAACTGGAACTGGAGGTGCACCTCTAGACGGTCACGGAAGACCTTCTGGAGGTTATGATACTCAAGGTCGACCTGGGGGCCCTGGAACTGCATTAGGAGGTGCGCATGACGGTCACGGAAGACCTAGTGGAGGTGTGGGTGGTGTTGACGCTTATGGAAGGCCTATCGGAGGACCGGCAACTGATGCTCAAGGAAGGCCTATTGGTGGTTATGATGCTCAAGGAAGGCCTATCGGTGGTTATGATGCACAAGGAAGACCACTTGGCAGTGGCACCCCAGGGACAGGACTTGATGCATCTGGAAGGCCAGTCGGTAGCCATGGTCCTCATCCTCATTTAGTAGGACCGCCACTTCCAGGAGGAGGCGCACATGGTGTCTATCACAACGCTCCGCATACAGTTACATTGCCCGGTCAGGATCACACCGTGGTCAATCCAACAGGTGGCTTAACGGTTTTAGTTGGTACGGGTCACTCAAAACAAACTGTGATTGGTTCTGATAGCAGACTAGATGGACACGGACCGGTGAAAATTATACCTGGACCACCGGACAGCCACGGACCTCCGAAGCAAACGGTGTACGCTCATCCAGGAGGATTAACTGTGCTGGTAGGAACGGGTGGTGCGCAACAAACCGTTCATCATCTTCCCGTTCATGGTGGACATCCTGGAGTAGGACCACAGACGGTGATTCATCCTGGATCGGTAGGCACTGGCGTATATCCAGGAAGTGGCGTTGGCCCTGTTGCTGGTCAGTATCCTGGTGGTACTGGACAATATCCAGGCACTGCTGGTGGTCAATATCCAACAGGCCCATCCGGTGGACCAGGTATGGGAACAACTACAGGAGCAGGAAGTGAAGTACAATACCCTGGAGGTGAGTGTATTACGTAAAGGACAAAAGTCTAAGTAATGTAATCAACATATTAAATAAACCAATTAATTTTCTTCAATAGGAGCCACGGGAGGCCGACATCCTGGAGCGGTTGGAGGTACGGGAAGTGGTCAATATCCAGGAACAGGCATAGGTACAGGACAGTATCCTGGAGGCACAGGAACTGGCCAATACCCAGGAGGCGCTGGCACAGGTTCTGGACAATATCCGGGAGGCACTAGTACAGGAGCTGGACAATATCCAGGAGGTACCGGTGTAGGCCAATATCCAGGTGGAACGGGTGTTGGAACTGGACAATATCCTGGTGGTGTTGGTTCAGGAACTGGACAGTATCCTGGAGGCGCTGGCACAGGAGCTGGACAATACCCTGGAGGCACTGGAACAGGTGCTGGTCAATACCCTGGAGGCACTGGAACAGGTGTTGGACAATACCCTGGAGGCACTGGCACTGGAACTGGACAGTATCCTGGAGGCGCTGGCACAGGAGCTGGACAGTATCCTGGAGGCACTGGAACAGGAGCTGGACAGTATCCTGGAGGAGCTGGCACTGGAGTTGGACAATATCCTGGAGGCGCTGGCATTGGCACTGGAACTGGACAGTATCCTGGAGGCACCGGTACAGGAGCTGGACAATATCCTGCAGGCACTGGAACAGGTGCTGGTCAATACCCTGGAGGCACTGGCACTGCAGTTGGACAATATCCTGGAGGCGCTGGCACTGGCACTGGAAGTGGACAGTATCCTGGAGGCGCCGGCACAGGTGCTGGACAATACCCTGTAGGCACTGGAACAGGTGCTGGTCAATACCCTGGAGGCACTGGAACAGGTGTTGGACAATACCCTGGAGGCACTGGCACTGGAAGTGGACAGTATCCTGGAGGCGCTGCAACAGGTGCTAGTCAATACCCGGGAGCCACTGGCACAGGAACTGGACAGTATCCTGGAGGCACTGGAACAGGTGTTGGACAATACCCTGGAGGTACTGGCACTGGAACTGGACAGTATCCTGGAGGCACTGGAACAGGAGCTGGACAATATCCTGGAGGAGCTGGCACAGGAGTTGGACAATATCCTGGAGGCGCTGGCACTGGCACAGGAACTGGACAGTATCCTGGAGGTGCTGGCACAGGACCTGGACAATACCCTGGAGGCACTGGCACAAGAGCTGGACAATACCCTGGAGGCACTGGAACAGGTGCTGGACAATATCCAGGAGGGACCGGAGTCGGAGCTGGACAGCATCCAGGAGGTGCTGGCACAGGAGCTGGACAATATTCTGCAGGCACTGGCACAGGAACTGGACAATACCCAGAAGGACCCGGTGTTAGCCAATACCCAGGAGGAACGGGTGTAGGAACTGGACAATATCCTAGTGGTACTGGTTCAGGAACTGGATTATACCCTGGGGGTACAGGAACTGGACAATATCCAGGAGGGACCGGAATAGGAGCTGGACAATATCCTGGTGGTGCTGGGCAATACCCTGGAGGCGCTGGGGTAGGAACTGGACAATATCCTGGAGGTACTGGTGCAGGAGCTGGACAGTATCCAGGAGGAACTGGAGTAGGAACTGGCTTATATCCTGGAGGTGCTGGTGCAGGTGCTGGACAATATCCTGGTGGAACTGGACAATACCCAGGAGCTACTGGAACGGGCACTGGACAATATCCAGGAGGAGTTGGAAGTGGTACTTATCCAACTGGTGGATCTGGACAGTATCCAGGAGGTGCTGGTGTTGGAACAGGCACGGGACCTGGTGGCGTTGGTTACTATCCATCAGGAACGGGAACTGCACAGCAATACCCCGGTGGTGGATCATCGATTGATCAGTATCCAACAGCTGTAGATCAGGGAGTCGGAGGAGGCAGTTTACCTCCACAGCCCATTCAACTACCGGAAGAGGAAGACGATTCATTCTCACAAGCCGAATCGTCGGTAAAGAACGGCGAAGTGATGGCTTCTGCCCAAGGCCGTAAGAATGGAGGTACTGCACAAACGCAGGTCTCCGGTACCTACACCGGCACGGGATCGTTCAGTGCCAGCGCTCAAACAAGCGACAAGGATCGTGCGGCACAGGCGCAAGTGTCTGGTGGAAAGGAAGGCGCCTTAAGCTCTGCTCAAGGTACGGGCGGTGTTGGCAAATCGCAATCGTTGGTGCAGGTTGATTCGAAGACGGGAGGCACCTCCGCTACGTCCCAGAGCGGTGGCTTAGGCCACGAAAGTCAATCCGAGGTGGTGGCTAATGAGAAGGGCGGTTTGGCCGATGCACAATCGAGTGGGCCGGGGCAAACTTCGTCGCAGGCGCAGATTGGTTTCCGTCCGCAAGGCGAAGGTACGGTTGATCAGCAAAATATCTTCAACGGCGGAGGACAAGCGTCTGCCCAGTCGGGTGCTCACACTGGCCAGAGTCAGTCGCAAATTAGTGGCAATTTCAAGTGAGTATTTGTGGACAAGCTTATGGTAAAATCCAAGTACTGTTATTATTAATTTTGCTTGACCCATGAAACAGGTTCGGCATTGCGTATCACGGTGCAGCACAGGCGGCGTCGGGAACGAAGGAACAGGTGGACACTTATCGGGCAAAGAGCAAACCTCTATTCCAATCGATTGGACTGTTTGGAAAGTCTACGGGGTAATGGTCGATACTTTTGCTGATTGTCTACATGAGACGCACGTCAAAGGAACTCTTTATAATATTCGTCTTTCTCCCTTTTTCCAATTCTTAATTATCCTCTAGTACCACGGTTCGTAAGGAATCGGTTGACACTAACGGCATGAGGACACGAACATCCCAGCAAAGTTTAGGTAAGTTTTTCAACTGTTCATCTAAGACTTGTCCATTCCATTAACGACTCACTCCTTTCGCAGTGAACTTCATCAGCACTACACTGCCGCCGCTGGGCGAAGAGGAAGAGTACGAAGATGTCGACGACGAGGAGGAAGAGTACGAGGATGAGTATGAAACGCCCTCGAAGATTACGCGCAGTGGCGACAAATCTACGACCGACGCAAACTCCTCCATCAAAACGACTCCCGTAGCGTACGTGGTCACCGAACCGCCAACCGTAACGGTGCGCACGAGCGGAAATGGGCGCGTATTCACCCAGGGTGGACCGACGCAAAAGCAGACCGCGTTCGTACCGCACGGCGACAACTTCCGGCTAGTGCAAACACAGAACGGACGCTCGACCGTACACGCGGTAACGACCGAGCGAACGCAGCAAACCGTAGTGAACGCAGCCTCTAGCACCACGCCCAAGTACACTACGCGCTACCTGCCCACGAAGAAGGACAGCCCAACAACTGCGACGACAACGACGACGACTGCCGATGAGATGGAGGAAGGCCCGGAACCGGAAACCGGATCGGCGCAAAAGACCGGCCATCCGGACAGCTACATTTCGGTAACGAAACAGGTGACGGGCATCGACGAGAAGAGCAAGGTGCCGGCCATACCGGGCAAGAACTACGAGTCGACGTACTACACCAAATCGTCCACCTGCGGGTACTTCACCTTCTCCTGCAACATCGTGTACGGTGAGAACGGGCGAAGTAAAATCTGTCGACCCAAACCGCCAGCCAATGGCAAATGCTGAGGGAGAGAGGGAGGGGGGTTTGGTGTTTGGGTCTAAATGCGACACTGCCAGTGAAACTCCCACCTCGTTGCTAACACAATGGCACAGCGGGGACAGGGAGAGTTATTTCTTAATGTAACCGGCCCCGCAAAAGGGGTTCGCACCGGAGTGGGCTACTTTCAAGCCTTACAATTACTTACAAACAATCAAATATATACACCCTTTTCGGAGATAATGCAACCTCTGATTGCCCAGCACCAATTAATTGTAACTGTTTTGTTTAAGTGACACTCACGAATGGAGTAAATAAATAGGATTATTTGACACTATGCGTCGTGTGTTTGCGTGTCTTCTGCCGTCGTTCGGATGTTAACTTGTCGTGGCTGACTCTGCAGTTGCATGTATAAGGAGTTTTGTATTTGTAAGAGTACGATAAACTATAGCTACTAAAAACACGCCAACACTCTACTGCTCTAAAACAATACGCCAAGAAGATATGCTATTTGTAATAATCTCTGTTCAGCACTATCGCTCTTATCTTACTTTACTATCGTAATTTTGAATCAAAATTAATAATTCAAGACAAAGACGAGAAGATATTATTTGTTAAATTTGAATATTTTTGGTACCAAAATAATTTAAAAAAACCTTTCCAAACACGAAAACGAGAATGATCTGTGAGCTAGCTGCGTATTGGCAATACTTTTCTGTTCCAAGGGATATAAATAAGCTATGATCTGTAGCTCGCTAAAACTGGGGACGAGCTGTTGTACTATATGTTTTGTTGGAGAGTTTACACCATATTGCTGGGTAGTAAGGAAATAGAAAACCGAAGTAAATTTTGATGAGGAATCATCGTTTGCGTGATTAATACTTGTTTCGTTATCGCTACCGCATAAGTACTGAGGTCTCTGCTACAGTATCTGAGAGTATTACGAGTTTACGACTGAACCTACGTTTCGTTCGCATCTGCTTAATTGGAGCTTCATTTAGAGAGCATACCAGTAGTGGGTGATGTATGTAAAACTTCTTGGGTAATACAGTGGCCCAAGTGGCAATAATGTTGGGACGATTATATCCTGCACCATCGTGTCGTTCTTGCCTGAGAGTATGTGTGTCGTTGTATTCCCACCGGTCCTCCGGTCCAGTCAAGTCGCTTAACAAATCATTCATTATCGCTAAGATCTTCGTTGGCCGAAAGGAGACTGGTCGAGCCGTGCGAGCTACGGAGTCTGTTGGGAGGGTGAGACAACGGTAACGCGCTTATTAGTATGCCTGCTAGTTCCGACACGTCGGTCGCTTCGAGGATAACTAAACAACAACTACATATTATGGAACAAAACCGGCATGCAGAAGTATCCCAACGCCTAAGCATGCACAACACTACAAAACGGCAGCTTCACAACCGCAAACCGCACACGCACATTCAAAAAACCAACGGAAGCCCCGGGCGTGCCGGAGGGCGTTCTTGCTAACGGGCGAGCGGACGACCGGCGGTACTCACTTCATCGTCTTCCGATACCTTTAACCCATCCAGATTGACATCGTTCATCTTGCCAATGTTGATCGGTTTGTGCGGCTGTTGCTGTCCCATACCACCCCTCGGTGGAGCACAGTTTGCACTCGGCGACTGATCGTACGCTCCCGGGCTAACGTCGAACAGCTGTATCGTTTCGTTGATGTGGCTCTGAATCTTCGTCGGTGGCATATCATCGCCAGCATGCTGAGCTGTCCGACCATTTCCACCACCGCTGGGGAATACATTCGGCTCGTAGTACGACGAAACCGGTCCACCGGAGCCGGAGGAAGTGTTTCGTTTTGGTATGGCCGATCCACTGGCAGCGTTGTGCTGCTTGGAGGATGGCTGCCCGTTGCCCCCGGAGGAGGCGCGCGTCTTGTGGCCGCCGGGATTGTTGGCGGCTGCCGCCGCGCGCGTTATATTGTCGAACTTTTGCTTGGCACGTTCGAACTCGTATTTGTTGTTGTTCAGCGACGGGGGCGACGGTGCATCGTGATCGATGTAGCTCGGTTTGGCATCGTAGTAGGAGCCGGATGAGAGTGGGATGTACGATGGGGGTTGCTGTGGGTTAACGCTGGACGAAAGGGACGCTGGTTGTTCGCGTACGGGTAGGCCGGACGATTTCGATGGACCACCACCACCACCACCGACGGCTCCAGCGCGATCACGATCGCTAAACTGTCGTGACGCTGAATTGTCAAACAGTTGCTTCAGATCGTTAATGTTTGGTTTGTAGCTCACGTTGGCGGTGTAGTTTGAACGGTTGGTGGCCTTATAGTTGCCCACCTCGTGCTGCTTGGGACTGCCACTGCGCGTTTTGCGATGGTGTTAGTAGCCGCCCAAAGTAGTGGGGTTAGTAAGGCAGCGATGAGCGCATCGTTGTTAGTACGGTTTAAAGGTTTAAAGCAGATGTTGAGTAGTACCAGTGGAATCAGAGGTTGTTAATAGTACACCAGGCACCAGGACCAATCGGGTAGAAAACAGAAGGGAAAAGAAAAACAAGAACACAATTGTACAGAAAATAGGTGGAAAGAAATGAAATTTCGCACTGTCAATGAAAGGGGACTCAATTGGGGAGACAGATAAGCATTGTTAGTATCGCTTGCTTCGTGTTTCAGGGCCACAAAATAGGAATAAATCAATCAACAACCCATGTACAAACCGCAATTCTGCCACAGTGTGTTAACCAGAGAGTGGGAGGGCGTGTCTATGTTTGTCTAACTGTCTAAGCGCTGTGCCAGCTCACTAATGCAGTGCAGAGAAGGAGTCGGAAAAAGTTACGGGCCACTCTTCAAGCAATGCTGTGCGGCAAAGTGTGTGCGCCGCGTGTCTTACCTCGTCTGAAGATGCTGTATCTGCACCTGCAAGCCTTCAGTCTGTCCGCTCAGTTCTTCGTTGGTGCGCTGCAGCCGGCGCACGTGATTGCAGGCGGCATCGAGCTCATCCTCCGCGGAGGCCAGCTCGTGCTTTAGCTCTTCCACCCGCGATCGCAACCGTTTGACCTCCGTTTCGTACTGCTCCGCCCGGCGTACCGCGTGACCGAGCTCGGTGTTTGCCTCCGACAGCATCTTTTTCATTTTGCTGTGTGAATGACGAATGTCACTAAGCTCCTGAAAAGCAAGAAAAGATCTTATTAAACGCGTCGCTTTATCTTTACCTTATTACTTATTACTTTACCTTATTTTTTTCGAGCAGTTCCTGCTGCAGGGAGCGAAGCTCCACGTCACTGTTCACCAGCGGACGTCCCTTGCGCTCCAACCGTTCCTGCAAATCTTGGCACTCCGCCCGCAGCTTCTTCGTTTCCCGCTCCATGTTGAGCTTTTCCGTCTCGAGCCGCTCCCGTTTGCCCCACTCGGCCGCATTTTCCGCCTGCAGTCGCTCCAGCTCGGTTCGCAGCTCGCACAGCCGTCTTTCCAGCGTTTCCCGTGCGATGCTCTCTTCCTGCAGCGAGTTGTGCGTGATGCGCATCTCCACCCGGTGCTGCTCCTGGAGCGTCAGCAGCTCGCGCACGGCATCCTGTTTCGCTGCCCGCAGCTCCTCACACTTGTCGCGCAGCTCCTGCATGTCCTGGCGTGTCTTTTCCAGATTGCGATGCACGGCATTTTTCTCCTCCCGCTCGATCTGTATCGTTTTCTGCGCATCGTCCAGCCGCAGCTGCAGCATCGTGATCTTCTGCAGCAGATAGTCCTCGTCGTAGTCGTCCTTCGAGAGCTGCTGGATGAGCCGGCGCTCTTCCGCCATCTGTTCGCTCTTGTCCTTAAACTCTACGGAATGTTTCGGCATGGCGCCACCCTGCAGGATGTACTCCTCGATGTCGAGATCGGCGTTCGCGCTGGCGGCCACCGGCACACCGGCACTATCGTCCGGTAGGTTCGGCAGCTTCGTCACCAAACCATCCTCGCTGTTGACGTTCTTCAGCCCGTCGGAGGAGATGTCTGGCGAACAGTTGTTGTCACCGCGCCCATCACGGTCCGGTTCGTCCGCTGCGTCCAGGGAGGCTTTGTTGAACCGGCCCGCATGCTTCATCATGAGCGTGTGCACCTTTTCCATCTCCTTCTTGAGCTGTGTGATTTGCATTTCCAGCTCGCACTTTTCCCGCTTGTACGAGTTGGACTCTTTGATGGCCGCCTCCAGATTGCTGCGCAGCTGTTTCGCTTCATCGCGGGCCTTGTTGCGTTCGGTTCGTACCTGTACAGTGGAGAACGGACAAAGACAATTAGTTATGACAAAACAACAATTAGACGAGCATGTAAATGTACCACCATCAACGACAAAACACGGGAAGTGTCCTTCTCGAGCTCTTCGAGCATTTCTGAAAAACAGGACTGCATTTTGCTCAACTACTGCAACGCTTAACTAGCACCGAATTGAGTTAGTGTTGCCTCTACTCTGAACCACTTCCCATAGCCTACTGTTATGCACTAACGGATGGTAGCATTCAACATGATGCTACATTCCGATAGCGACGACTGCTCGGATCAAACATGGCCAGCCATGGGAAGCATTAGCGGTGTGGGGCGAGAGAGGACAAGGAATATTCCGTTTACGAGCAAAAGTCGCGGCATTCGAGGTAACAATATTGATTTAATATTTTCCTATTCGCTTCCCAGGCCCAAAACAACGACACACACCCGCAACGTGAATCGTCGTGTGCGCAATGGACTTGTGTTGTGTTTGGTTCCGCGAAGGGACCCCGCCGACAGGACCTACCTTACTCCACTTTTCGCGCCAGTTGGCTGTACAGTCGGACCACCATTTCATCGTTTTCTCCATCTGGGCGGCCCGTGCGCGTGCTTCCTCCAGCTCGCGCTGGCGCTGGGACTGCAAATAAAGAAGAGGAATTGGGTTTATTTGTATTAGTCGATGAGCTAATTACGATTTTTTTTTCTTTTTAGAAAATATTGGACACATGCTACATTCTGTCGATAAATCTCAAAATATGGGAATATTGAGCAGAAATGCACTCATGCTGCCAGACAGCTGTACAAACAGGCGCAACAAGCTGCAGCAATAAATAAAAAAGATTTAAAACAAAATACAGACATTACAATGTACAGTCGTAAAAATAAGTCATTTTGTTTAGTAAAACGTGTCCGGAACGAGAGTACGAATGGGAGCAGATCTACATGCCGGTAAAAATCCCCGAACCGAAACCGTAAAGAAAATCCCCGAGCGCAACCTCTACCGACAGATATGGGGGAGCTGCTGGGCTTGGTTGCGTCTTCGCTTTTGCTTCTGTTTCTGGGTTTCCGGTATGTGTGTGTCTTCGAACACATTGGGACTGTAGCTTTGCTAAACTTTGGTCAAACAAACTTTGAATACCGACGACAAGCTGCGTAAAAAGAAATGGCGCAGGTTGCACGGGTAAAATAGTATTAATAATTCACTTGTAATTTGATGACAGTTTGGTGTAGCAGTTCGACATACTGATAGAACCGCAAGACCTTTTTGTAATAATTTACTAAAAAATCAGCTACACTTTTATCAAACTTTCATACTTTGTGGCACAATAAACGGAAGAATTGCAATGTAAACGATCGTAATTGGAAGACTTGTAGACATGCAACATAGCATCCCGAGATAAGAACAAACTCACTGTACGAGACAGATACTATTCCTACGCACACACGGCCACACCATTGTAACCTCCTTATCAAAAGGAAGGAATAACATTTGATAGTAGAAGACGTTGAGGCTAAAATTATGCCCACTAACACTGGCTCATAGTGGCATCGGCATCGGTATAAAACCCGGCAACGTTTCATTCACAGGAATCATTCCCAGTTCTAGTTGTTCACTCAGAGGTACGTACGCCAAAGCGAATCTTCGAAGATGAAAGTGTTTTCCACAGTTTTGCTCGCCATCGTCGCGTGTTGTGCCGTGGTCGAAGCTAAAACGTTCGACAAATGTGAACTGGCAAAGGCGCTGGCCAACAATGGCATCGCGAAAGCATCGTTGCCGGATTGTAAGTGACGCCCCAGTGCTGGTGGTTGTAGCAGCGTTAACTCTTGGCTCATTCTTCACTCTTCAGGGGTCTGTCTGGTGCAGAACGAGAGTGCGTTCAGCACATCGGCGACAAACAAGAACAAGAACGGTTCGACCGATTACGGCATCTTCCAGATTAACAACAAGTACTGGTGCGATTCGGGCTACGGTGCAAATGACTGCAAGATCGCGTGCAAAAGTAAGTGTGTCCTACCGGGACCAGGGGTGTCATAGCAACCCTCACGCTCACTGTGTACTTTTTGGCTGTGTTTTCACATGTTTTCTGCAGATTTACTAAACGACGATATTACGGATGACATCAAGTGTGCCAAGCTGATCTTCAAACGGCATGGATTTAACGCCTGGTACGGCTGGAAGAACCACTGCAATGGCAAAAAGCTGCCGAATGTTAGCTCCTGTTTTTAAGGACGCTTTTGTTTCAGTATTTTAAAATGTAGTAGTAAAGAAAAATCATTAGTCGAGTAAATAAGATAACCACCAAGATGTATAACAACTCGAATTCAGTCTTATGCTTGAGAAAGAAACGCCTCAACTAAGTACGGATTGGTGTTCCTTTTGCGAGATCTAGATTCGGAGATTATATTGAGGTCTTGAGAGAGCGTATCTTCCCACTTGTGTAAACTACATTTCGTTAGTGTTTGTTTTTTTTTTCTTCCAAGCACAAGCAAATGAAGAAGGAATATTGGACGCAAACCACATACATTTGCTGTTTTAGTCCATCAGAACCAGTACAGTTTTGCCACGTGTGACCCAATATATGGTAACCGTTTTGCATTTGCCAAACTGTGCAGAAACTCCCGGCCGGAGAGTAAACAGTAGCTCTTGCATATAAAATTAGACATTTACGAAAAAGATTTCAACAAGTGCAGTCCTTTGGGGCGTATTTTTCGGGCCAAAATGAAATTGTTTTTCGTATCAGCCTTACTGCTGGCCGTTCTGGGCTCGTGCAGTGGCAAAATTTACAACCGCTGTGAGCTGGCAAGGCTTATGGCAGCGAATAGATTTCCCAAGGAGCAGCTACCGGACTGTAAGTGCAATGGTTACGAGTTAGTATTGTGTATCGGTAATTTTTTATAATCCTCCAGGGTTGTGTCTTGTACAGTACGAGAGTGGATTCAATACGACCGCGGTGAGATCAGTTAGAAAGAATCGCTCCAAGTATTATGGACTGTTTCAGCTTCAAAGCGCGTATCATTGCAACGAATGGATGGCTGGAAATGAGTGCCATTTGAAATGCTCAAGTAAGATAAATGATCACCGCGACTGTAACCTGTAACTACTGTCGATCTTCCTACCTAACTAACGATCTTTTCGTCTGCAGCACTGCTTGATGACGATATTTCGAATGACATGAGATGCGCAAGAAGTATCTACCGCCGTAGCTTTTTCAATTCCTGGGAAGGATGGAGGAACAACTGCCAAGGAAAGCAATTGCCCGGCGTAGCCGAATGCTTCGCAACTGGAAAATGATCAGAATAATCATTAACAAATGCGAATAAAAACGTGACAATATGAACAGAATGCATCCAATGCAATCCTTTTTCTATAGTCTCCTAACCAATAGAGAACCCAGATTCGTTTTGAAAGGTTTGGGGAATTCTTTAGAGGTTGTTTAGTGTGTACGTACACATCTGTGCAAACTATGCCTCGCACTTCTAGCCACAGGAAGTAACGAATTGAAACACACAACCCAAACATTTCGTGTCTAAACCGATGACGATTACAGTTCCTCAACAGCTTAGGCGGAAAAATCTCGGATCTTCTGCCCATATTTTGTCTCGAAGATGGACAATATTTGCTAAATTCGTACAGAAACACAGTCAATGGGTAAACACAGCCCCCGGTAGTAAACACAGATCCACACAATCGTACGATTTAGCAAAAGTTGGTGTAAAATTTGGGATATAAAATGCGACATTCTGGAGGGAGATTTCAGCAAGCGCAGTGCTACCAATCAAGATGAAACTGTTTTTCGTGACAATCCTGCTGGCCGTTCTAGGCACAACCTATGGGAAAGTTTTCAACAAATGTGAGCTGGTTCGGCTGTTAGCTGCGAATGGATTCCCTAGAAATCAGCTACAAGACTGTGAGTAAAAATATTGAAATTATTATCTTTGCCTCTGCTAACGAACAAATCACCCCTCTCTCCACAGGGATCTGCTTGATCCAGAACGAGAGCCGATATGATACGAGTGCATTGAACACAAAAAATAGGGACGGTTCCAAGGATTATGGCATTTTCCAGATCAACAACTACTACTGGTGCGCTGAGGGCAGAGTTGGAGCCAACGAGTGCAAGCTGCAATGCTCGAGTAAGTCCGATTGCCGTCACTTCAGATGCAGCTTCTGAAACAGGACAATGGATTGATGGATTTATTCTTTCTACCGCACAATTTTACCAACAGGCCTGCGCGATGATAACATTGCGGATGATATGAGATGCGCTCTGTTTATCTACCGGCGCCACCAGTTCAATGCCTGGAACGCATGGAAGGACAAATGCCGCGGAAAGCCGAAGCCTTCCGTGGACGAATGTTTTGTAGCGGGAAAATGATTGCAGCAATGGTTTGAAAATAAAGCGTAAGAAGATAGCAATACTCAAAGCGGAAAATATTTGCCAAACCTTCTATACCTTGCGTGGTGAGGAATTTGGGGTATAAGATGAAAAATGTTAAAGGAAGGTATTGGAAGAGTTTCAAAATTACATAAATCCACATGGAACTGTATTTTGTGGCAATCGTGCTGGCCGTTTTGGGAACAAATAGTTGCATACTTTGCACCAAATTTGAACCGGCAAGGTTAATAATGGTGTATATGAAAGGCGAGAATAAGCGAATTGTAACAGTCCAACTATAACAAAATTCATTTCATTCGGTGAAGAGGGTTCATTCATTCACATGCTGTTTGGTAAACGGCATAAAATAGCCAATGTTTTCATAACAAAACAGGAATTTCCAACTATACAACTTTCCAAAGGAATTCCCAATGGATTTACGTTTGATTACAGCATAATGCAGCTGTGAGGGTGGGCATGATAAGCCCATCGAAGTTCGCTATCAATACATACACAAACTCAGCAAAATCTCTGCAGTTTAGTTATGTTACAAAGTGAGTAATGAATTTGAATTATGTTTACATGAGAGAGGTATAGTTGCAGTAAGGAAAGTGATATAAAAACTGAAGATACCACCAGAAAGCAAATCAGTTTTGTGTTGCAGTTCTTCAGCAAGTGTTTTACAATGAAGTTTGCTTTCGCAGTTTTGATCGCCTTCGCTTTGAGCTGTTCCGTTGGTGAGGCTAAAACGTTTACCAAGTGCGAGCTGGTCAAAGCGCTGTACAACAGGGGTATTTCGAAGAAATTGTTGCCGGATTGTAAGTATACAGAGCTGGCTTGTAGATGATTTTGTTCCTTTTCCTACAATGATATGATTGATCCATCCTCCAAAGGGGCCTGTCTCGTGCAGTGGGAAAGCTCATACGGTACTACGGCGACTCACAAAACACCGACGGTTCGACCGACTATGGCATCTTGCAGATCAATAACGCATACTGGTGTGACTCGCACTACGGATCCAATTTGTGCAATATACCGTGCCAAAGTAAGTTCGAGTGGTCCGACCATCCGCGCGCCGGTGTGGCAAAAATGATCGCTTGTTGAATGTTTGTTGCAGATCTGCTGACCGACGATATTTCAGAAGACATTAAGTGTGCCAAGATGGTTTACAGCCACCATGGATTCAACGCCTGGTACGGGTGGGTGGACAACTGCAGGGGAAAAGCATTGCCCGACATCCGCGAGTGCTTCTAGACGCGTTCTTGTCTCCCCCTACTCGGTACAAGTGCATTGCTGCAGCCTGTCGTCATCGGTTGTTGTCAAACCATGCGGCAATGACCAGCCATCACATTGAGCGATACATTCTTAGCTACACCCCCGGTTGGAAATAATAACAATTTGCGCAAATCGTACACTGGTGAGCGTTTCACATCGTTTCTCTTGAAAGAACAGCTTCTTTGACCAACGTGCCCGGTCAGTAGAGAGTGTCAGTGTCGCTTTTATCGCAAGCAAACAAATGTTCGACTGGTTGGTGGAAATTCTTCAACTGCACTGTGCAGCTGACAAAAGTAGAACACCGTTCCAAGTAGTGAGTAGGGCGGTGGCACCTCTTCCACCGTGCCATTAGCGATCCGGAAAAGTACGAAAGAAAAGGGTAAGTGTGTGTGATGCGTTCAAGTGTTCACTTACCTCCCGCGCCTCCCACTCTGTGTCAACAAACTTGGCCGACATGCTGCTGACCTCGACATTGCCACTGGGAGGATGCCGTCTCGGTGCACTCTGCGACATTTGGATCGGGAAGGGAAGCTGGGAACCGTTTCACAAAGTCAGGTTGTGTGTGTGTGTGTTGTATATTGGCCAAAATTGGAACTGCTAACGGGTGTTTCCAATATTCCAGCCAGCACACAAGTACCGTTTCGGTGTTCAGCGGTAATTTGTGAAAAATTGGCACACACACACGGTTGTTGTTGTTGTGTCGGACGAAGGGCTTTCGTGTTTTTTGATGGAGGACACGATCTTTAGAATGCACTTTGAGATATCATCGTCGATTGCTTTAGCGAAACTGTTTCACCTCGATTTCGGTCACTTTTAATTGAATCATACATGATTTTGCACCGAAAAACAACACAATCGATACGAGCGGTCTGCCATTTTTTTGGCGATGAAAAATTCGTTTGACAGATGATGACAACAAGCAAACGAAAACAAAAAAAAAATGAAAAAAATGAAGGTGTGTTTTGATTGCTTGATTGAGTACTGAAAAGGTTGAACACATTTTGTAAACAAACGGAGAAAAGTTTAGAAAAGGGCAAAAACTCACCAAAAACTTAGTTTTTGTAAGTTTTTGCCGTCAGGATATGAACAGATGTTAAATTGTGATCTAGAAAACAATTTTTGCGTCAATTTCTATGCCATCATGATGCCGAGTAGAGTTCGCTTGTCAATTCGTGTGTGGTGAGCCAGCCTGGCTTTCAAAAGGCTTTCACGAAGAAGGGGGAAAAGAGACAGCTATCTTCCCAGCGACCATTGCTGTTCAGCCCAAGCCCGAATCGCGTACGCGTGAGCAGGATAGCGAATGCAATGTTGGAAAAGAAAGGCCCCGAAGGAAACGTCAAACGCGAAGGGCAAAAATAGCTCAAACGTCAAACAGAATTCGAAGCGAGAGGACGTACAGCGAAGGCCTCTCCGTTCGTGCGAAGCAGAAGATATGATGTAAGCGTGAAGCGTGGAGTTGGAGTGGAGAAAATTCGCATCACTCGTCACCCCCCTCCCATCCACTGAAAGTGTACTACGCACATGTGAAACCCCTGCGGCGGTGGAAAATCACGGCAAGGAAAAACCCGCACACCCGTACAGCGCATCCCAAACCAATCGTGAACCGTGCCCGAGAAAATGGTGCCCATCGGGACAGAAGAAGCAACGCAGAGGTGAACGAGCGCTAGTGTGTGTGTGTGTGTGTGTGCGTGCGCGTGTATAGAATGCGGTAGAGTGTGTATGTGTGCGCGGAGTGGGTACGTGCGTACGAGCGAGGTTTGCGGCAGTGTGTGAGTGCTCTGGTGAGGTGGCGCCCGCAATCGTGGCAGTGTGTGCGTGTGTGTGCGCGCTTCGGTTGGTTGCTGGCGTATGTTTTCGTTTTGGTCGGTCGCAGGAGCGTGAAAAAACGTGATCCTTCAGCTCGCTGCCACAGAACGTCCCAACTTGGTGTGGAAGTGGGTGGAAGCAGTCATCACCATCCTCGGCATCCACGGACGGGAAGCGGGGACACCCCCACTGTAGAGGAAGCGACTTGTACGAAGCGAACAGGCCAAAAACGGGACCCCGCCGTTGCCCAGCAACTCCCTGGTCCGACAGGGCGAAGGGACAGTTCCGGGAAAAACCTCTCCCGCTCTCGCTCTGGCTCGATCTCACTCACTCTCTTCCGCTCCGTGTCTTCACTCGAGCAAGGCCTACTGCGGCGAACGAGAAAAGAGTCAAACGAAACACAAAGAAGGAGGAAAAGCCGTCATTTTCCTTCCAGCATTTCGCCCCGCTAGCTGAAGTGTTTTTTTACGAAGGCGTAGTAAGGACGGCATCGCATCGAACGCGCGCGCGTGTGTGTGTAGTTGTGTGTGTGGGTGTGCTAGCGTGCGTGTGACCACCACCCGGCACACACACACAAGCTTCCCTTGGCCCTTGGTGAGGGAAAACAGTATGGCAAGCGGGATTGCCACCGGCAGTCCTTACGGTGGAAAAGCGCTGCTAGACAACAACAACAACAACGGTTGCGAAGAGGCAGAAGCAGCAGCGGACGAAACAGTCCTGTAGACGTGGTGTAGCGCCTTCTCTTCTTAGTTTCTCCTCATCATTCCCCCCTTCGTGTCATCGCGCCAATTAAAGGAGCAGCTGCAGCTGAATTAACGCCAAACGCATTTTCACCGGCTTTTCCGCGTCCATCTGCCTGTATGTGAGTGTTAGTTTCTGTGTGTGTGTGTGTTTGATAGGGAAGTTGCGTCTTTGCTTCCGTTGGATTTTCCGAATCATTTCCGGCTTTTCCGAAAGGACAGCTCCCCTTTTTCTTTCCGTCATTCTCACCCCGTTTTCGGTCGGTCGGTCGGTCCTTTCCATCAGTGTCGCGAAATTGCGTGCGGTGTGTGCGTACAAATAAGTGTTTGCGTGTGTGTGTGTGTGTGTGTGAGTTTGCATTTCGTGTGCGTGTGCGGTCAACGTAGCTTTCTCTTGGCGATCGCAAAAAAGCAAAAAAAAAAAAGAAGAAAGCGAATAGGCAAAATTGTTCCTCATTTTCGTGAGTGTGTGCATGTAGGTGTTGTTTGTGTGTCCCATCCCCATCTCTTTCTCTATCTATCTCTTGGTGCGCTTATCGAGGTGCGTGTGTTTGTGTGCATATCATTTGTACGTGTGCCAACGTGTCCTCCCGGCCCTTCGCCAGCAAAGAAGAACGAGATTTTCCCTCCCGTGTCTATCAAAACATAACGATTTCAAGTTTGGAAAATCCTTCTCCCCCCCCCCCCCCCCCCCCTCGAGGGCCGCTGTGTGTAGCGGGGAGGTTGACCAGTGGGCCAGTTCAAAATCATACAACGCAACACCTTCCTTCCTTCCTTACCTACTCTTCAGCAACGGTGGTGGCAACGTGTTGTTGTTGTTGCATCTCCAGGGACGAAGCAGAACAGGCAACAGGCGGCAGCAGCAGCAGCAGCAGCAGAAGTGTTAAACTCACGAAACAGTGAACAGAATAAAGCCACGAAACAACATCCAACATCAAACCAGCAAAGTTGCCGTGTAATTTACGTACACTGCAAACTGCGTAACCGACGGCGGCGTGAACAAGAGCGAGTAAGTGTGAAAGAGATAGAGAAAAAAGCATTATTTTATGGTATAATTTTAAGTATTTTCTTTATAATCTTGAAACACTTGATTTTGTGGAGCAAAATTATTGAAGATTTATCGTTGGTGATTTCCAAGACAATAGCTCGCTGGGAAGCTCGTAAAACACTCTTCTTAATACCTAAAATCTTCCATATTTCACAAAAATATGTTTCCCAACAGGCCATATTTTGCTCTATGCATTCTTCAAATTAGAATATAGAACGGCATATGGGGAATCAGGCTTTTGAGTCCTTAATCCTCACAATTCTCTATTTTACTGGTAAAATTGGTAGATCGTTTTGCCAAATTTTGATTGTATTTGAACTCAGTACTTGGGAGGCCTGTTTGCACCGTACTAAGTTTCCCAAATTCACCATAGAAATTGATCCTGTTGTGAGAGTAAACATGTAATGTTCAGTAGTTTACATTTCCATCCCTTTTTTCATAGTAGTTTGAAACGAAAAACTAACTTTACGACCTTTACCGTACCTTGCGTTCGAATTACAATCTCTTTTTAATAAGCTTATTTTAAACAATTTTCCCCGAAAAACGGTCCATAATTTTTCCTAGAATTTGCCCAATTATCCATCACTCGGCTGGCTGGCTGTTTGTGTTTGGTGTTGTTTTTCTCGCATCGTAACCGTTTTAATTTTCCAACCTTTTCACACACTCGCTCGGACACACCAGACCAGAGTGTGAGTGTGTGTGTACACGTTTGTTCGTGTGTGTGTGTGTGCGTGTACGCTTATGCCCTCTATTTTTCATTGGGAATCGTGGCTGTGGTTGTTGGGTTGGGGTGCGCGCATCATCGTCGTGTGAGCGATGAGAAATAATAATAATAATACGCACGTAGGCCGCGTTTTGCCCCGTTCGGGCCCTTACTGCGTGTGTGCGGTCGCCGCCTGCTTTGCCGCGCGCCACTCGACAAGCCAGACAAACCCAAAATGGTGGCAGCAGCAGCAAACAACACACGCACGTAGCTGTGTTGGTGTTGGTAAGCGGCTGCAATGGTATGTGTTGTGTTTGGTTGGTTTGTTGGTTGAGAGGTGGAGGAGGTTTAAGGGTGTGGGGACCCCGGAGAGCGGGCGGTGTACATTCACTCGTACGGGGGTTGGTGCGTGCGTACGTGCGTGCTTGGGTGCGTGTGTGCGAGCACACCATTGACCACCACCATCACCACATCCTCCTCTCGAACAGGGTGGCAAAGGGTTGCAAATGACCGCGGAATGACCAGCGGATAGTTTCATTATCTTCGCTTCCCTTTCCATGGGCGGCTTTTTGGCGAAAAAGACGAACAAACAACACGCAGAAGAGGATCCGCTGTGGTGGTAGCTCCTCTGCACCAGACCACGATAAACACACACGCACACACATCCGGGGATCCACAAACCATATGAAACAGTTCAACACAACACCCCCGTCCTCGTTCTGGCTGATCGTTGTGTTTTTTCACACTTTTTCTGAGGGTTGAGGGGGTGGTTCATGTGACCCGTTGTTCTCGCGTTGTGATAGAAGGGAGGCAGGCGCAGGT
Organism: Anopheles merus; assembly: GCF_017562075.2. Classification (NCBI taxonomy): domain Eukaryota; kingdom Metazoa; phylum Arthropoda; class Insecta; order Diptera; family Culicidae; genus Anopheles; species Anopheles merus. Next base: position 50,803,212 of record NC_054083.1, on the reverse strand, counting down.
CTGTGATTGTGATTGTAAATTGGAACAAAAGAATGAGCTCCGCTGATGCAGGTGGAAGTAAGCCTGTTGCATACAAGCAGAGAAACACACACACACACACAGACAGACACACGATCACCCTCATCAGTGCCGTCTCGATCGATCTTTGAAACGCACGCAGCTTACACCTTTTGGGAAAACCTGCTAGAACGAAAATTGTACAACCTGTGTGTGTGTGCGTGTGTATTGGTATTTGTGGAGTTACACGCACACAGCTACAGACCGTCACGTAGAGCGTTTCTGCGGTTGGGTAATGCGATTTTGGGGGTGTTTTTCTTCCTACTGCTTGCTTGTGGGATTGGTAGGGGTGGTTAGGAAGGGGTGTGGGATTATAATCGACGTTGGGGTTTTTCCTTCTTGGCAATTTGCATGCTTCCCCGCTGTTGGTTGAGTGTGTTTGCCTGGTTTTTACATTCCTGGTTGCCGTGGCGTTTGAGGTTGGGGGTGGTTTATTTTTGATCTCACGACGCATCGATGTGTGTGTGTGTGTGTGTGGGCAAGTGGAGACTGTTCGGAGGATTTAGTGACTTTGAGCTGTTCGGACACATTTATGACTTTCTTAAATCTTTTTATAGTTTTGTTTTGAAATGCAGCAGCAATTCCGATGGTTGTTATTAAAAGGGCTTAAGGTTTGAGGGAAAGATGAGTGAAGAAAAAATATTGACAAAGAATGTGGTGTATGTTATGCTACGCATTCATGAAGTCATATCAAACATTCTACAAACGATAGTTGCTCTGGGGAAAGCTTACAAACACAAAGAGAACTGATCATTTGATGTCAAGATGACGTTGGTGACGTCAGATAATGTTGAAAAAATATGTTGTAAATATATATTCCCATATTGTCATTTAAGGTACATTTCAAAAAAAAATCTATTTTAAATCGCCAACCTTTATTCCATCTTGTAGACAAACATTTTTCCATCGAAATCGAGCCTCAGCTAAGAATGGAAAGTTCCGTTTTGGAACACTTTTATCTAGGAAGGCCATTTGTTTGCTTCGTTCTGAGACAAATTCATTCATGCTCTTCCATTCGGGAGCCCCCCAAAATCACGCACACACACACACACGCCCATAGAGCCATTGAGCAAATCACGATTCATCTCTCGCGCCGTTGGTTCTGTTCGTAATCCTTTTTGTTCTTCTCGTTCGCTATGACGTGTGTTGTTTTTCTTTGGCTTTGTCTCCACCAACACAGCCGTAGAATGTTTTTCTTTCTGCTGCTGCTGCTGCCAGAGAAACGCCAAAACTCTCTTTCTCCGGATTTTACAAGGATTATTATGTAGCCCCAAGATATGATGATGGCCCCAGGCTCGTAGCCACTCCGACTCCTACCTGAGCTCCATTTTGAGTCGATCGGTTTATTTTTACTTTCCCTTCCCCGTTCGGTGTGACGCATTATTGGCGAGGAAATGCAATCAACCAGGAGCCTGTCCTGTTTTCACTTTCTCTCACTTTCAACCAAGGATCCAAGCATCCTTTCAATGTGAGCGCAGGCGTTCGAGAGAGAGAGAGAGAGGAGAGCGCAAGAGCGTTATCATCTAACGCATTCCTGCTGTACGTATGTGTGTGTGTTTGTGTGGCCGGGAAAATGCTGTTGACCTTTGATATGATTTTCCTTTCTATTGCGCGCCCAGGACGAAACGCGCGCATATACCGGCTCTCGGCAGTATCGACGTGCTTCGTATGTGTGTGTGTTTGTATTGTGTTGGCACAAAGAAAAAGAAGGGGGGGGGGGGGGTGGATAGGAGGAAAAAGAATGTTTTGGATTTTCCCAGCCCAGGCCAATGGCATTATTTTGTGTGTAAGTGTGTGTGGGAGGCGGTTTTCCGATGGGAAATTTCGATGAGAAAATCCACCCCGTGCGCGTGCACGGTTGTGTGTGTGTGTGTGTGATGGCGATGAGTTGGACATGCTTTTTCCTTCTCATGTTCGCGTGAAGGCTCTCTTCCAACGGACGTGGTCTTGAATGAATTTTCCTTTGGCCAATGTGCTCACAAACACACACATACACAGCAAATCGGGGGTTGTCCTTTTTCCTCGATTGCCGGCTTTTCTGTGTCGTATTAGTGTTGGTGCGCGGTTAGTTTGGCTGGGCTTTTCCGATGACGAAGAAGATGTTCTATTCCCAGGGGGGACGAATAACAAGTAACAATCTGTCAAGGTTGTAGTAGAGGTGATGCTTTGTTTCAGTGGCACGAATTAATGTTTTTGTTCTATCATTAGCTCGTCCTATGAAGGACTTTTATGTTAAATTTTGTTCAAAAATCATTTATTAATATTTTATATATACACTGTTTTATCCTCTTTTAACGCTTCTCATGACAAAGTAGTGTTCCTATTAAATCACTTTTCTCATTTTGTTTTCGTTGTTGTCGTTGCGATGGGTTGCTGTTTAATGTTTACACTTGCACGAAGCTTCTCAGTAGAGCCAAATGACGAAAATAGCTTGCGCGTTTCGGTGCGGGGATTCGCTTTCCGTGCAGCACGAAAACAACACGTAATCGGCTTCTCGACTCGAAACCCGGCCTCGGGGCCCTGTCTCGAAGGAAGATCACGAACACACGGGCGAGTAGAGGTGATCAGACCGAAAGATTGATTGACTTTTGGACCGTGGTCAAATTAAACCGGGTGTGAATTGAAATGTGTTTTTTTTCTTCTTTCGAATTCACTAGTAGAAACTATTTTCAATTAATGCCTTGGAAAGGGTTGTTAAGATTAAAATTGGAAGAAGACATAACCCCACCCTCTCTTAGGGAGCACTTGAATTTGTTTGTCTTCAACCGTTGTTTGAAACGTGATCGCGGGGGGAATGGTGTGCTCGAGATGGATCAATATATATTTTTATATAAATTCGCCTCGCGTCATACAATGTATAACCTTGAGCGGGGGAAGCCAGTCCGGTGAGCCTGGCACACGGAACACAATAGCGCAGAAGATAAGAAGACGGCGAACCATTGCGAAGGGCATACGAAGGCACTACCATTCCCAAGCAAAGGTGTGTAGTGTACACCGGACGGCTTTTGAGGTGTAATGATTGAGCCTCCGCTCCCGTTTTGGTCTGCGGCTGTGTTTGTGTGGAAGAAGTTAATCTTTTTATTGCTGCCCGAGACACGGTTTGGTACTCATGCTCCTCCTCTCAGCGTCGGTTCAGTTATGGTGTTGATCGAAGTAAGGAGATGATGATGGTGGAAGATAATACTTTATTGCGAATGCACTGGCAGCGCACAGTAAAAACCTGTTTGGTTTGTAATTGGTTGATTTTGCGTGGTTGTTGAAGTAAAGAGGTGTGTTTGTTGCATTTGTAGGGGGCGCTTTCGACGTAGGTGTCTTGGCATGTGTGCTATAATATTTGTATTTTATGAAGATCACATTATATTAATGGTTTATTTCAGAGTTTTTATTTACTCCGTTCATCAATTCTTCTTTTTTTTTGGGGTGTTTCGATCGGACGAGCGTGATAAGGTTATTTATTCTGAGATGAAGCGATTCCACGGAGAAAGTCCGAACGAACGAAGAGAGGCTGTAGTATGTATCCGCTTTCACGAAAACAAAAAAACCAACGGTAGTTCTTTGGGAACTCCCGAGATCTAGATTAAAACGTTCGAAATGTTGTGTGTCCGAAAAAAACATGTATAGCATTATTAGAAACCCAAACACACATTCACTGAAGTCCTCTCTCTGGAGGTCTCCCTGGGTGGTGGTGTGGAGACTAATGAATTGGCTGGAAGCTGACCGAAGATTAGATTTGATATTGAGAGTAAAGGGAGAGAGAGAGGTCCTAAAGAGAGGAGAGGGATTAGGTCCTAATAAAATTGGAACAGACGCTGGGGTCGTAATATATTTGATTAAACAAAGTTTGATAAGGATGAGATTAAATACTTGACATTTTATGATCGTTTGGAGTACCATGTTTTTTATGTTTTTATTTTGGACTTTGTGTAGGCCGTTCTGGACTTGATGATAAATAAAGACGCATAATAATCTGAATGGTGTCTCTCTCCTTGGATCTGGGAATTGAACTTCGTCCATCAATGGTAGGAGCCAGTGCGTGTATCCAATAAACCATATGGCTGCTTGTAAATCCAAGAGCTTAATGTGCTACTTGAATGAACCATCGCCCACTGAATAATTCCCCAGCTGCTCTATGTACGAATCAACGCATCATTTGCGTTTGATTTACTTCATTTATTGATGCGGCCGAAGAGCGCGTTCCCTCGGTACATGGAGTGGGTGAAATTTTCTCATTTCCCACCATCAAAGAACAGCTGCTTAAAATTTGCCAACCATTAGCATAGGCAAGTTTTTTTTACGCTGTAGATTTCCTTGGAGAGCCCACTTCCTTGGAGATTCTTTCGAGGCGCTGTAATCAACCGCATCGGAACACATAGCCTTACAGTGGTCGACGAAGGGTGGAGAGTTTGCGGGCCATTGGAAGAGGGAAGTCTTGTGAGGCGTGATTTCTTCGTAGCTCACGCTAGGGAAGAGGAGGAGGAGGTGGCTGTAAGAAGCAGTAGTAGCAGCAGCAGCAGCAGCAGCAGCATAAGATAATTTGGTTTTCCCGTGTAACTTTAGTACGTTTCGTAACGCCACGGATCGGAGAGGACGGCAGACTTCTCGGCTCGCTTCCTCCCCCCGGAGCCCATGCGCTACTTCCTGTCGAGAGTGTACCCCTCGCAACACCAACACTCTACTGAGGTGTATCGAAAGAAGAGCTGCTGAGGTGTAGAAGCGGAGAAAACCTCCATAAAAGCAGAATTCTGTTGCGTGGCCTCGCAGGTGTGATTTTTTTTCCTCGGTGTGTGTGTGTGTGTGTGTGCTGTTGTTGCTTAGCTCTCTCTCGCTCACTCTCTCTGCTCGTCGTTTATGAAGGTGTGCTCTGGGTGGTGCCTTATTACGTTCTTGTATATGACTTTCAGGGCTTCTTTCCTTCCGGCGAAATGTTGGCGGCTGGCGATGTTATTGCTAGCGGCGCAGGCAGAAGTTCTGTTGATCTTTTTACATTGTTTCTACGCTATGACCCGGGCGTGTGTGGGACGGCCCGAGAGAGAGTTGAATAACTTCACGGTTATATTGTGTGTGTTGGTGGGGTGTACCTTTTGTGGCCGGGCGGTGTTGGGCTTCATTGGGTATTCTCTTACTACTGTGCTGTGCCTACGTGAGATGTAGAGCTCTATAAAGATTGCTTATAAATTTCAAGTGTTTCATGATCGTTTAGAGAGGAACCTTAACGCTTGGCAACGAACTTTTTCCCAGTTGGTAGGAAAGAAGACCTTGTTAGCCCGTGGAAGAAATTTTGTATAGCAGTAGGCGCACTTGATGTCTTCAACTTTAGAACTGTTCCCAATGGTAGAGATTGAGTGGTGGAGTTTTGGGATGAAGGACATATTGCTAGCCCGGAGTTTTGTTTAATTTCAGTTTTGTCTTGCGGTCGTCTTGTACGATGGCACTTGTACGGTTCCATCAATACGACTAGAGATATTGCAGGTCATAGAGAGGTCGAACCTCGGTAACAGCGCTGGTAGAGTGAAGTGATCCTTCCTGTTTTCCGGAGGCTTCCGACGGGATATGAGGCCGACACAAACAGTCAACATCCGGTGGAGCAAAAGCCATTAATACCCATTGCTCCTCCAGTCCACCAACAACACATCAAGGGGTTGTGGAAGTGCGAGTGAGAACTTCGATTCTCATCCCTCCATGTGTTATGCACCTACAGGTCGGCTACCTTGTTTGGGAGTACGCGTTGGGAGTGATATATTGTACGTGGTGCTTTGTTACAGTGGCGGCACACACCTCTACAATATCCCCTCACCATTCATCTGTTGCACGTCGTGTCAAAATCGGTCAGGTCACGAAGGGGGGAGAGGCGTTGGGAGCTGTAGGCCCACTTTTAACGGCGCAACGATTTGCGATTGTTTTTATTTCCGCGATCGTGCTCCTCCGCGTCTGAATGTGTGCAGAGTGGTTGTTGGGGTGCTGCTACTAGTAGTAGTAGTATGAAAATGAGTTTCCATATGAATAGGAACTTTGGTGTTGGAAACAAAGAAAGACGAGAGCTTAAAAAAACAGACCCAAGAAAATAGAGCAAGCGAAAGAAAGGTGGCCTGGCCTGGCTCCGGGAGCGTTTGGCCGTGGGCTTTGGGGCATCGTCGGAAATAATCATGGCGCCTTCTTTTATGGCCTGCTTTCTTTGTTGTTGTTGTTTTGTTCCAGCGTTAGTTTTCGAAGCCTCCTCTCCCGCACCAACCACAACCTGAATGTCTTCCAAAGCGAGGCAAGAAGTCGCGCTATGGGCTGTGAATGGGTTTTTTTTTGTTGCTGTCCTGGCGTGTTTTTTCATTCTCTGATCTGTGCGAGTGGTAATTGGGGCTTCTTCTTGCCTAGTTTGCCTGGAGGATGTTACGGTTCATTGGTTCAGAGGCACAGAGGAGTAGCTGTAAAGCGTTTACTGGCTTGTGTATCGAACAAAAATGGGCTCGCTTTTCTAGTTTCTGTAAGGTTGGGACCTTTATTTCGCGATTCGTAGGCGTAACGTGTTGAATATCTCGAACAAGGGATGTGTTTCGATCTTTAGGGGCAAAACATCGGGTGAAACTTTTAATTGAAAACTTATGAAAAGGTGTGTTAAATTTGACGGGCTTTGAGAAAGAGTCGTGAAAAGTAGGGTCTTCCATCAAAGTGTTGGGCAATATTTGGAAATGTGTCTAGTAACTAATAATATTTGAATGGTTTGTCTCCATTTGCCCAATGGAAGGAAAGCAAAGATGCTATCTAATAGATTTCCACTTCAAAATTCTTGGAACTCATTTGCAAAACAACGCTCGCTCCTTCCGTCTCAATCGTTTGTGTTGCAAATGGTTCGAGCCTAATATGGTGCCTGATGAGGTTTCTGAAGTTCGGACCCCAAACCTAATATTCTTCGTACCACCAGCATAATAACTTCACACAGCACACGTTTTTGCTGTTGTTTGTTTTACCCCGTTAGCTCTCTCACTCGCTCTCGGACGCGGTACTTATTTTGGACGAACGGGCTGAGCAGAATTTGGGTTAAATCTGACAGCTGTCAGTGTTGGAAGGAAGGCGGCGCATCTATTTCTGTGTGTTTTCGGAGTTTTTGTTGTGTCGGAATGCATTCTGTGCCGATTTGGTGGCTGAGTTTGTGAGAGTACTTCAGAGTGGCTATTGTGGCGGCGCTCCGTTTCTGCGCTGGGCCAAACTTTTTGAAGTGAACAGTTTGTGTGAAGTAATTTTGGAAGTGCAATATTGGAATGGTAACGAACTAAAGTGATGACTTCACACCGATTGCTCATTGCTGCCATTGGTTCTGTGTTCTATTTTTGAAACCCAAACCTTTTAGGGGTCTCTTGTTTCGGTTGTTATGGTTATTTTTATAGCTCTTCTCCAATTAAAATAGCTTCCATTCTTGGGCTGCTCCCGGGGTGTCACTGATGCGCTAATGTGCGCTCGGGAAGTCGTCAGGAGGGGGCCTAGTTGGGGTTTTGGGTCGTCTCGCACACACTGGCACTGGGCTGACAATTTAGGTTAATAGTGTAAGTGTGTGTGTGTGCCGTTGATGTGATGGCGTCCCCCGCTTTTGGTTATGCGTGACGTGCGGAATGGGAGCTGGGTCCATCGGCTGGGGGTGGGTAACGTCTAATTGCATTCTCTTGCGCATCTAATTTTCGACAGTGCGTGTGTACGTAGTTCCATCGGTCCCAGAGCTCGACACACTGTATCGCTCCATCGCTGCTGTGCTGGGCCTTTGATGACAGCCCCGAGTCCGGGTTGTCGGCGACCGAGTCTGTAATTACTGCTGGGCCCACTCGAAACATTTAGTAAATTGCATCTCGCATTACGTCGGCACTGTCACACATATTCCGACGCCACAACCTGTAACGGGCTGTGTATGTGTCTTTGTGTGTCGTTGGCACTGCTAAACACAGGGGAAGCTGATTATGCCCCGAAAACCCACGTTGCAATGGAACATTACTCGACCTCCATTTGTGCGCTGTTGTGCTGTCCCGGAGTGTGGGATTTATTTTTAAAATTTTCCACCACCAACTCCCCCTCCCCGCCATTAAAATCACGTTTTCCTCTTCCGTACCGTACTTTTGCAAGGATTTGTCAGATTTTGTAAGCAAATGGAACAAAAAGCAGAACCAACAGTCCACCATCACCACCACCACGTGTGTCTCGGCTCTCGGCAGTGGAGATCTATTACTGTTTGTGTGTGTGTGGGGATGCTCCTTCCCCCTTGAGTGCAGGATGAACACTGTTTACTTACCATTAACCCAATGGGAAGGAACGTTTTTGCCTACCGCCGTGGAGACAGAGGCTCATTGCACCTCCCAGCCCAGCTGGGAGGGTACGGAGGAGGCAGCCTTGAACTTCCATTTCCAGCTTTTCCGTTTTGCTGTTGGTTTTTGCTTTGGAATGGGCGACCTAAGCAAGGAAAAACGTCACATCATATTTTGTATCTTTCTTAGTTTTATTCGTTGCCAGAATGAAAAATTGATAGAGGACGGCTACAACGTTCAAGAGTGGGTAAAGCTAAAGACAGATCTAATGCATTACATTGCTGAGGCCCTTTTTTTACCTTTTCAGCATCTCTTGCACATTGACTGTGATGGAGCTGTGTTAAAGCATCCGTTACGATGGACCAAGTCGCGTTTCCTTTTTGCCGATTTGCATCATTTTTCATCTCAAACTGTTAGCTTTTCCAACAGCACAAAGTAAAACCGAATGTTTACTGCAACATAAATCCTTTTAATGTCCACCCGCTGATTCACGTTTTCGGGATGGATTCTAATTTAGGATAGGTCAGCCAGTTTATGAGAACCACGTGAGCGCTGCAACTACACACACCACACTGCGCTTTTGTCGGCGTCTTCGTAAATAGGTTTGCATCTAATTTTATTCCCTCCAAGAAAAGCGTGTCGGTGTGTGCTTTTGCGTCGACAAAAAGGTGAAGTTGATGGATCGTGTGTGTGTGTGAGAGAGAGAGATAGAGAGTACACTCACGTGGACCACCCGGAAGGGAAAAATCTCCAAGCACACACACATCCATACTCGAGCGCAATGATGCATTTTTAGCAGTCGGCTTTTTCATGCCTCCACGTCTCCGGTCGGTGAGTTGTGTTTTGCAAAATCCGTCACCCCAGCCCAGGGATGGCGTAGTAGTAACGGCTGACGGTAACCCGGTTTTGGTTGCTCTCCCCATGTAACCGCTCGTTTCGTTTGGCGTGTTGGAATGAAGGTGTATGATGGGGAAACGGAACGGAAGGCAAAGCGGAGAAAACAAATGACACGCGGGGGGAGGTGGTGAAAGCCTGTTTGCTGCGGCCACCGTCTGCCCTGTTCGGTGGCCCGGTGAGTGTGTGTGTGTGTTGCATCCGCATCATGTGCGGCTACATGTGACGGATTGCATTGAAGGGAAAATCCGTTGGTTCTGACGTACAGTATTTTTTTTTGCTACTGTCGACGTTTGGTGCACACCACCAGTACCCCCCCAGCTGCAGGAGAGGTCTCGAACTTTATTCTGGCGCGCCAGTCATCAACGTCAACGTAAGGGGGAGCTGACTCCCCCCGGGGTGGTTGCCATTGGGGTTGGGGTTCCCTTTATTATGTAGCGTAGTAGTAGCAGAGGCAGCTTGAAAAATGAAAAATCGTTACAGACGATGGAAAAAGTTGGTCTCTATAGAAGGAAATGCATTATTTGCAGATATTGCAAGTACACTCGTTTTGCCGGCAAAAGGGAAAGGGTTTGGCGCTCTGAAAGCTTCCGGTTTTGGGGTGGCGGTTCTCCCCACTGCAATCGGGTATTGTTAAAATGGAAGAACTAATCGAACGATAAACGCTAATGGACGAGCGGGCGCGCGCGTTAATGAGGAACTGTGGTCGCGGTTGTGCAACATGTGCTAATGGTCGCGAGAATCGCTTAAAAGGAAGCGGTTCGGGAGATGAAACGTCATTTGTACTACTTCAGCTTGAATTGAAGGGTGAATCGATCGTCAAGTTTGTTTGCGCTTTGTTTTATAAAGACATTCGCTGTGGAAATTGTTACACTGTATCTGCTACCATGTGCACAGCGTGTGTACCGCCACGGCTGGTTGCATTTGCATTTTAGTGACACAATCATCCCCTCCAACCATCAACATCAAACACAGAAGGAGCGAGAAGTTAATCTTGTAAAGGGAAAAGAGGAGGACACCCGCCCGACCAGTCGCGGTTAGATATTCGTTGATAATTTGAACAAAGTGCATCCGGTGCCAAAGATGATTTATATTCGAATGCGATGCAAATGAATGTGCGAAGCTTGCAAAAGGTGCGCCGACGAATGGGTTCCGTGCAGCAGCAGTACACAGAAGTCTGTCGGCTGAATAATTCATACCACTTTTCGAATCTGACGTCTCCTGAAAAGGTAAAGTACTTCTGTTCGCTGTGGTTTGGTTAACAAAAAAACATTGTATCTTCTTTGCGGTTCAGAGACAGGAATTTGCTGGAATTGTTATCAACAGTTAAAATGAGTAAAGTTCGGGTTTCGGGGGGAGGTCATCTCGTGCGGCGGTACCATTTTGTGGCGCAACACCGTTGCCTAGCATATGAATCCGGGTAACTTTTAAAGGGTCCGTTATCAAGGAAACTGAGTTGCGTGAGTTTTGGTCACCTAGCAGCAACAGTTTCGGTCAAGGGAAACCATTGAAGGGCTTCAAAACTTTGAACTTTGGACGTTTTTGTGCTCCTCCTAAGATTGGATTGCTTACCGAGAATCGTTTGAAGGGGCTTCTCGAAAGTACTGAAAAGATTGCTTCACGTTACATAAGACAGATGACGACAAGGATTCAATAGCTTCTTGGAAGTTTCTACATATAAAGACGAATATTATAGCGCGGTTAGATCATATTCTTGTTTTTTGGAATGTTTTGCAACATGTTTCGAGAATGTTTCAATGTTTTAACTAGAGATGGGTTCGCCGGATCGCACCCACGGTTCCGCTCCGATTCCGGCAAGTATGATTCCGATTCCGACTCCAGAGAAACGGAATCGCTAGTTCCACCGGAATCGTCCGGAATCGCCCGGAATCGTCTGGAATCGTCCGGAATCGCCCGGAATCGACCGGAATCGCCCGGAATCGACCGGAGTCGCCCGGAATCGCCCGGAATCGCCCGGAATCGTCCGGAATCGCCCGGAATTGTCCGGAATCGTCCGGAATCGCCCGGAATCGTCCGGAATCGTCCGGAATCGATCGGAATCGCCCGGAATCGCCCGGAATCGCCCGGAATCGACCGGAGTCGCCCGGAATCGCCCGGAATCGCCCGGAATCGTCCGGAATTGACCGGAATCGACCGGAATCGACCGAAATCGCCTGGAATCGTCCGGAATCGCCTGGAATCGTCCGGAATCGTCGGAATAGTCGGAATTCCCCCATATAACCAAGATACCGAAAACGCCACCAATTTCTTGTACTAAAAATCCAGTTCCATCAAACAAAGCTAAAAAACTATCAGTTTGGTGGGTTAAGCCACACGGCCACAGAAGCAGCCACCACTTCAATTTTGTTGAAGTCAGATTTTTATGCACGGGCAATTTATTTGCTCAACATGTTTCACCTGTGTTAAAAATGTTATTTATTTGTGCAAAGGAAGCAATTAAACGTGTGTGTTTAAGTTGGTTTGTTGTAAAAAATTCATGTGTAATATGTGTATATGTGTGTTTGTTTACTTGCGAATGAACTCTTCCATTTCGCTGGTCAGTGCATAGTTTATAGACTAATAATATTGCTGAAGTTGAAGTGCAGTGATGTAAGTGAATGAATTTAATCAACCGAGGAGTTCAAATCCTGTTCAGCATATTGACCTAAGCCAAACCTTGACCAAACTTTTCCTCAAAGCATTTTTGGAAAAGGTGGGTTAAGGGTGGACAAGATAAATACATCGGATCGGAACTGGCAGCTCCGATTGTTCTAAAATTTGGTGGGTTAACGACTGAATCGACCACCACAAACCCACGTGGGTTTGAAGTGGTTTTACAGTGGGTTAAGGACGATTTGGTTATTTGGGCCATTTCATTTCATGTCCAGTGGCGCGTTAAACGGTGGTCGGACTGGGCGGCCGCCAGGGGCCCCGGCGATCTAGGGGGCCCCGTCATTGTGGATGTTCGACTTCGTATCGATTGTACCCCCCCCCCCCCCCCCCCCCCCTGGATGGGACTTTTACCATCTATTTCAAATAAACTTATTTTTCATTAATTAATTTTTCCCATCGCTTCAAGCACTGTATTACGAGGGCCCCGAACTGCAGAAAACCGGGGCCCCATACTACTCAAAGCAGCACATAAAATGTTCTAAGAAATCTGCCAATACTTGCATCAAAGTTGCAAGGGAAGAACGCTGCGACACGCGCGCACAGCTCAAATCAATACCTCATCATCGTTGGCGCAAAGTATTGGACAGAGCGAGAAATCGTCATTTTTTGCTGGTGTGGGTGGCCTGTGCACGAGACACCCAAACCCAAAACCACGCAGAGCAACTTGCTGCTAAAATGGAATGCACAGAACGCTGCGCTTAACTACCACCGAAAACCCGTTACACAACACAAGCATACAACACACCCAAACAAAAATTTAAAGGCCCCGAAACACAATATCAATACACCGGCTCGTAGCCGGTAAAATTAGCAGGAAAAATTGACTAACACCAAGCCAGCAACGGTGCTCCAGTGGGTAGAGGTTTCATTCGAGAAACGATTCCATCGATATCGATGTGTGCGCTTTTCAATTTGGCTTGGATGAAACGTGCCTGTGCTTGCGGGGGGCCCCTATACTTGTTTTGCAGATGTGTGCCGAAAACAGACAGCTTTCACGCGAAAAATGGTATTCACATCTCAAGCCTGAGATCGTGGAGCGTGCCTGCTTTTAACCCAAAACCTTAAATTTTCACGCGGGGCCCTACTCATCTTTTGTGGTCAACTGCCAAATAGGGGAAATCGGGAAGGAGTGGTATTCATAGGTCCAAAAAGGAACTGGGCCATGTTAATATTAAAATGATTTTTTATCACTATTTACATACAACTTTTTGGGTGAAGACAAGATAAAAAACCGATACAGCTATATTGAAGCCAAAACTCAAAGGTGGTTTACGGGGCCCCAACGATTATGTGGACTCTTCGATAAAGGGCCCCCGTCGGTAAGGGCTCCGTCGGTAAGGGCCCCCGTCGGTAAGGGCCCCCGTCGGTAAGGAGGCCCCGTCAATAAGGGGCCCCGTACATTTGGTGTCTTAGTGTGGATGGTCGGTGCACGAGCTCACCAAAAAAAAAAAGGCGGAGACACTTGCTGCTAAAATCCAATGCACAGAACACAGAACAGAACGCTGCGTTTAACCTCAAAGAAAACCCGTTACAATAGCCACAAGCACACATTATAAACAGACAAAAATTTAAAGGCCCCTACACAAAATTTCAATGCACCGGCTCGTAGCCGGAGAAATTGGCAGGAAAAATTGACACCAAGCTTGCGTCGCTTTAAAAAGCCTAGGAAGGTCGTTTGGTCAACGGTGCTTCAGTGGGTTGAGTTTTCATTCGAGAAATGGTTAAATCGATGTCATTGTGTGCGCTCTTGGCTGGGATGAACCGTCCTGTTCTTGTATACGGGGCCCCTGCTACCGCTTTGCGATTGTGTGCCGAAAGCAGACAGCTGTTTCACACGAAAAATGGTATTCACATTCCTGGCCTAGGATAGTGGATTGTGTGTGTCTTTTAATGCAAAAAATAAAATTTTCATTCTTGGCCCTGGACCGAAGAGAAGGGGAAATGGGAAAGGTTTCAGGTTAGAAGGAAGGGGGGAAGGGTATAAAAATACTCAATATGGTTTTTATCGACTATTTAATTTTTTGCGAATACAACAAGACTAAAAACCGTTACAGCTGCATCTACATACAGCCATACACAGCCATAATACGAAGAACAATCTCCATTGCCTCGGCTATTTGGGGCCCCGTTGATGATCCCGTCGATTGAGGGGCCCCAGTGAACGTATGAATGACTTGAAACGTCTAATATATAATGTAAATATAGTTTTAAGTTAGAAACTTATAGTATGTTATGATGAGTTTACGAAAAGAAAAAAAACGAAATTAAACAAAAGGTATTGTTCGTATTTCACTGCAAATATCAAGTCGTACGACTTTAATAACATGGCCTTTATAGGTTCGATTCCTAAGCTCTTTTGTTCCGGGTTCTGGGTAAGCTCTTTTGTTGCCAGTATACTAATAGGTTTCATGAACACTCCAAACATTTTTGGGAAGCCATACTTGCCGGAGGTGCATGCAAAGCAATGACGGAAAAAGTAAAATATGTATTAAATGTGGCTTCTAACATTTACTACTATTGGTTGACTACGATTCCTCACGATTCCGGTTGATTCCGGTCGATTCTGAACGATTCCAACAATTCTAGATGATTCCGGTCGATTCCGGGCGATTTCAGTCGATTCCGGTCGATTGCGACTGTTCCGGCCGCCGCGCATCTGTCAATGCTGGCTGTCGTTCATTTGAGCCAGGAATGTCGCGCACTGAGTTCCTCAATATCGTTCGACATGCAATCTAGCTTCTTGTGTTACTGGTTGTATCTATTTGTATTAGGTTATGCACTGAAGAAATGACATGAAATGAAATGGAATTCCGACTATTCCGACGATTCCGGACGATTCCGGGCGATTCCGGGCGACTCCGGTCGATTCCGGTCGATTCCGGTCGATTCCGGACGATTCCGGGCGATTCCGGGCGATTCCGGGCGATTCCGGGCGACTCCGGTCGATTCCGGGCGATTCCGGTCGATTCCGGTCGATTCCGATGGATTCCGCGCGATTCCGGGCGATTCCAGACGATTTCGGGCGAATCCGGACGATTCCGACGATTCCGGACGATTCCGGACGGTTCCAACGACTCCGCACGATTCCGACGATTCTGACGATTCCAGACGATTCCGGACTATTCCGGGCGGTTCCGGCTTGTCGGATTGAACCTACCCTTCGGAACTGGGTCCGAAATTTGTTGGAATCGTCCGGACCCAGTTCCGCTTTTTTGTGCGTTTTGCCCAACTCTAGTTTTAACGCCGCTACCTACCATTTATTGAAACATTCTTAACGAATTATTCCCAAGCCCGGGGAGTGGAAGTTGTCCTCGAGAACAGTTGGAACCGTGACCGAAAAGTTTCGAAATTGCAATTCAAATGAGCCTCGGGTACACGTTCGCGTCCATCGATACAGCAGGGAGGGCAAAGTCTTGTCTTTAAAATCAATATTTCATTTCCCTGCCACAGCGACGAGGGAGAGAAGGTGTGTGTTGGTGTGGTGCCCCCCAGTTGCCAAGAAGACGTAGAGAATTATTTCCATTTTTTTTAGGGATATGAAGATTCCTCTGGGTGCTTCTGATAAACCCTCGTCTTCCTACTGCTCTGACTATTGCAGGAAGTGAACGGAAAACGGAAGACAAATGGGATATTGAATTCCAGTTTGATCTTTTGTTTTGAGCCATGGTTGTTACCCGTGTGGTGTAGGACATTGTGTGGCACCAGGATGGTGCCTTTTACATCGAGGATGCAAAGCAGCGCAATAAAAAGAGTTCATTTTGCGATTTCGAAGAGTACATTCGTCATAATTCCGAGCAAAAGAATCACAAAGAAACATTTCCGACGAGGAAAGCAGGTTGATTGTTTCATGTCTTCTTGGTACTTGGGTTCCGAAAAAGGCCTCAGAGACCTCCAGACATGATGTCCTTGTTCTAAAAGCCCATCCAAAAACCTACTTCATTCTGGGACTTATCCTTTACGGCGGAGATGGGGGCGCATATGTCTCTGACAGAACGAAGCACTCAGGCGACTATGATAGGCTGTCAATGTGTTGTTTCGCTGGGGCAACCTTGGACAAATAGAGCAGCAGCAGCAGCAACAGCGTCGGCCGACAACTTCCTGGGTGAACAATCTTGCGAGTTGACAGCGAAGAGCACTACGCTAGTCTTTCAACACCATGCAGACACCCTCTCAATCACACGTGCAAAGTGAAAGTCTTGCGACTTCCCGCTGACTTGTTGGAGTTTGATGGAAATATTGGAGTCCCCAATATCTCTCTGAATGGTAACAGTTTTTGCTGTTGTGTACACAATAACGCATTTATCCAAAGGTTGAGAGGGCCTAAGTGTGCCAAATGATTGGCGTGCATCATTTAACGATGCTGCTGCTGTGGCCCCGCAGCGAGCGGCAAAGTGTGTTCCATTTTCGATGGCCTCCAAACAACTGCGTGGCGCCGCCCTCGGGGTGATGGATTATCGGCGAGTATACCCGGGAAGACTCTTCTCAGGCCTTCCCGGCTTGGCCTCGATTCCTTTCACTCCCGCACGATCGGGGAAAGGTTATACTGGGGCGGCATCCCGAAACTGGAACAAAGGCAGCACAGAAAGAAGCTGTGCTTATGCGCTATATTATCACCATCTGCCGGTAGTAGGCAACAGCGTGTGAGAAGACTGAGTGTTGGGGAGACACTTACTTGGGTCCAAATTTTTGTGTCCATTTGTTGTCGGGGTGCTGTGTGCGTGCGGATACCGTAACCTGATGGATATAGTTGCTGGGCTGCTAATGGCATTGTCGTCAGGACGAAACAAATGCAGAGCAGCTAAGTAAATGAGAGCATTGCGTCTTCTGTTGTGTACTGTTTTGGAGGATGAAGATGGCTCTGGGAATTGGACGAGCGCAATGCGGGGGAGAGTTCCATTAGATTGCGAGGGGGAAGCCATCCATTAGATGCGGCGAGAGGAGAGTCTCTTCTCCTTTCGCCGGGCCCGTTACCTCGGCAACACAAGTGGACGACAAATTTGTGCGTGTGGGACGCGACGTTTAGTAATGACCTTTCGAGATGCCTTCGGCAGCTTGTTTGTTCAACGAACACCTCTCTCTCGCTCTGCCCCGACAAGCAATTCCCTCGTTCCCCCTGTTGAGCAGGATGTTGTTGTGTTTGGGATTTTTCCACTCGGGGAATGTACTAATTAGATCCTACACTGCCCCGAGCTCTGCCGTTCGATATGTGTGTATTGATAGGAAAGATTCTTGAAGCCTGTGTTGGTACGCGACGCAAATGATGGAAAATTTGATGTTTCTTGCTGTACAAGTGGATCCGATTTTTCCACCAACTTTCTCTTCTACCCACGTCTTTGCATGGCGGGCGTGAAATTATTGCGTTGAAAATTGTTGTAACATTGATGAGCTTATTTTTTCCGCAGAGGTAAGGAGGTCTGGGCCATCCCACTGCCGAGCTCTAGCGAGATGTGGTTTCGGGCGAATGTTTGTGACGCCGTAAATAACCTATCAATCATCGGGGGGGCGATCGTGGTCTCATCCACCTACTCGCAAACTGTAAGATTTGGCCGTGTTTTTCTCATTTTAACATTGGGGAGGTGGTGGCCCTGCTGTGTGTTTTTCAGTTCCGTGGCGTATCCCATCCCAACGTAAAGTTAAAAACAGCTTTTTTATGCGCGACCGTGACATGTGTGCGGGTGCACGCTAAATGACAGTTTCATGTTTTCCGACTTTGTTATGCGAAATATACCCACACACACACACACACACGCATGAGCTCCGAAACGGAAAAACCCCTTCGCACAACAATGTCACCTCGAGCGGTGGGGTTTGAGTATTTGTTTTTGCTAAAGCGTGCATAAAAACAAAAAAGCTCCACGCACGCTAATTCGCGGCATATGTTATGTTTTCTAATCGTAAAAAAAATAATTATCTAATCATTATTCGCTTTTCTCTCTCGTTACAGGTAAGCATTGATGGTCCAGTAAGCGGACGCACGCGCGCGCGATAGGGTAACATTTCTTTCCACCTGGCTTGTATCCAACAAAAACCGCCACAATTTTGGAGGTATTGTCAGGTAAGCGAAAAGAAAAGCACATTTTCCTTTTTGCTCCTCCTACCTTTCTTCCATCTTGTTTTTTTTTTAACTTCCGTTCTGTGCGTTCTTCTGCGAAGCACACATGCGTGAGAGCATAATTACGTTTTTTTTTTGTTTGCTGTGCCTTCCATTTTGTTGCGTTTAGATTAAAAGTTTCTTTGGAGCACTTGGAACAAAAAAAAAATAATACGAAAAACATAGTTAGTTCTGCTGGTCCGGGTCACGATCGTCACGATTGTTCGGCGAGGTTTGACGCTCCAAATCAGCATCCTTGAACCTCGTGTTGACAGTTCTGTGTCATGCAACCGGATCGGTCGAGCGGGGCGGGGGAAGCCATGGCAGAGGACGGCCGAGTTTTTTGGTGTTGGGGATGTTATTGCTTACGGCGGGGATGTTATTCCTTCGATCCCCGTTCAAGGTGATAGCACGACGAGCACGAGAACAACCTCCCAGACGACAGACGACCACGACGGTAAGATGAAACCGTGGAAGGGTTAGATTATGGGAAACAAAAAAAAAAAAAGAGAGCCCAGAGCCGGTTCAATATCGCCCCTATGTGGGATTCAGTTGAAGGTGCACCGGTCTCTGCTCGTGGCTTGCGCGCCCATCTATCATCGCGTCATCGTGTTCGATAGTTTCTCATTCCCCGTGCACTTATCTGCTAGAGAAGGCAGAGGGAGGAGGGAAAAAAACAAACAACTCACAAATAAATATGCCAATGAACAATGACGTGAACTAAAAAAAAAACGCACGTACAAAACGTTTTGATGACATCGAACATGGCGCTCGCCTTGAAACGTCTTGTGAAGTAAGCATTTCGGTGTCATATACCCTCGAGGCAGATGGCTACGGCCCCATGACGGAGGTGTGGTGGTCGAGGGGGAGAGTTTGCTGCAATCTTGCACCTCATCATCCCAGCGGCCAGAGTTGTCATCGTTTGCCAGCCACAGTCAGTCCCCGGCTGCGCGGCGACTCTCTTTGCATCACACGCGCGTAGGCCGATTGGTCCAGCGCGGCAATTACCCTAATCTTGTTGCTCTGCCGTCCAAAACGGTTTCAAAAACGGGGGAGGGGAGAGTGGCAATGGTGAAGCGCGCGCGGTGTGGCCATTTATGGTTGACAGTTTGATTTGAAGCAATGGCCGTCCATTCGGGCCCGCTGTGATGTTGTTGGTTAATTTGTATTTACCTGCTTACCTTCCCATCGAAATCGGCGTGGCGTGGTTGAATAGTTAGAGAACTACACTCTCTCCCGCTCTTGCTGTGTGTGTGTGTGTCGTTTAGGGTCTTAATACTAAAACGCATGGACACAGCTGCGTCTTGGGCGCGTTTTGGTGCGTTTTTGCTGTGCTGGAAGACGGTTTCGGGGAGGTAAAAAGAACGTTTTTACCGCTGGCAGAACGTTGGGAAAAGCAAATACAACAACTCTTCCTTCCAGACCCCTGTTTCCCTCGGGGGCCGCTCGATAGCTAACCGGTGTGAACTGCATGGGGCAACCAAGCAAGAGAAGGAAAAAAGGTAAATAATAAAATGAAGCAAGGGTATCGTCTGTCATGCTGGTTGTGTGGAACGTGTTTTAGGCGTGGTATGTGCGTCGCATTAGAGTCAAACCCGATGATTAGGACTAGTCAAGGTCGTTAAAATGAAAACACTAACCAAAGCGCGAGCAAAGCGAAGGGTGGGAAGAAGAAGCAGGCAAGCAAGCAAAAAAAAAACAGCATTTATATTTACTAACTTTCCGTTTGTTTGTGGTTCGTTGGCTACAAGGAATGTGTGTGCTGTGGTATTGCTGTTTTTTTCGATTTTTGCTGAGAAAGAATTCGATTGAAATGACTTTACAATTCCTTTTTTGAGATGTGGGGTGGAATTTTCTATTGTTTAAGAAGCATGGTACACATGTCTATAAATTAAAGTTATTCTACTCGACCTTCAATGTATTTGGTTGTTTTTCTCCTGCCGCCCACAGTACGGTTGCGTAACGTGTTTACGATTCCCGGCGTTGGCGGTGTAGATTACAGCGTTTTTTTTTTGGGCCCAGTTCAATTAGTCCTGTTTTGTGCTTGCTGTGTTGTGTTGTCTTAGGGTTAATTTCAACCGCACTCTGAAGATGGATGAGTTTTTCCCGTAGATGACGGCATTTTAACTGCGCTTTCAGTTGAGGGGGGCAATTTGATCCTTGCCCTCGAGTGTTTTGTTGTTGTTGCGTTCGTTACTCTCGCCAATGATGGATGTTGTATTAACTGTGGGGTGTTGAATTAAAGCGAGTCTTTGTTCGATTGACTGCCAGCCGAATTTGAAAGGTAAAACGTGCGCGAGTGCGTGGTGACGATTTTCGCAATATATACTCCGCGTATCCCGGTTGTAAGTGTGTAACAAACACAGAGGGTTGAGTTTGGTTTGGTGGGCGTGATTCGTTTTTGAAGGGATGAATGTGCTCTGAGTGTAATCGTGCTCGCGTTTTTTGAGGTACAATCGCATTTTCAAGGCCAAAAAAAGGCCAACGTCAAAATAGCGTGACGGGGAACTTTAATAGCCAACAGCAGAGAGCAACCCCCACCCTCCGTCGATCGTCGAAAAGTCATCGATTGGTGTTGGGTTTTTAGCGTTTGCGAGTGATCGGTTCGGAATTGTTTGTAGAAATTATTCTCCCCACTCCGGAATTGCTGTGTTATACTACGCTTCAGTGCGTTTTGTGTTCGTGTTCGTGATGCTTCGATTACAAATAAATTCCTCTTCTTTTGAGCATGTTTTAATCTTTTTATTCTGGCGAACTATTTTGCTCTTTTTTAACGTAAATCTCTAAAAACAATATGGAGTTTTATATATATAATAGTGGCTCCCTTTACAGCACGAGCTAATCGATTATTGTTTTACACAACTTCTGTTTGCAAAGAGCAATGTTCGGCGAAGCACTTCTGCACAAAACTTGAAACCCCTCGAAGGAGAAGTTCTTTGATCAGCGAGAGAGAGAGTTTGGCAAAGCCTTCCTTCCTCCATGCAGTGCCTGTGTTTCAAGTGTTTCCCAGCCCAGCCCACAACAGCCATGGAGTGCACGTGTAATTATAATTTGAGAGGAATTTGTAGCCTTCCGTGTACCGCCATTTGGCTCATATTTTACCTCATAAAGAGAGGGGGAAGAGATGCTTCAGAATCGCACACATTTTCTTGTGCTCAGGGATCGCCGATGGTTGGTCCGAACTCGAGAAGAAGCATAAGCACTTCTTTGTGCCATTGTATTGATGGTTACCTTTTGCTTGGTAATTATAGCTTTTCTTCTCTCTCAAGAGGTTCTTAAAAAAACGGCAATTTTTCTATGCTTGAACGTTTCGTAGGAAGGAAGTAGTGTGTGTGTGTGTTTTGCAGCCCTTTAGGAGGAGGCTCACGCTGCTGTAGGTTGTTGTTTAATTACTGAGAAATTCAATGTTCTTGCTGAAGGGACACCGAACGTCTGTGATCAAACCATAATCGGTAGCATAAAATTGGTAACAATTTGTGCCACAACAAAGAGAAATGAATTTCAATAGAGAAAATGTGTTCCTATGGACACTTGGGTATGATGGTGTGTGGCTTCCTTTTTTTTGGTTGGTGTAACGCAGAACGCACAAGAACGTACGACAAATTGCTGTGGCTCCAGCGGTGGTCTGACAAGGGCGTGGAGAGTTGGTAATGAGTTGGTGGGAAAATTGATGAGGTAAAGTACTTCCCCATCTCATCCCCGCACCAAGAACCTTAACGCCGACGTAGACGGGGTTGGTGTTGCAACAAAGACGAAACTCTGTGCCGTACAAAATACTCCCATTGTCCAGTTTTATACCATGCATGATGCGGGGGGAAGAAACCCGTGAAAGTAAAGAAGTTTGCCCCTTTGGAATATGGCACACATACTCACAAATCGCACAAAGAACCACGAGCCATGAGGGGGGTATCCCAGTGAAAAGGGGCTCTAGGATCGACTTGGCAGGCCAAAACAAAAAACCAAAAATAAAATGGATAGGCTTTGTTAGTCGAAACTGCGTGAGAATGTGAAATAAGAAGCGTTTGCCCAAATCGTGCGCCGGCACGGGTGGGAAAGTCGTCCGTTCAGGATATATGGCTGGGATATAAGGAATAAAGGGAAGAGGGCCGGTTGTGACTGCCAAATCACACACTCCCGAACCCCGAACACCGCGGTGACTCATTCCGAGAGCGCGCGAAGGGTTTTCCCTGGCTCCTTACCAAGCAGAATGGAAATAAAAAAACTACCCATAGAAAAATAGGTCCACCCTGGGAAAGCCCAAAAAGTGTGCGAGCACGAGAGAACTGGAAGTCTTCCTCCATCCCGGGGGGATGTGTTTGTTTGGTTGCGTTTTGCGCAAAATTCGTTCCCATTTCCCTCGCCATCCAGACGCGCATCCAGCAAATCGGGCGAATTTTCCTTTGTGAACTAAAACGCGCCAAAGCAGTTAAATCAAAGCGGGAAAACTTGCCGATGGGTCCTCGCGTCCTGCTCCAAACAAGAAACAAAAAACCGGCAACTATTTCCTATTTCCGAGCACAGGCGCCCAAGAAAGAAAGGAAGAAAAACCGGCCACAGTGGCGAATCGGTTGGGCACTCGGGGCGGGAGTTTTCCTGTGCTCTGCCGAGGGGCTTTTCCCGTGCAATGACTATCAGCGGTTCTGGCGAGCCGCGGGAATGTGTTTCACTGCAGGAAGGAAAGAGATAAGATTGATTCACTTTAGGGCGGGATTTTTTGTGTGACCGTTTTGTGTGCACGGCTCTTTTGTCGCTAGGAATCCGTCGTACCCGCGCTTCCACTCGGTCGGGCGAAGGGTGAAACACAGATAGCGAGAGCGAGAGACAATGGCAATTTTCCGGCTGTCGAATGACGTCAACTGCTCTCTGCGCCGCCCCTGTGCGATGCGAGGAAAGTAGCGCGCCAATCATTATCATGCCCCACCAGCCACCGGGAAAAAGGGTTCCTGTCTTCGAGCGATACACGGGTGTGTGAATGGAGAAGGAACCCTCTCAATGGAAAGTGGGAAATGGGTCTCTTTGTTAGTTTTCTTGTGAGGTTTATAGTTGAGTGCGCGCGCCCGCGCCATATAATCGGGGGCATGATGCGGTGCCAAACTTGTTAAGAAGGAAAACAGTTGCCGGGTTAAGTCGTCGTCCTCTGCTGTTTTGATGATGATGAGCTAGCTGCCCGGGCCTGCCTAAATCATCGAGTGTTGGAGGGTGCAGGTTTCTTTGTCCTGGTCTGGACAGGAAAAGTAATGGGTGTGTGTTTGGGAGATTGCGTTTTTGCTCACAAAGCTGCGCGGGAGATAAAGAGAAGAAGAGGATTGTTTCTCTGTTGGTGAGGGATTGAAATGCATTAGTGACAGACATTGGGTTTTGTGATTAGTTTTATTCGAGAGATTTAGAGAGGAAGATGTCCTCCCATTCATGGGTCGTTGTATATGTTTTATACGAAAGAGTTCGTTCTGTATTTCAGGTTTGTAGTAATTTTATTACTTTAATTGTTTCATGTAATTTATTCTTAAAAATTTTCTGATGAACCTTGAGCATCATCTGCTGATAACCACGAAAACGGGATTGGTCGCGGAGTTTCAGTTGAGATTCGATTTTAGGACGATTGGGATGTTAAGCCCATGCTCCAACGCTTACGACCACAAGACACATTCATCATGTGGACGATAATATCGCTTTATAATTGAAATCGTTCAGGAATAGAGTTTCTGTTATTCTGCAATTTAGTGTTCAAATGTAACACGTTGCTATTTCCCATCAAATTACGCTGTTGTGCGTTGCTGTAACGGATCTTATTTCGAAAATGTCTCGCTACTGGCCAGTACCGGGAGGAGGATGGTGTTTGTCACTAACGAAACGCATTACTCCATCAGTTTGTTTTGCCGTCGAACGCACGTTGTCAATATTATTTCAACTTCTAGAATGCGTGTGCGTGTACTGTGTGCCGTCCCACACGTCCTAGCACCTTATCTTCCCGCTCCCGGTGTTGGTGGTGGTGGTGGTGTTTGGGGGCTCAGCAAATAATTGTGCAAAAGCGTGGAATAATTTTTCCGTCACGCCTGATTGACATGCGAAATGCAAGAGTGGTTTGCCGCGCGCGCGTCCCATCAACATGCTTCTGCACATGTATGTGTTTTAGTGTATGTTGATGTTTCATTCCGCGTATAGAAAAGGGGGGGGGGGGGGAAGGGGTGAGTTACTTCACGGTCGTGTGGAAAAATGTGTCACTTTTTGTAACATTGTAGCAGTGCTGCGCGTATGTATGATGGCTTTTTTGCTGATGTTATTTTTTGTGTGTTGATGTCTTACCATACAGTGTGTGGCAAATGGGTTTGAAATTCGACATTTTGCTTACTACTTTCTAGCCGGCGACGGCAGTCCCATCCGGTCGTTGGCACACGAAAGGAAAGGTGAAATAATAGCATTTGGCAAATCCAATTTGGAATATCGGATTTGTACGAAAAATCTAGCCCTCCCCTCCTCCCTCACCATCCACCCGTTTTTTGAAGCCTTCTCCACCCATCCTAGAGAGGAAGCGGTAAATCGGGTTGTGGGCAGGGGTGTAAAGTGTGCCACCCACTTCACTCGAGCCCACGGGCGGAATGAATTGAAAGCGTACAAATTGATACCATTCAGTGGCTTCAATCATGAACGTTGGTTGTTTTATGTAAAATGAATCCTTTTGGGTTGCTGATGGTTGTTGGGGGTTTTTTTTTGTATGTTGTTTTTGTTGCCACATAAACTACAAGCGATAGATAGAGAGAGAGCGACTGTTGCAAGATGTAATTGACAATCACGCAGCGGACTCGTGTTACGTGTTGTTGAGATGTAGCGGGCGGGTTTTTGTGGCAGATGAAGGTGTAGATCTAACTTAATTAAACCCTATCGAATCGGTGTTCGATAAGCTCTGGTCGGGCTAGCCAGCCAGCTCTCCCAGCTCTCTTTTCGTTTGGGCGAGTGGGGGGTGGCATGACGATAAAAGTTCGATCGAGTTTCCCAACAGTAGTGACACAGTGTCGCCGTTTGTGCGGCATTTCTATTGATTGATAGATTATGCTTATCGGGTGGATAGTGTGCGAGGGGGAAAGAGAGTTTCAGTCAGAAGGCTTGATTGTTGTTTACCCCCAAGCTTTCTGCTTCAATGTAGTAAGTAAGCCGTTAATGTATTTATACGTCGACAGCAAAATGGGAAGCGCTACCGAGTGAAAGATCGCTTTGGAGTGTGACCAATTGCGAGTCCGTACATGTTTTATGCAATCGATCGGGGATTTTTTTTTGTTTTCAATCAATTCAAAATCATTGTGTTGGGGATGTGGTACCAAGGTGTGGGTCGTGTGGCAGCAGCAAGCAGCCCAGGGGGTCAACGTGCTGTGGGTTAATTTTCGGCACGGTTCCCAAAAGCTAATCGGACCGGTTCGTCATTTGGCGAGCGGCTGGTTTAGTAAGTGGCAAGGGTGGCGGACAGTGTGCAGTGTTTGTAAGACGGCGTGAGACACGGTGCTTCGGCTATTTATACAGCCGGTGCACATCGAAGCATATCTTGCATAAGAAATCGGTGCGGTATAAGATGCAAACGCTGTCGTCTGTCGGCTGCCGAAGCAACTGTCGTCATACAATGTTGCAGTAAAAGTGTTGAATTATTTCGCTACTAACCATGACTAAAAGAGGCCTGAAGTTTCTAACTTGTTCTACTTATAATAAATGTACTCAATTTGCTAATGGTGAAACGAAATCATGTCGTGGAAATTGCATGTACACAACCTTGGTTTGGTGTGAAGCTTTTCCCTCGGCAGCGTGTATCGATAGCAGCTGCGGGTTGTTGCTTTATTACTATCACCATTATAATGCATTGTTAAGGAGACAAGTAAGTTATTTTTCAGCGCGAAAACTGTTTTCATGCTGCAGAAGTGTTGGACGCGACGAAGCGCCAATTACACGTATCGAGAGAGGGTGTTTGTGTGTGTTGATGGACCAAAACAGACACCCGTGGGAAGCGTAGGCCCGGGTGGAACAGAAGAATCCCACTCCCAATGCAATGACCGATAGAGAGTGTGTGTGAGTGCCTTATTTGTGGGTTTGGGGAGTTGCTGGTGGTGGAGCTCGCTTGCTCACATTCCTATAAAAATAACAACATATGCGATGCGCGCCCCCATCACTATAAATGGGGGGAGAATGAGAGGTTTGGTCGGAAAAACTGCCAAGAAGCTCGGGGTTTACACACGCACGCATTAAGCGCAGCGTGTTTGTTGCCAGGCAAGCGTGTGTGTGTGTGTGTCGTTAGTATTGATGCGTTCGGTGTCTCGCGCGGTGTACCGGCGGCCGCGATGAGTGTATGATTTACGATTGTAGCGCAACGCGCTTGTTACTCGAATAAATACATAAATAACCTTTTTTTTCCGAACGCCCCGGGAAAATGGCGGGGGTCGCGGGTGGAAGGGGAAATATATTCTTCAGTTGGAAATAAATCACACACTATATACAAGAAGGCGGGCGCACACGATGGAACAACGCAGAGCGAAACAAATCCAAATCGTAAAAAGATAGCGCTGCTGCAGCAATTTTGTGTGTGTGAGAAACAGTTCATAGCACAACACACACACACGTACATATTTGCGCTTCGATCCTGTTGTTTGCCTCCAAGAGGAGATCAGGGAGCCACATTTTCCTTGCGGTGAAAACCCACCGCAATGAAAACACCCCCCATCAACCGTTGGTCGGGGTTCGCACAGATGGTTTTCAATTATCCGTTGGAAAAGCGTGAAGAAATAATAATTTCCACCGAGCAAAGGAAAAGCTTTTTTTCTTCTTTTGGAGCTTTTGTGTGTGTTTCTTGTTTGTTTCTTCAACAAAGCAAAGGGTCCTTGGTCTTTCTGGTGCCCTTTTCAGGGCGAAAAGGGCGGGAGCTTACGTTTGATGTCTCTGTGCCGGTCGCGAATGATGGTTGAAGCGATGGTTTTTTCCCAGTTGGATCCTCTAAATATAGAGCCGGCTTTATTTTGTATCATTTTCGGACAGTGCTACACTGCCGCCCACCATCTGATTATCGAACCGGCCGAAAAAGGAAGAACTCCCGCCAAAGCAAAAGAGTTCTTTGTGTTATCGGGAATTCATTATCAGCGAAGGAAAGCAATCAACAATTTTATCCCGCTTGAGTACACACGACACCCCTGCAATGGTGGTGACCTTTTCTGTGGCGCGATTGGGGTGGATGAGAGGGCGGGCGACACATCCCCAATAATAATGATAAGGATCCTGGTTGATTATCATTAGTTATCCGGCCCGAGGATTTAGGCGCCGGTGTCCCCTTCGATTGCTTGTTTTGGCGCAAGAGAGGAGATATTGGGCTCGCTTTTGTTTAAGATTTTAGGGCTTTTTGTTTTCGCTTGGACGCACTTTTTTACAGACGGGGGGAAAAAGGGGTTTCCATTTTTAAAAAAAGCTCCTCCAGCGGGGGCTGTAATAGGATCTTGAATGATTAGAATGAATTTATCATCCCGGGTTTGCTCGCTGGGAGAGAAAAGGTTCATTGCTTGCTAGCACGAAGCATAAATCACTTTCGTCCATCCGCGTACCCACGGCGACCGACGAGAACCTGCCGACGCGAAAAAAAAGGATACAAGACAAAATAACAAGGCACACCACCCCCACTCACTCACTGTTTTGTGTCATCCCTTTGTTTTGTGGGGGCAGAGCAAACGTGTCACGGGTGTGTTGCGGTGTAACAAACATGTCGAACGATTTATGGGCGCGCTCTGGCGTGTGAAGTCTGATTTTTAGACCCCGAGTGCTTGTTGGGACCGTTGGGTTGGGAATTGGACGCTTCTTGTGACGTCAATTTGGAGTACAGAAAGGGGGAAAAGTAGTGTGCGAGGGTTGAATTTATTGCATGAAGGCGTTTTTTGATTAACTTTCCGATGAAATGCTGGTGAATGGTTTGAGTGAATGGGTAAAGGCCGCTGCTAGACTTTTATTTTATTTGTGGAAAAGATATTCATTCCAATGTCCCCTTGTGTGATGTGATGCAGATCGAAATCGAAATGTTGGAAGGGCAGGAAGTTCTTGCTAAAACCCTAGATGTCGGGGGAAAACTAATTTCTGGAAGGTTTAATCCTGGAACGAAACTGATCGGGAGCATCCTTACGGACCAATGAGCTCCAAAGATACAACTGTATGTACGCCGATTCCACGTAGCTCGGAATTGAAATAGAAGTCATTGGAATATCTATTATCGAACACGCCGAACATTGAGTCCACCAAAGTTCCTGGGAATGTGATAACACTGCTTAGGTTAGGTGCTTATGTGTCCTCATCCTACGCTTGCATGAACTTCCCTGTAAACGTTCCGATACGATACAAGAAGTTGTGTTGCCTTCAATGTCACCAAAGACCGACTGATTGTCTAACAACGAGGACTTATCCTCGTGTCCTTGATGTATGTGTGTGTGTGTATGTTAGTCTGACTACTCGATAGCCTTGCTCTGCTGGTGGTGTCCGGGTAAGACCCTTGATTGACGTCGTACACCGCATTTCCAGAGAGCGTCTTTCGATGTAAGTTCCAGGGGAAATGGATCGGTTTGTCGAAGGCCGAGGCTGCCGATGACATCCTGCTAGCGGCAAGGTAAAGTGCAAGGTTGCGTGTGCACTTGTTGCGCAATGCTTGCACACATCTACCTACAAACAAGGCAAGCTGTATATGTCAAGGCACGTGGAAGCGAACGAAGCAGGAAGCTGTAGAGCCCCGTCCGGAAGTGACGGGAAATTAGAGTCTGTGTTACTAACGCTAGGCATATTCGTCGAATGTTGTGCGCGCTTCGGGTCAGGGTCGCACCTGGTTTTATGTGCAGCCGCAGGAGAGTTCGCCGCGGAAGGCTTGTCGATTTTCTGTGATTGCTGTGGTGGTGAGCGAGGTGCAGGTTAGTGTCGGGTTGCGAGTGCAACGGAGGCAATATAAATGTAATTTGCCCCCGGTAAGAAGTCTATTTCTGTGCCCAGGGCCCTCATCAACAGTGGAAGATATCCCTTGCTCGCTAGCCACAGAGAGACAGGGGGGGGGGGGCAATCATAAAAGAAGGAGAGCAGAGAAGAAGAATAAGCATCCAAGGGAACAAGGGACCGGCAAACGAAATGTGCACGAGGACACGAAGAACGAGAAGCGAATCTCGGCAAAACAATATTTTGTTCAATTTCCTATGAATAATTCAATATCATCGTGCGCCAGGTGACGCTGGACGGCAGTTTTCCCCAGTGCTTGGACAGGTTGTTTGTACGGACAGCTTTTTCCTTTCTTTTTTTCTGTCGTCGTTGCCTTAGGCGTGAAAGATTTTCTATTTTATCAATCAATGTTTCAATGTTTTTGAAGTAAAGATTTGCGATATAGTTTAAGTTTTGTCTTTCCCTAGCCTCTCTGTGAAAGAGGTACTTTATTTCTCATTAATCTTTCTTTCACCGTTTCACAAGTCCCAACACTAATGCCATTCGCACCTACCCCGGAGGAGAGTATAAATAATTAATCTGTTTTCATCTGTTTTGCTCCATCTTTTTGCAGGTAAAGTGTGATGACGTCTGTTTTAAATTCATCAGTATTCTGCCAAAACATTGGGAACACTCTCCATTGGAACCCCCGTGACTTACTGCTGATTTGAGGAACTACGTTGGTAGATAAACGCTTGTCTTGAAAGATGGGAGAGCAGCCTGTGTAAAGTTAAAGTGAGCGTGTCGATTATCGCGAACTCATAGGGTGTAGTTTTAGGGGCGGGGGCGTCTTGTGAGGCACCAGAGAGCACAGTTTGGGATATTAATGAGCGCCGAGTGTCAAGCGTTGGTGCTTCAGATGATTGGGAGTCGTTTGGCACGAGTCATTCAATGCTCAGTGTAATTATTAATTGTTTTTTGCTCACCTGTAGACTGCTGGCACACGTGGGTGTGTGGCCTGTCCAATTGCCTTGTGCGCGGGCCCAGGAAGACATTACATTTACCGGTGCCATCGGCTGATGACTCACCGGCAACCGGCAGAGTCGAGATGGATCGCAAAAATGTGATCCTTCATTTGTCACTGTCATACACGGCGAATGAGTGGAGCAGAAGCACCAGCAGTACACGTTCCTGCTGAGCTCATGGAGATTATGGCAATTTGATGAACCTATTTGTGTGTGCATTTTTGGAGAGCGCGAGACTCGGCGGCCCTTAACCCAAAGATACCGAACCGAAACTGCTGTGACATGGCCGCATTTATACGACTGTCGGTAGGTTGGCAGTCAATTCGGGGTGGTGTTCTTCCTTCTTTTTGTGTGCGCGCCCCGTTTCAATTTATTTTGGGCGAGTCGCCATCGTCGTCTGTGCTCATATCTGTTTGGCGTGTCTCGGCCGGGAGATATGGGGCATAGTGTGCCGGGCCGCGGAATGACTTGGCGGTTATTTGCATTTCGTTAGATCAGAGGAGTGAATAATCGAGACGTTTGAGTGTGCGGTTTGTGGTGGATGGTGCCAATCTATTCTAATATTACATGCGTTGTCTCATGAGGTCGCCGTGCGTCTGTTTGAAGTCGTATAGATGTGACAGATGTTAGGATCTAGCACAGATCTTGATTGCTTTGCCAGGTCGACAGGTATGGCCGACCGTGTGTGTGCATTCTGTGTTGGGACTGTGTGTGTGTGTGTGTCAACGCGATCACGGCTATCTAGAACCTAGAACCAGATCTGACACCGCCATATTGAACGAAGAACAAGTTTCTCTTGCCTGGCAGCAGATCGAAACCTTCGCGTACGGTCGGAGCTTCGTCGCGTTGCTATCGCACTCCGATTTCAATAATAAACAAAAATCAGGTTTGCCTACGCAATATTGGCGCGCTGATTCCATTAGCGCTGTTGCTTGTTGCCGAGCTGCTGCCTGGTGCATCGTCTCGCACCCGGTGCACCACTGAGCTGCGCTGATGAGCTGCGATTATAAATCCTCCGACCCTGAAGCGCGCATAAGGGCTTTCGAGGTCCGTTATTTATTCGCTGCTGACAAATGGCTGGCTCTGCAATAGTGTCGCGCATACGATAGCGACCGGCCGACGGTGGCAGTGGTAGGGAATGAGCTAAAAATTATCATCATCATGATCAGCCTTTGATTCAGGTGCAATTAGCGAAGAGAGATTGCATTGAATTTGCCTAGCGCGCGAGAGAGAGAGAGAGAGAGAGCGAAGGGCAATTTGTCACGTTTGACACTAACCCTGCAGAGACCGGACCCACCCCGTGCTCTCAGGTCTTCGGTTCGGCGCCGAAGGGCAGCGTCAACGGGTTTACTCCGGGAGTGCAGGCCAGTGGTTAGGTGCGTTGGATTGATTTTGTGTTTTTGTTTCATTGGCACTTATTGGCTCATTAGCTGTCAGCAAGAAGTGTGTGTGTGTGTTGTGGTTTTTGCTGTGAAACAGAAGTGACAGCACTACCACTGAACTACCTTGTAATGGTTAATGCTTAATGACTCCATGGAAGTTACCTGTGTTATGGAGATCTTTTTTCTTAACGGATGCTCCAAGATGACATGTTATTTTCATCAGTACATTATCATTCTTTTACACTACAGCTGGTCTTAGATACATCCCAACATCTCCAATGGTATCTTCTTCTGTAGATCTTGAGAATTGAAAGCCTTCATCACTTCAAATCTTCTGAAGATCTTTCTGGTGTTATTGAAATTGTCGTCTTCGCCTTGATGATACAGAAAAGTAAAAGATCCAGATCTGTGAGCTTAATTTCAGCTCTTCTACAAGAGCTCAGTATTGCATTCGCCATGGAAGATATTGGAAACACTCTGGCCACAGATAATTGCGTCGCTTAAGTAAACGGAGACGGAGTATTGTCGGCACCGTTGATATGCGGGCTTGGCACAGTCTGAACCGTTGTCTGATCTGGTTTCCAGCTTCTAAGGTCTGATCCAATGGTAGTAGGCCCTGACGTGGGCGCATACAACTTGGAGAGATTCTTGCAGAGGCCCAGCAGATTGCGTTTGGGAACCGTTTGTCATTGTTGGTGGGGGGGGGGGGGGGGGGGTGGTAGGTTGGTTGGTTGATGGTCGCCGTTGTTGCAGGCGGGAAACGGTCGAAAACTCGTTCCTCGTTGCACACAGCGATAGCAAATTAGTTTACAGCCAGCGAGCGGGAAGTGGGGAAGAAATAATGCGTGTCAAATGGCGCTCTTTCTTTCCCCCGGCGCTGCACACCAGCGACGAACCAGCAGCAGCAGCGCGCAGATGTTGTTTGTAAAATAATTTCAATAGCACAGGGCGCGCGGGCACCGTTGGCTTTCAGACATGACACCGATATCTTTCACTCCGCCCTTGCCCCGCTCTTTCCTCGTTCGTTCGTAGAGGAAGGAAGCGAAAAAGCAGCGCACAACGGCACAAAAGTTCTCCGGACAGAAAGGAGAAAGCCTTTTTCCCAACGCCTCTGCTTGGTGGTTGTTTTTTGCCGTTGTTGTGCACACTTGTGTGCGGAGTGAAGAATACGCGAAAAAAAAATGCGTTTCATTGAAACGTGATTATTTGTTCGACTAGGCTAATAAATTTATTTCACTCCGATAAGTTAATCGTACCGGTTTGCCTGCAAAAGGGCGAGAGTGCGGTGGCGGTGCGTGAGGCAAAGATGTAACTGTACCGGCTAGTATGTTTCTTCTTTGTGCTCCTTTAAATTGAACCCCCCATCGCAGGCAAGAAAGAAATATGAACATCACGTGTCTGTGCAGATTCACTCCGTCGCGATTAATTGTAACGCGAGCGCAAACGATACGCTATTGCGGAAGGGGGAGCTTCGATTGGAGGTGAACCTTCAGTGGCTTTATCTTGGGCAGCTGCCCGGTATTGTAGTTAGCGGAACTAAAGTGGGAATGTGTAAGCTGCCGTTGGCTCAACGGTTGATTTATCCTCGCCAAACCCACCGTGGCGGTAAAGCGAAAGGTGCTAATAAATGTTTGCCGCATTTGGAAATAGTTTAATTTCAAGCGGGCGCGCTACAGTGTACAGCCCACGGGTGAGAAGCGTTCACAGTTGGGTACGGTAATGCTTGAGCCTTTCCGAAATTGGATGCGCGAGTGGAGTGGAATGAAAATGTATCAGATTTCAAATTTTCCATAATTCACACAAGCATCAAAACAACATTATCAAGCACAGACACACACACAAACACCACTCCCTTTACCGCACGATGTGTGCTGAAATGCTTGTGTGTGCTATTTGATGCCTCACGCACAGTTATTATCTATCGTATGGAAATGAACTTTCCGCACCGCATCGGCGTTGTTGTGGCGTTGTGTTTTCGTATTTGATGCTCCAAAAATCGCTTCCAATTTCGCCGAAGCCTTTACAGCGTTCGGGGAATTGATCATTTGCACCGCTATTTAGCGAGCAACAAGCGAGCGTACGCTGTATGAAAATGAGATGGAATTATTTTAATTAAAATTACATTTCACTATACCGGGAGTGCTACAAAGCCTCGTGTGTGTAAAGGTTTCTGTGCTTTTGAGCTCAAAGAATCATTAAAATAATGTATTGAATGGCCCATCACGATCGTGCCTTTGACATTGACAGATAGCGTTTGACAGGTATCGCGCACGCACAAATGTCAATACTTTTCCACACAGCGCGCTCGCCGACAACAACCTTCCGCAGCTGCAGGTGGTGAGTGTGGAGGGGCACTGGAGGCGCCAATTCCACGACGGCGGATGGTGGCCTCCATCATCGAAAGGGTGCCCTCGTCTGACGGCACTAATGCTGGTAAAACGAGATCCGATCTGAAGGAAAACCAGTCAGTCGCCGCTGCTCCCTTTGGGGCTCTCTGTCGTTGGATTCTTAGTTGGCGCAGCGGTCCTATATCACGCGGATTAATTATCGGTAAACTTTTGCTTCGTTAATAGCACCAAAACCAAATGTCGCCTGTCTGAGGCCTGATCATACGGTTGGGTAGGCGTAAAAACTGAAAAGGTTTAAGTGTGCTGTTGGTTTAAAACGATTAATTCTCATGTAAAGTGCTGCGTACACATGCGCCTTACCATATATCTTGCATCTTAAGTACATAATCGATTTATCGAACACCAATTCCACCGTGTTCGATTCAACTTTGGTGCAAATAATTTAATAAAATACACACACACCCATACACGGGCAGCGGCGTAATTGCTTTACGCCTTGTTTTCTTTCACCTCGCGCTTCTCCTTTAAAAAACCGCTGCCGGAAATAGCAAAGGTATTTTCCCTTCCCGAGAAATGATGCTTTTCCGGTTTGGGTGTTATTCTTTCGCCATTCTCCTGTTCTTTCGCACTGTACGCATGTGTGTCGTCTGCTTTTATTCGTTGGAAGTTATTATTTTTAACCTCGGTTCATTATATTGGCAGCAGCAGCAGAAGGTACGCCACCATCCGTCAAGGGCACATTGAAGGGATGGTGCGTTTTGTTAGCGCGTTTTGAGTTTCAAAAGAATTACCTTTTCTTAGATTCCCAAGTGTCATTATGTAGCGATTTCTAAGTGGGAAACCGTTCTCCCTTTCTGGGTGGATGATTTCCCAAACATTACGGTGTGTGTGTGTTGGTGTGCTGCCGTGTAGCTCTGCTGGAGGTTGAAGTGGAGGTTCCACACCTGCAGGTTTTGGGCTGTGCTGTGTACAGTGTGGATTTTGTGAGGTGGCATTCCAAAGGCAGTCTTACTAAATCGGTTCGTTACACGCAACGCCCGAATTGGCAAATTTTCACCCCAAGAGAGACGATGGCTGGGCTGTGTGTGTATTTATACAGTCGGACGTCATCGTCGGCGCGGTGTAGTGTAAACCTTGGATAAAATATTACATTTGAAGCGAATAAAGTAATAAGAACGAGGAAGGAAAGAGTGAACGAGGGAAAAGCCTGTGCACAGAGAGAGAGAGAGAGAGAGAGAGAGAGAGAGAGAGAGAGAGAAAGAGGACTACCAATCTGAAGCGGCCCTTTCCCGGGGTGTTTGTCCTTTGCGGATTTCTTCGGAAGCTTTTCCTTTCTTTCGCGCCTTTTCTCCCCCATTTCACAAGCCAAACTTCCGCTCGCCTCATCAATCTATTCTTTTCTTGTCGTGCAAATCAAATAACGATGATCCCCCCCCACCTCACTCCATACCACCTCTTTCTTTGGTTCCGTTGTGAAGGAAACTGTTAGTTACAGGGGGAAATAAACGAAAACTGACATTTCCACGAAAAAGTTTGTAACGCGCGCGGTTCTCTCTGCGTCAGTTCTCTGCGTCAAGTCTTAATCATGTTTGAGCGCGGCACCGTGTAAATCCCGGACTAGCACACACACTCATGGTTCGTTCAGGTGGCGCTTTTATCGTAGAGAGAGGCGAAGACATCTTGCGCAAACAATAGCAAAAGGCGGAAAGATAGATGTGTGCTATTGTGCGCCCTAATACACAGCGAGCAGACTGTCTGGAACAGACACGGGTGGGTAGTAGTCGAAGTAGCAGCGGGCACCGTCTCCATCATCATCGGCCGTCTGTTGGTGGAAGCAAATGTTTGCCGGGCCCTTGCAAAGTTGTTTTTCCCATTGCCTCAGCGGGGATGACCTTGGTGTAGGGGGTGGAATGGGTGAACTTGGGAGCATTTTCTATTCTAGTCATACGTGCGTGTGTGTGTTGTGGAGGGTCGGGAAGGGATCGGAAGCTTTGGCGTGCCATATTCCACACCTCGCTTTGCGCGCGTCCCTTTCGCTTCGCTTACTTATCGTTTATCAATATTTCTCCTATAATCGATCGAGCGGCTGAGTTCTTCGCAACAATGCGCTATTTTTGCGCACCAACGATGGAACATTGTGCTGGCTGGTATTGGGATAGTCAAAGCCGCCCTCTGTATCGGACAGAAAGGGAGGGCATGATGATACTTCGTCTAAGAGAGGGTAGAGGACATTGGTCGCTTCTCTTCAAAACCTGGGTGGTTGTCTAGGCATCGTTTTTGCAGTTGCTGAAGATACAATCACACACTCACGTGCTTTTTTCTTGCGTGCGATTTCGATGCCATTATGCTTTTGATGAGGCTTGATGCAAAAATAGGCGTCCTTTCTTGTGGCCTGTCATGATAAGACGTTAATTGAGATGGATCTTCGTGCTTTGATAATGCAAAAGTATCTATTTATAAGATGCGTACGATACACCCTGCGGCTGGTGGTGTACATTGTAAGAGAAGCTGGAGTTATGACGTCCACACGGGTGTAAAAGATCCTTGAAGTCTGTTGACCTAAAAAGAGAATCATCTTGGTTCCGTAGTAACATGTTTGCCTTGTACTTGCTCGGTACTTAAAATGCTCTTCCCGCGTTTGCAGTCATTTTGATCTCAAATCCCACTACCGGCGGAGATCATTTCGTGTTGTAACCGATTTTGTGACAATTTTCGCTTTCCAGCACGTGTGCGTTGGTGCCGTTTGGGGTTGAGTTGGAGTTTATGATGCTTGAAAATTACGAGCACGATTTTAATGATTTTCCACAACAATATCGCACTATAAAACAGTTCCGCTGGGTGTGTCGTTAAACGTCCCCCGCGTGTGACGGCACCACAGAACCATCTTCTCTGCACGCCATGCCATGCTACATTCTTTGGCCGCATTTTATTACAAAGTAAGACGGAAATGTTGGCTTTGTGTAAGACTGCTTTTTGCCTCACTATAATACACACGGCCCCTCTCAACCCACAAAAAAGACACTGTTTGGTATATTCTTGCAATAATTGCACAAAAAACTGTTCCAGTAAGTTGAATCAAACTCGCTGATACGTACGGTTTAATTTCGCCCTAACGCGCGAGCCTTTTTTCGCCTTTGGCTTACCGTTTGATGGAAGGGTCTCGTCGTCGTCGCCCCCTTGGGGCAAGGGGAAGCAGCAGGCACAACATTTTGCTGATATTTGGAATATTTTTTTGCACTGCTGTTGCCTGCCCCTCTTCGTGATTCGATTTATTATCACCTCCCTTTTTTGCGTGTCCGTGCGTCGTGTATTTGTGTCTCATCCAGCCCATTTTCCCCATGTAACGGTTATGATTATTTGGCTGTTTGCTTTTCCCCACCGGCGCAGTTTCGTCCCGCGTAGTATGTGGGGAGGGTACACACACGCGCGGCTCATCGTAAGAGGTGGCATTTACGTATACGTGTGTGTGTGTGCATGTGGTTTATGATGCGACGCGATATAGTTTTGCTCGCATGGCCGAACGTCGAAATTGCGCCGCAATTGCCAGAGGTCATTAGAAAACGGTGCGAGTTGTGGTGGGCGGGGGGGGGGGAGCATTGCAGGCAGGGGCGGCGGGTGGCTCCACAATCGGAATGGCTTTTCTGCATCGACAACATCGTCCTCACTGACGTCTGTGTGTTTGACTCTGCGCGGTGGAAGGTGGCGAAGGGTGGTGATGGTGATAAGATTCATGCTTCATAAGCATACAGGTTTTTTTTTTTGTTCGTCCACCAACAAATGACAGCCGGCGTTGACACACACACACACACAGCCGGTGATTTCGAAAGCGACAACAGGCGCCCTGGAAGGCTTTTACACACATGTATATATTTGTAGTATATCGGTGGGATTTAGGAGACGAACGATAATTCTTTTTATATGTCAATGGCGTATGTTCGTATTTACAATCTGTTGGGCGAAAAGGGTGCTGCCCACAGAACCGAGCCGAATGAAAACGGCAACTCGGAATCGGAAAATGGCATTAAGCAAAAGAAAATAAATTGGACGGGTTTCGGTTGGGTTGATGCTGTTGTTATCCTATCCTGCTGTTGAATCCGCGCCCGTGAGAAGAAGGTGTCTCCCTTCCGATTCCGGTGTGTCTGTGCAGGGGTTGGCCTTTTCTGCGTTGGCCTACTTTTTCGCTGATCGCACACAATTTTGCCCCTTTCTGAACTCGGCTCGGAGAAAGGTCGTCCCAGGGAGGTGATCCGTAGTCACAGTCGCGAATTTTTATTTGCGTGCTGCGTTCAAGAACCGGTTCTGCTTTCCGGTCAGAATAGCATGCGGTTTCGGTAAAGATTTACAGTGTGCGGTGCACTAAAACGCCACAAGACAGTAGTGTGAAAACTGTGCGCAGAGAAAAGGCTACATCCCGTGTGTCCGGATGTGTGTGGATTGAAATTTCCTTTTAATTGCCAGCCCTACACATTCTTCTCCGTGCGCCCGCCGCCGTGTCTTCTTTCGCCCATTCGCCACCGGATGTACCGTCGGCAGGTCGTTTTTGTGCAGGTGACGATTTGCGACTTCCTTCCCCCTGCTGCTGGGTAAGCAATTTCTTCACAGTTTTAAGTTCAATTTTGCTAGGGTCTCATGCCGTAAAAGGCTCTCTCTCTCTCTGTTGTGCTTGATATTATGCTGCTGGGCGTCTCTGCGCCCCACAGCATTATGTTTTGATTGACACCGGCGCAATGTCTTTGGGACCTGGTTCCCCTTGTGCGTCCCGTACCGTTACGCGGTTGGGGCGAAAAAACACCCGGAGCCAGATGTGCTTGGTGTTGTTATTATTGTTTGTTTGCTGCAAAACAGAAATCAGACGGTAGTTGCGTTATGCTGCTGCTGCTGCTGCTACCTCAACGCCTCGCTTAATGCTTTCAATGCGCCGCCGCACTCAAAACTGCTGCTACTTGTCACTTTATCGGTAGAAAGTGGCGAGCGCCGCCGCATGAGATGTGAACGCGTGTGCCATAGACAGAGCCAGCGTTGGTTACAATTTGTTACCGCATTCCGCGTCACCATTAAAATCGCAAGCGCGCGCAGACCACTTTCTCAGCTTTCCGTTTGCGCGTTTGCGTGGAAAAATGTGAAAATGTGTGGAGTTTTTTTTTCTCGTAGGGTTTGTTTGTGTTCCATTGCGAACGATAATCCATGGGAGGAACAGTTTTCCAAAGTTAAATCAACTAATTATGCTTCACAGCTGGAGCTAATATGGGCTCGTTATGGAACGTTATGTAACTGTCAGAACGGTTTTCTTCGCCAAGAGAGACGCTGACGGTCATGGATTGATTGATTTTCCCAGGGAAAAATAGATAGTCATCAATCGAAAGGGGCTTCCAAACTGGGGGGAAAATCCAATGATTGATGGTGCCGAAGAATAGAAGGATAGAAGTCGGCGAGGCTGTTCTTTCGCTCTGAATCTAAAGTCATTGATATTCTGGGGGGATTTAATCAGCTTGAAGATGGCAAAGCCAGAAGCGTAGCCACGATCATCCAGCAAGTAATATGAATTTCTTATGCAAATCAACAAACAACAATCATCGGGTAGATTGCCCTTTGTTTACACGAGGAGCTGCTTCCTTTTCTTCCCTTTCTTCCTTATGAAATAATACTGAAAGATTTACATGTGAACTTTGCTGCGAGTGCATCCGCGTTTCCCATTGCTCTTTTGACACGACGACCCGTTAGATATCCTTCAAAAACGATTCGCGAAGCAAATGTGGGTCTAGGAACGTCTTTCCTAGGGTATATTAAAAGACAAACATCAACAGCGAGCGCTGCCTTCTTCTCTCTTTGCCACCTATTTGGACTGGTTTTGGCGCGTCACAAACGCGCTTCCCTCTTTTTTTTTGTTTTGCTGTCAACATCATCGGCGTGTGTGTGTGGGATGGGGCCCGATTTGCGTCACAGGCGGGATTTCGATTTTATAAATAAACCAATTTTTCCACCCAACTTTGTTACCATTTGCTTTGACTTATGGCTGGCGGTGGTGGTTGGTTGGCTGCTATTGCGGAGGGATAAATATTTCACCCACTTCCACCCGTTGCACAGTTCTAGGCACGAATGGCAGTAGAATGGTTTGCGCTGGATGCGTTTATGTAATTTAATTGAATCAATACGACCTCTGGGAGATTAAAAGCAGTGAAATTATTGTATATTGATTCTTAAGGAGTAGGGTGAATTCAATTATTTGAAGAAGTGTTTGTAAAAGAAACAGTAACTATCTGGTGCATGTCCTCCTGAGAATGGTGTGCCTACTACCTCGACCGGTTGGTTCTAGAGAGGTCCGCTAGAACTTGTTTTGGTGTACGAAAAAGGTTACCAACAATTCCCAATGTTGTCCTCCGCCGAAGCAGCGGAACAACAGGTTTAACGTGGAAAGGAGAACAACAACAAACACACAGAAAAAACAGACATGAAAAAGGAGGGAAAGGATTGCATGACAGCATAGTTTAAAATTGTGTTTCCAGTAAAACGGGTTTTAATGACACATTCCCCTTATCGAGCAGCAAGTGGAACGTAACAAAAACAACGAAATGTGATAGTTAATTCTCGCGCTCCTTTTTTTATATCTGTGTTTCTGTGCGTTTGAATAATGGTGCTGTAAGCTCAGAATCAGCAGTAAGTGCGGGGAAATACAAAATAAAATGCTCCATCCTCCTCTCCCATACGTAGAACGCCCTTGTGTGTGTGTGTGCAAGCGTGCTCTAATCATGATTCGAATTGTGTTATAAATTCTAATGAGGTGATGTAACGCCGCTTCTGTTTGTTTCCTTTACGCAGCAGAGGGCGTTTGTGGTTGCGGTGAGTGTGGTGCAACCAGTGGCGGCGGCGGCGGCGGCGTACCGAGCGGCAGCAGCGGCACGGTTGCAACTTCCGGGGCTATGGGTGCCCCGTCCAACGGCTCCAAGACGGCACATTCAAAGGTTGCAACCGGAGGAGGTCATGCCAACACGCAGACCTCCAGCAAGCGTTCCAGCAGCGGTGCCGACGGTGACTACCAGCTGGTACAGCACGAGGTGCTCTACTCCCTCTCCGCCCAGTATGAGGTAAGTGTAAATAGTGTAAAGGATTCTATAATAAAAGGGGTATTTTATGCTTGCAGTGTTTAAATGTTACAAAAAACGCGACCTGGTTCGGGGGACATAATGGTAAAATGCTGCCTTAAAAATGTGGCTTCAACGAACTATAGCCCTCCATCCAAGAGATCTTCTGCGGGCAAGACCTAGAATAATTACTGTATAACAGTTTTATAACAGTTTGGCAGTGTAATTAGATGCTCCTCGCAGAAGATTTCACGCGCATACACGGTTCCTAGACCGAAATTAAGCCCAAAAGCATTGTACCTGAGCTGGTAATTAGCTGTCGTCGGTAGAAGCGTTGTTGCCTTCAACTACATCCACGCTTAACTGTACACCTTGCTTTGCCCTGACACTGAAGCGGGCTGTGGCAGTGGCTGTGTGTGATTATTGTTTCGCGTTCTGACAGGAACGTTAGCAACTTTTCCGCTCCAAACTTTTTGCGCGCCTATGGTGCCGCTTTGTAGGTTAATGAATGTTTGTGCAAATTATTACGCTTTTTCCCTCCCCCAAAAACACTGCTCGTTCTGCTGCTGCTGCTGCTGCTGCTTACTGTGACCGACGAGAAGTTGTTCTGTTTGTTTGCCGTAGCTTTCTCCCCTCTTTCTTGGATGTTGTTGCTGGATTACTTTTCACACACGCTCTCTGCCGTCTTCTTGGGCTTCTTGGCTTACGATCTGGCAAGAAATTATTGCTAATGCGAAAATACACAACACAGTGCCTCAGAATATTTGGTGTTCGCGATAATTGTTTTTGCAAAGCGCGTCCATTGCTTGCAGCTAGTTGAACAAGACAAGAAGCCACTCGTCCTCGTTGTCGTCGGAGTCGTAAATCAGTGCCCGGGCCACGAATGACTGACGGCCATTAAACGCGTTGTGTCCGTCTTCGCCCGTGAGTCCAGTACGTACGTGTTTGTGTCGTTGGCAGGTTAGAGAAATCGACAGCGTCTTTCTGAGGTGGGGGAAGAGTGGTAGCGGGAAGTTTTGTCCTTGCGCCGTCCGTCGCCGCGGAGGACACGCTGTGTGGACGTTTTGTGAATGCCTTTTTCGGAAGGCTTTTTCGCCGGGGTGTGGTTGCGCGTGTGTCGGTCGAATTAACGGCGCGGCACGCGCTGGGGTAAGCGAGCCAAATGGACCTTTGGGCGTTGTGTGTGTCCTTCCAAGAGGTGTACTTCGCGTTTTATGCGCTCTGCGTTTGTGACGTTCCTTAGAGTTGCTGTTTCAAACAGGTCCTTTAGCGAAACGGCATTTGGGTTTTGGAATTCACCAACATAACAAGGACGTACTCTTTTACTTTCTGCTCCAAACTCCAAAAACCACAAACTTCACATCATTTGCACTGAAGCCAGTTTCTGTGTGTGTGTGCGGCCAAGGGTTATTGGAGACTCACTGGTTTTGTGTGAGGTCGATTTTTGGTGCGGCTTTCTAAAATTAGACAACGTACGTGGTTGTGTGCTTGTGTCTGTTTGTAGTGCTGCGTCGTCGTCCCCCACGAGGCGTGAGGGTCACTTTTCCACTCGTGCTGTTGGTGGGTGAAACAGCTCGTTACTTGTTTTTTTTTTCTCTGTTATTTATGCACAAACGGTGAAAGAACTTAATGCTCTACCAGCACCTGCCCCACGCGTGAACCTTGGATGGGGGGTGCGGGATAGGAAGAACAAAATACCCGAAGCAAGTCGTGTCGGTGGCGATTGTTTAATTAATCTGGGGAATGGTTTTTCCTGTGCTTGAAGCAGTAACACACACACACCTTAAGACAGGTCTCGGCTGCTAGTTTAGCGAGCAAGCGTGATTGTGCCGGCAGTCCGCTTTGTCGATAAAAACCCCCGACAGAAGAGGGCAATGTGGCGCCCGGGCACTAGCAAAGATAACGGAAAGCAGCACTGGTTGCAGTTAAAACCAGAGGGCGCAAAAACCAACCTCAGGGAAGCTCGTCGCCGCTCTTGCGTTGCCACAACAAGCACACAGATCTGTATAATAACTGTCGCTGGCGCTGCGAACGGTAAATGCTCTTGCACCTTTTGGTGTGTCCGTTCATGTGTGGTGGGCTTCTCTTCTTCCTGTATTCCTCAAAAAACGCCTCGACGACCTCTCAGGCCAAAAGCTCTTCCCCAAAAAGGGAGCAGCGCCATGGCCAAGAGCCTGCTGCAATATCAATAATACAAAAACAAACAACCATTATGATAAAAGAAAGAGAAAAACCGCTGGCTGACGCAAATTGCAACGTTCATTGCCCTTGCTCTTGCTTCGCGTGGAGTGTAGGACCACACGCCTCCCATTCCGTTGTTATCCGAGAAATGGCTGTAGAATAAACCGAAGGGCAGCAGCAGCTCGTTTTGTTGGCGTTGGGGAGCATATTGGGGCGAAGGGGACGAAGGACCGAGAAGGACAGAAGGCTCCGGATGCAATCGTTGCTGTCGTTGTCATCATTTAATAGTGGTTAGAGAGAAGCAAAGGGTGACCAACGACGACGACGACACTGTCCCTGGAGGAAAGGGTGTGTAGCACACTTGGTCGCGCAGTGTTGTGCCTTTTATAATGATGCCAAGTGTATTAGAGCGGGCGCGCGTTTTATGTTGCACTGCGTTCGACCTTGTGAGTGTGTCTGTGTCTTCGTATATGTGTGTGTGTTTAATGTTAGAAGCCATGTTGTCTGGCACTTTGCAGAGTGCAAAGAAACAGTAACGTACACCGGATACACACACTCACAGAACGTAGCCCTCCGAGGAAATTGGCTCCGGTCTCTCAATCAGCTACCAAATGTTGTACGCATTTCACTCATAAAACGGTGGCTGCGCATTCATAAACCCTCTAACATATTGGTAGGAGGATCCCTTGCACACACTATGCAGATGACTGACTGGGTTGTGTAAATAAAGGCAGCACAAGCAAGTTTCATTATCAAGATATATGCGTTTGGGCGAACTTTTCCTTTTTTCCCCATTCGAGTAACGCAAGACGGCCGTTTTTTTGCTAATTCAGCCACTCAATGATTTGTCGCCGAGTCGGCAAACTTTTGGGGCCGGATTTGGTAATCGAAAGTGTCCTCCAGACATACTAAAGAGCCACCTTGAGCGTCGGCAATATAGATTGTTGAGGGTCCGATAATAGAGAACTGCTGGCTGGGGGTTGCTACTGTTTTCGGGTTGTGTTCTTGGGCCGCCGCCGCCGGCCCGGCAAGAGTTAAGTGTTGCTCGACACGGCAAAGAAATCCCTAACGCCTTTCCTTTCTTCTCATTCTCCCCATCGTGTTAAATTTGCCAGACATAAAATGACGAAGCGACGAGGCTACCGGGACTAAACGGCTCAACCTTTCCCCTCGGAGCAGCAGTCGAGTCCCCAAAGCAGTCGTCTGCCCCATAATCTGTAGGATTTAGCGTCGTCGTCTCGGCCGTGACGGTAAAGGCTCTCGGGGTTCGCTGGCAAGAGGGTTTGTCTTTAGGAAAATGCTGGACGCGAAACTGGATATGCATTTTCCTTTCTGTTTCGCTCTTTCGTTTTTCCGGTCCCGGGGCACGCAGTAGAAAACTAGAATGTGTCCGGCTCCGGGGGTTTTGCAAATAAGAAAGCGATACCGATACCTTTGCATAAGAAATCCGACTACGATGATGTCTCGGTGGTCGAGGAGGACATTGGTCTCGTCCAATGGGGGCGATCGTGGAAAAGGGATGTAGGAGCTAAGAGTCGATATGCTTCTTCAATATGGCCATTGTCAGATTGGCATCATACACTTCGAAGTCAACAAGGAAAGGTTGGGGCATTGTGGTTGCGGGCCAGTGTGATACTTCAGATATGCTTCTGTGGTCATCAGTGTCGTCGGTTAGTGAGTTTGTCTCAGCCCGGTTTGGTAAGTGGAAACCTTGGAAATAAACATTGGGGTATGCCCTGGAGCTTCATCTTCCTGTCCGTCCTGTTGGTTCTTTCTCCTTCTCTCTCCGTGTCCCAACGCCTGTATCAAACCTAC
Source organism: Anopheles merus (assembly GCF_017562075.2). NCBI lineage: Eukaryota > Metazoa > Arthropoda > Insecta > Diptera > Culicidae > Anopheles > Anopheles merus. The sequence continues at coordinate 50,758,483 of NC_054083.1, read as the reverse complement.
GCAACATCTTCATCAGATTTTTCTGATTTAAGTGGCGAAGATATCCAATCTCTCGGTCTGTGCTCTATCCGGTGTCTGTGGTGAGCGATTTTCATCCAAGCATACATCTTCACGAGAAGGTTGATAGAACACGAAGCCAGACGAGGATTGAAAAGTGTTGATAGAAAGATTCCGTAATCAGAAATAGAGCGAGGTTATGAAATTCAGGAACTTCAATACTTGGAGTCTAAATGATGGGCAAGTCATCAGGAGAAGTTTCTAAATTTACAATTCAATGTGTATGTGTGTTTGCCTTCATTAGGGTGTGTACGTTGCATTTTTAGGGAACACAAATGGTTAACCCTTGTCCAGGTGTATGTGTGATGGGAAAAGGTAAATATAGACACGTCATGAGACATCGACTGGTGCTCATCAAATTTCAGTGCAGGTGCAGACAGTATACGACCCTCCACCAAAACAACTATAATAATCGTCGCAACTTCAAAAATCCCCTCCACAGATGTCGCGTTTTTCACAATAACCACCGTGGTAGTGTGTTGTAGATGTTGCCTGAGCGAGCGAACAATTTTCAGATGGCAAATTGTGATCGACGGCGATTTCTCTTGTTTTCAAAATTGTCCGCCCGCCCGTCCGCCCCGATGTATATGCAAAGAGGTGGTCATGCTTCTTCCGCACGCAGTTCTTCTTCGCCTGGTCGTCGTTTTGCCCCGCCGTCATGCTGCGATATGAATGATGCGGGCATAGTTTGTCGGTGGTTTTTACTGAACAATCGTCGTCCTCCATTGTCTTATGTGCGGCACTACTGCTGTTGATGCAGGAGAGCTCATTAAAAACATCCATCGACTTCACGACCTCCTCGCCAGTGGGGGGAGGACTACTGAAGGACTGTGTACCGCCGCCACACTGTGCGCGTTGTGTGATGAAACGCAAACAAATAGTTGTGCCTCCCTCCATAGCACACACTCTCTCTCTCCTCCACCAAACACGGCCGGCTATCGGAGTCTCTCGCGTGGTCGGTTGGATGATGTGCCATGAATATCGCGCCCCGCCGGCCCAAGTGTGTGAGTTGGAGTGTGTCTGGTGGACCCGCCGCCACTCATTATCTGTGTACGGTGGCGTGCGCACGGTGGACCGGCGCGACCTCTCTGTGTTTTCGCAGTTTATATGGTGAAAGGGAGAAAGAGGAGGAGGAGGAGGAGGAGGAGGAGGAGGAGGAGGAGGAGGAGGAGGAGGAGCAGAGAAGTAGCTGCTGTACGTCGTTGTTGGCGGCGCATATGCTTGCCGATATGTTCGAAACTTTCTCCTATAATCTACGTAAGTCCCGCGCACACACACACCATCCAATAGCGGGAGGGACGTCGTTGTTGTTATGTGCATCACGCTTTTCTACGGACTGTTGGAGCAAATTGACAGCCTCAACTTTGACGCATTGACATACGGCGGTGGAATGGAGCTAGGGGATTAGCGTGAGGCGGGTCGGGAGTTTTTTTTTGCCATGGTGTGCTGGAGATCTCGGCGTGTCTCGGCGGACGCGGGCCAGGTCGACCGAGGTTACTTTGATCGGGACGTCCGATAACTTCAAACGACAATAAGGGCGAAAAGCGGGATTAGGCAGGGACGAGAGTGTGTGTGACCGTTACGAGAGACCCTCCCGTTTGTATCCTTTTGTACCCCGATACAACAATGCAAAATATCTTCAAAAAACACTCGCCAAAACCGCGCGCTCGCTATCTTATCGTTCACTACCTAACCTAACCAATATCGCCTGTGGCGGCCGCAATCCACCCACTAAACTCGTCTTATTGTTGTGCCCGTCAAATCTCGCATGTGTTGCTATTTGGCTTTTTCTTTTCTACAACACGAGCGGGGGGGGGGGGGGGGCTGCTTCTACCCGTGCTCGGACGGTTTTCGAAGTTGCCCGTGAGCGTTTGTGCTCTGTGATAGATGGAGTGTGAGACCTCGCATTACGAGTGTGATAGAGGAGAGAGTAGATGTTGGTGTGTGTGCGGTTCTGAAGGCGAGGGGAGCTGATAAATTTGGCAATAATTGGGTACAGGCTGTGATTGCCACGGGCAAAAGCCAAACCACTGTTTGTGGTGTAGCAACCCGGAGCGGCGGCTGATGGAGCAATAAGCAACAAAGTAGTTGTTGTAGCGGAGATTATGTGCCTCCGACAAAACGAACGTTTGTGGAGAGGTGCAGTCAATCAAGCTGAAATAGAAATCTCGGGTGCTGCGGGGTCTCGTGCTCCGGAGTAAGGATCATAAAAACCGTGGAGTTGGAGTTCATGTTTCATTCTTCGATCTTGATGAAACCAGAATGAAGGTTAGGTAGTAGTAAATAATGCTTATTGGAATTTGTTGGGAATTACGTCTACAAAAGTGTAGTACATCGAGATGCTAATCAAGCTATTGGATTGAAAATTTGGAGTTGAGGTACACAGTTTTGTTTCATTCTGGAAACACATTTAGGGATCCTCAGAACTCGTATTACGAATTCAATGTTTCCAATCCAGAGCTGGCTCTACTAAGTAGTTCCCCCTTGTCACGACTCACTTTCCAGTTTTGGGTGCAAAATTTTCCTAATCATTTTTTCCTCGTCTGACATTTCGAAAGATTCCACCCCAGCAACTCCCTCAGTTCATGACGAGTTCAAAAACCCCATTAATTGCAATAACCACCACCAGCACCACCCCCTTTCAGGGGTTGCAATCGTGTATACCCTGGGTGGCTGGTTGCGTCAACAAACGATGGCGAACGCGCAAACAACAGACCAACCCGGTCCCGCTCTGTGCTCTCCATTGTTGCAAACATCATGTGAGATTGGTCAAACCAATCAAAATCTTACCCACCTACACTGGGCTGGCTGGCCAACCGGGGAGAGTCATCGATGTTTTTTTTTTTTTTTTGCAGCAGACGGGTGCTATGCTTAGAGGTTGCTACTGATGGCCAATCGAACTGCTGCTGCTGCCGTTTCGATTTTGTTTTTTGTTCAATTGTGAAAAAGAGAGTGTCTCCGTGTTCGACTCACAGGTACAAGAGAAAATGGAGGGAACGGGCTGTAAAACGCTGCCAGATAATTGTCTGTGGCTGGGTGCATTTGGGCAGTGTGGTGCTCTCTGGTAGATGGCATTGTGGGAAATGGCGAAACGATGGCGAACCATTTTGCTGGTGCAACCTGTGTCTGGTCTGGTGTGGCACCCCGAAACACTGAAGTGCTTTTGGTTGTGCCTAGGCGTCTGTATGTCGACACACGTTGCTGTGATATTTTGTTCAGGGTGCTATTATCTGTTGTTTTGCTTTTTTGGATTGAGAAACTGTTTTGGGGGCAAGCTGCGGTGGCGCATAAATGTACACACAAATTAGCATTCAATTCTAGCCCAAATTCTGGAACGCTTCAAAACTTACATCAGTGTGAGCTTTAGAAATTCATCCGCGAATGTATCAAGATCTTACAAAACGTTGCGAAAAGTGGCAGCCAACTGCAGCTGCAAACTCATTTGCTTCACAGACAGCACAGCAGCCACCCTGTTCTCTGTTGCGCATTCGCATAAGACATTAGGCAAAACAGAGCATTAGGTAGGCCCCCGGTCTTTTGAATTATGGGACAATTCGGTGCGAAGGATTTCACACTCTCTTCTCTCTCGGGGTTTGTGTGGAACTCGGTGCGCGCGTTGCAACAAATAGTGTCCCGTAAAGCACACGGGGTGGGTTTCCCGCAAGATGGTTATCAGATGTTTATGATGTTCAGGTTAAAAGAAGGTGGCTTGCAAAAGAGAGGTAAAAATGAGCGAGCTATTGCACAAAAATGGCCCGAAGGCAAACGGTTTTTGGTGTAAATATGCTTACCAAGAGTAACTGGAATTTATTGTTGCAGCGACCATGCCCCCACGGTGTGTTGTTGTGTACTTTCATAAAAAAGCTCATAATTAAGAGCAAGGTGCAACGTCCACAGCACAACAGCAGCAGCAGTTTTCCAATTTGGGAGGAAAGGCAGCTACCACCGCTCTCTACCTTTGGTTCTTGCTTCTTGCCCTGGGGGAAGAGTGGCATGCAAAAAGCAAGGAAAACAAATAGAAATGAATTAATCGGCTTTGTCGTCGTCGCCGTCGCTGCTGTCCCGTCTGTGGAACGGCCGGAACCAGTTAGGTTCTACTGATTCCCATTATCGAACGCTCACAACTGGACAGGTTTCTTGAACCCTTGTGGAGCGTTGGGTTGGGGCCGTTTTGGGCCGTGTTCTTGAGCCTTTCCTTTTTACACCACCTTATAGTGGTTATGTTTCGCGCAGGACAAAAACAAGCAAAAACACGCTGCCGGAAAAATTAAGGAAACCGTGTTCAAAACAACAGTATCGACAACAACAACGAAAAAAAAAACAGACCCACACTCCCCTCAGTCATTAAGCCTGACCTCAAAAACAATCTCTCCTCGCGTTGCGCCTACCAAACGACAAACTGTGGAGAGGAGGATAGGTGGAGCGAGCATTTCGGGGGTTATATTTTTGCCCGAAAAAAAAACAAGAACCTTTTACCTTCGCTTTATTCGTGACCGCGTACTCAGCAGGCACACACACACACACACACACCTGGACCCTTTGAGCGGACACCAAACACGAAACGTGTTTTACCATTTCGGTGTGCTCTTGTTGCTGGTGGCCCGGTGTTCGCGACCGGGTGTTTTTCTTTTTTTTTGGCTCTTTCATATTTTGCGTCCGCGGGTCGATTTGATTTTGTTTTTTCGATTATTCGCGCTACTTTCACAATTTCATCGGCCGACACTGCTGACTGCCTGCGAAAGGGTGCTGAGGCGAATTTTTATAGCATTTTCCTGCTCCCCGGTGCCCAGGGGCGATCATACGCGTACGCGGCGTGAGCGAATTATTGCACAGAACAGCGGCAGCAGAACCGGTTGCGCTTTGCAGTTGGCCAGTTTAGGCAAAATCGGGAAAATTAATGGCCTTCCAGCTCCTGTGTCTGGCTGGAGTGATGCGTGGGGAGGAAGCTGAAGGAGGAGGGAAAAAGGATGCACAAAAAATCGCTTCTGTGCAAGAGGCGTGACCGCCACTTGTGTCTTGAGTGACTTCGTTCTGTGGTGATGGAGAGCAGGCAAACAAAGAGGAGCCGGGTGTGTTTCTGTTTTTGGCATGAACTCTTAATATCGCAGTGACCCGTTCCAAACGCACAGACACATATGTGCCCGCGTCATCATCGTTTACGCGGTTATTCGAGGTCCATGTCCTTCTTTGGGCCGTTTGGTTCGATCAGTTCGTAGCGTTGTATTAAATCGCAACCTATTAGCGTAACTTTCTCGCCAAGACAACGAAACAACGCGCATGAATTAATCATTTCTTTCACTTCTCTTTATTTCTCCACAACACAGGTCCTAGAATTTCTTGGCCGCGGCACATTCGGGCAGGTGGTAAAATGCTGGAAGAAGGGCACGAGCGACATCGTCGCGATCAAGATCCTGAAGAACCATCCGTCCTACGCGCGGCAGGGCCAGATCGAGGTGTCGATCCTCAGCCGGCTCAGCCAGGAGAATGCGGACGAGTTCAACTTCGTGCGGGCGTTCGAGTGCTTCCAGCACAAGAACCACACCTGTCTGGTGTTCGAGATGCTCGAGCAGAACCTGTACGACTTTCTGAAGCAGAACAAATTCTCGCCGCTTCCGCTGAAGTACATCAGGCCCATACTGCAACAGGTAAGCTCTCTGGAAAGATCTGATAGATCCTTGGTGACTTCGAACGAACGGAAGTCGTATGCGGGTCTGACGGTCGTAAAAGGCGGTGATTTACGTGCTTTATGGAACACACCATTTCCTGGGCGTCGAAGCGAAGGAAAGCCACAATGTAATCTTCATCAAGAGCACAGTTTGGTCTGTGGTTTTGCAGCGCTTGTGGGTGATATGGAATGGTTTTTTGTTTGCTGTTATCTTCTACAGAGTCGAAATGTGAAGATTGTTGTGGTTACTAGACCCTCAGAGTTTTTAATGTATTCCTCATCTCGCTGTTTGAACCCAATAATACCCGCAGGCTCCCCACTCTTGAATTCAATTTCCTGCCCGGTATTAATTAATCCATGTATCGAACCTAACTCATCTTCATTCCGCAGGATTTGCTTTCTTCTCTAAACCCCTAAATGTGCTCATCCGGATCGTAAAGATAAGGCTAAAGGCACAAAAAAAGAACGGGCGCGCTGCTCTTCTTCCTGTGGCGTTGAAAAAGCATGCCTTTTTTTTGGCAATGATGTCGCCTAATGAGGTTCATTTGTTGGTCTAGTCCTCTCGGTCACCGAAAAGGGCGGAAAAGGATGAGGATAATAAATGGCACAAGGGAAATTGGGTTTTTTTAGAAGAAATGGTCAACATTTCAAAACCCAAGAGAGCAGGTTTGCATCAATTCGACCACAATTTGCTGATGTCAGCGGGAGAAATGCATCGAACAAATGAAGTATGATGGCAAGGGAGAAGATCGTTTGTTTGTCCGGCTCCGAGGTTCGTTTGCTACGTGCCTGGCCTGGCCTGGACAGTGCGGCTTGGTGTGTGCATTTGTTTGCTCTCCCTGCTCGGTTGTGCACAGCCGTAAATAAAAACAAAACTTCCCAAATCAACCCGTACTGATTGGGATGGTCGAATGTGTGTTTTGTTGACTCGCACGAACACCACAGGCGTGTGTGCTGAACCTGTTTGGCGAGTGTACATTAATTTTTAGGACGTATCTGGTTTACCCTGCGCCTGAGCGGGGACAGTGTGAGGGTTTTTTTTCTCTCCCCCCGTGGGGTATTTTGTTCCCCCATTCGTTTAGTTATTGTGACTTCCCTTTCGTCCGATTGCTTCGCGATTACGATCAGAGATTTGTTTTGCGCTGAAGAAACAGCCCCACAGCAGTGTATATGGGTTGACTAGCGATGGCTTGCTTGTTGTTGCATGTTTCGACATGAACCGACCGGAGACACCCCGGGAGAGTGATCAGCATTTTCGATTCAACTCACACATCGCAGCTAGCGCTTGAAGAACGGGGGAGAGTGATTATCAATGCCTGGGGGTTTTTTTCAATGCACTGATGTGGCTTTATAGTATGTTTTTAATGTGCGTAATAAAGGAAAGAAGGGAGTGCATGATAATGGAGTTGGAGAGATGCCCTTATGCATTCTGATAGTGTGTGGCTTCACGAGATTGCGCTGCATGAAAGAGTGATCGCTTGGTTTGCTGCTGTCGATCAAGTCGTTGCCGATTGGTGTTCATTTCACCATCTGAAGACTGGCGGAGTTAAAGAAGTAGAGGAAGAGGTTGCTTGATTTTCTTTAAGAAAAAAACCATCTGACGACCCAGCACGGATGGGATCACGACGAATATGTAGGACATGCCGTTTTCGCCCAATTTCCATTCAACCGTCACCGTCAATTTAAGTTCGCATTTGCCTGCTCGATTCCGTCGCACACAAGATCGTTTTCTTTATGATCCTCCTTCTCCCAACCGTTCCAACCAGGGGGCAAATCTTGGCGATGGGTGAGAAAGAACAACCACCAATTCTTCGAAGTTCATCTTCTTTCTTTCCCTTAAGGCGGAGAAATTTGCATGCGGGCTCGTTGTCTGAGTGGCGAGCTGCGGAGGAAGAAATAATCTGTGTGTTCGTCGTCGTCGTCGTCCTCTTCACCTCGGTGTGTCATTTGGTGGATGTGGAGGTTGTCCTCTGGGACGTTTGGTTTGGGGGCTTTTGCTTCTGCTGTAGACCTCTTTTTACACCACCGCCTGTGGTCACGAGTTGTGTACCGACCTCACAAAAAAGGGTGACCGCGAACCGCAAGATCTTAACTCATGGCAATAGCATTTGATTATGGTGTGTGTGTGTGTCTCTCGAATGGAGGGCCTGAGCTGGTGTTGCGTTTCAGCTTTCATTTTGTGCAGATGCTGGCGCTGGTCGTGTCTGGAGGATCGTCTGGGTGACCCAATAAAACCCCGCCTGATGATGGAGGGTACTACCCCGATTGCGGATTGCTAACGGGATTTCGGGAGCCTGCTACTACTACCACCACCGGTAACCAACCGGGCCGATCGGTGCGTTTTTATGTGTGCGATGCTCGGCTGCTGGAATCAGTCCATCGGAGATGGAATGATGAATACAAATCAATCGATACACGGGTAGCAGGAGACAGGTTTCAGTGACAGCTGGTACACATCAATGTTGCCCACAGATTATGACAGCTCTGGAGCAGGCACCGAGAGAGAGAGAGAGAGAAAGGAGGACCCTTTGGAAGTTGCCGAGAAATTACCCATGCGGTGATGTCCAGGGCTTCTCGATTTAATTGACATCGATTTGCCGTTAGCAGTGGCTTTATAGTGGGACAGTATCGAGAACCATCTGCTACAACTACCGCCCTGGAGAACCCCCTGGCGCCTGGAAATGCATCTACTTTGAAGTCTCGACCTCTCCTGTGCGTCGGCAACGCGCAGAAAGACCGATGGAGACTATCTAAGGGAAGGAGGGATTCTCATCATTCACCTCACATGATAGATAAGCGCAATCATCATCAATTTCAGCGTCCTACACACCCACTGGTTCTCTTATCCCGGTGTTCCCGGGCAGCCAGCATGCAATTATCATTACAGTTTGCTTTTAATGCTGACCGTGTAGATGCGCCTCTGCCGCAATTTTCTGCGAACCCAAGGAGTAACTCCCTGCAAGTGAGTCGCCACATTTGGTGCGCTGTTACCGAATTTCGGTGCAAAATCCCTCATCGGGTGACTTGAATGTGACAAGTTGCTTCGATGCGAGTTGTTGTGTCATCGTTAATACGGAGACACAGCCGCGATTCAGCTTCCTTACATGGTATAACGAGATTCTCGATACACAAACACACACACAGGACGGTCGCCATTCATCTTGTTTGGGACGCGTTAAAAGAGGCCAGAGACGTCGCGTTACCAATCCGACTCTTCGCCATGTACGGCGACATTAGCTTTTGGGCCGTGTGGTGTCTGCGTTGGTGCGATGATATCGACATGCGGAATACAGAGGGAACACGTGCGCCGCGTACGTTGTGACATAAGGCGGCTGCTACCAGCGATACATTGTAGCTTGCACCTGGATGGCCCAAGGGTTGGAATGCTGTGAAAGGTTTTTAGCTTTCATTATATGCACATTAGACCGAGGGACGTTTCACTGATTGTTTGAAATTATAAAACAAAACTTTGCTTTATCATCAGCGATCAGCACCTTTGCGTGCAGCCGTTGCATTTGCGTAGCACAGTCAATAGAAAGCGCTGTTGGTTGGCGGCAAATTTATGCTGGGCTTAACACACACACACTCTCTCTCTGTGGTCGCGATGTGCAACTAAATCTGTGTTTCAAGCCCGACTTAATTGTGCGTTGGTTCGAGCGATGCGTGTGTATGTTACACAGCAGCAACCAGATTGTGCAGAGCTTATTGTCCAACAGCAGCAGTTATTTTTATTTAAATCATATGCATCCAACCGCACCGCACCACCACCACACACACGATTAATTGAATTTATGGCGTAATTGCACGAGTGTGTTACAGTTAGGTGGCTGCAATTGAATTGAGGTTTGTAACGAACTCTCCCTGTGAAGCGAAGAGCGAAAGGGAGAAGGCTTTCATAAAGGTTTGTGTTTTTTTACTCTTTTTGGGCCATGTTAAATCCATTTGATGGCTTGATTTAGTGTATTCGGAGGTGAAATGTATCCGATTTGGGGGGTGAGGGATGTTCTGTACGAAACGGTCGTCCGTCCCGTGTCGTCGCCAGACCGAAGGGAGTAAATAATTTAGAACACACACACACACACGGACAGAGGGAGGACATCGAGCCCCTTGTTGTGCGTCATTTGACTAACATTAGACCGCGGGAGGACCATATTCGTTTGATGGCAATGATAACTTTATCCGCCGAAGACGACAGCGACGACGACTACACACAACGGTGTTAATGATGCTGCTGCTGCAACCACCGAGTCCAACGAACAGCCAGCAATTGATGGAGGCGCTGACGTGTTTCAAAATGGAAAAAGTGAGATCGTACTCGGGCCTCGGGCGCTTTTGGGTCGGCATATCGGGGTGGGGAGGGAACGTACGGTATCATTTGAATACCGTAAATTGCATAAATTAGTCGACGAAACTTTTGTTTTCTGTGCGCCGTTGCCGCGCTCTCATTACGCCTCTGAATGGCTTCTGAATGGTTGGTGGTGGTGGTGGTGTGTGTGTTCATCGGCGATGCGTATCGGTGTGTGCCCCCCCGTTTGGTGCATGAATGGCAGTGTGGTGGGAACAACGAGCGATAGAGACGGGTAAAGGGGTTTCATAGTTTTTGGAACATGAATACTTAATCTAATCCCGGCTGGCCTGGGCCGGGAACTTTTCCGATCGTTTGCATTTGCAACGAGCGGTCGGGTCGGGTTTGATGGTTTGCCAATAATGCTTTTAGGGGCGTACCGTGTCGCCCGTGTACTGCGCCCGCACTATCTCTCACTTACCGTGGACTGCTTTATGCTTCCACCTCTCGCCGTCGATAAAAGTCCCACCCATGAGCGTGTCTCGGTGCGTTTGGCGAACGCACTCTTCGCACTTTTGCCCGGTCGCTAAGTCATAATGTACTTAGCAGCAGTTGTTACCCTTCGGTTTGTCTAGCAAGCGCGCCCTGCACAACGCAGATGCGATGCAAACGCACACACGAGAGATGCAAGCATAGTGGATGTGGAAAGTTTGCAACTTTTTGATGGGTTCCGAGAGAGAGAGAGAGAGAGAGAGAGAGCGGGGTCTTACGCGATTAGCAAGGGAAGAAGACGCGCTTGGCTCCGGGCAAGCTAGACCAATCGGCAGACCCTTTGGCGTCTGCTGGCGTTGGTTCCAAGGTTCCGGGCGCGTTCGAATGGGTGTGTTTTGTTCGAGATCATTGTTTTGTGCGATGCTGTGCTTTATGTTTTGTTCGGGACGGGATGGGCTAATAAAAGCGGGGTTGTAAAATGTAAAACTCTCATAAAGTTGGAGCTTGATGTGGAGTGCGTCTGGTAAAGGTTTTTGGCATGGCACTGTACATTTAGTCGAACCTAGGGCGGGGTTTTGTTTCATTTTGTGGAAGCATATGGAGGTTTTGTGGTATACGTTTCGTCTAATAAAGTTCATGTTTTTCTCTTCTACTCGACGCACTCTAGGTTTTGACTGCCCTGTTGAAGCTGAAGCAGTTGGGCCTGATCCACGCGGACTTGAAGCCCGAAAACATCATGCTGGTCGATCCTAACCGACAACCTTACCGGTAAGTGGAACTGGAACTGGAAGCAGCCGTGTGGAAATACTTATCGATTGATTCTGTGTTTTTGTTCGTTTCGTCAACAGCGTGAAGGTGATCGATTTCGGATCGGCGTCGCACGTCAGCAAAACGGTGTGCAATACGTACCTGCAGTCGCGCTACTACCGTGCACCGGAAATTATCCTCGGGCTGCCGTTCTGCGAGGCGATCGACATGTGGTCGCTCGGCTGTGTGGTGGCGGAACTGTTCCTGGGTTGGCCCTTGTATCCCGGATCGTCTGAGTATGATCAAATCCGGTACGTATGGAAAGAGGGGGAAGGAAAGGCGGCAGAAGTAATCATTGTACATGTTCACATTCCACAGGTACATATCGCAGACACAGGGTCTACCGACTGAGCACATGCTGAACAGTGCCAGCAAGACGGCAAAGTTCTTCTACCGCGATGTCGACTCGACGTACCCGTTCTGGCGGTTGAAAACGCCCGAGGAGCACGAGGCGGAGACGAACAACAAGAGCAAGGAGGCACGCAAGTACATCTTCAACTGTCTGGACGATATCGGGCAGGTGAACGTGCCGACCGACATCGAGGGTGGACAGCTGCTGGCGGAGAAGACGGACCGGCGCGAGTTTATCGATCTGCTGAAGCGCATGCTAACGATCGATCAGGAGCGGCGCATTACGCCGGGCGAGGCTCTGAACCACTCGTTCGCGACGCTGGCCCACCTGGTGGACTATGCGCACTGTAACAACGTGAAGGCGTCGGTACAGATGATGGAGGTTTGTCGCCGTACGGACTCGATGATTCACACGTGAGTAATTGTGCAAAAAGGTTGGGTTGTATTGGCAAGCGTATGTAAACGTTTCCTTTTTTAACCATTCTAGTTATAACCTGAGTGTGCAACCAACGACGGCCACGCTGGTGACCAACTTTGTGCCGAACACGACCGAAAACATGACGATCACGTTCAACAACCAGGTGCAGCGGATTGTGCGCGAGCGCGCCCCGACCTACGACAACCATCTGTACCAGATCTACGGCGGGCGTAACGTGGGCCGCCAGTACAGCAATGCCCGGCCGGATGCGTTCCAGCACCAGCTCGTGTCGAGTATACTGTGCCCGCCCGGCTATCAGACAATGCCGAGCCCCACGAAGCACGTGGTCGTCGGTGGTACGTCGATGCAGCCCCCGTTGCAGGTGCCGCCGCAGCAGTACGTGAACGTGCCCGTCCCCGTGTCGATGGTGGAACCGTCCTCCGGCCAGCGGATGCTGCTCACGAACGCGGTCCAGCCGAACGTGGCGTGGCCGCAGTCGGGCCGGCAGGTCGCCATCGTACCGTCCTGGTCGCAGCAGCCCGGGCCGGCCCATTCGCTCATTGTCGATTCGGCACCGTTCCTGAAGCTGGAAGGAATCTACCCGAACCCGCACCTCAACATCCAAACGAGCCATCACGAGCCGAAGAAGGAGTCGCCCGTACATCATCTGGTGTAAGTATCTGCCCCGGGCCCCGATAGGGCTTGTGTGGGATCTTTTAGTGGGTCTTTTGTTCCGAGAGCGTGGTTTGTAATATTGTTTAGTGTTCGTAAATATTCCAGCGTTTCCCGGCACGACAAGAAGGAAAACAACCAATTGTCGCCGGTCAAAAAGCGTGTCAAGGAGAATACTCCGCCCCACCAGCGGTACAACCGGAGCCACATGTGCCCGCAGTACCACGACAATGGTACGGGCAGTGGTGCGACAGCCGGAAGCAGCAGTGCGGTCGCCTCATCCTCGTCCTCGTCGACGTCCGCGTTCTATCAGCAGCAGCAGCAGCAGCAACAGCAGCAACAATCCCAGGTCCCGAGCACTAGTGGCAGCCAGCAGATGCAGGCACCACCGGTACAACAAGCCCAGGCACAGGCTCAGGTCCCGGCCCCGCAGCACCATCACCACCATCATCATTCGCAGCAGCAGCCGCAGCTGGCGAGTGGTAGCAGTGGCAGCGGTGGTCACCACAGCCATCACCATCAGCAACAGCACTATCAGCCGGTGGATTCGTCCGGTCCGATCAGTGGTGGCGGTGCAGGCAATTTGCATCACTCGTCATCTTCCACCTCGTCGTACGGTGGCAGTGGAAGCGGCGGTGCTGGTGGTTCGTCCGTAGTGATGGGAGGCAATGGAAATATCCACCATAGTGGCAGCGGCCACCATCACCACGGCAGCAGTGGACACATCCATCACGGACACGGCCACGCTCATCATGGCGGTGGTGGTGGTGCGGGTCATCATGGCAGCAGTCACCACGGGCACGGTGGCAGCGGAAGCTACGGTGGCAGCAGCAAGCAGCAGACGATCACAATTCACGATACACCGTCGCCGACGGCTGTGATTACGATCTCGGACAGTGAGGATGAGTCGCCGGAGGTGAAACACAGCACGAGCTCGTCCTCGAAGGGCTCCTCGCACAACGCGGCCTCGGGTCAGGCGTGTACGCGTGGCACACATCAATCGTCGTCCTCGTGCCGCGGAGGAGGGGGAGGAAGCGGCGGAAACGGTTGCAGTGGGGGTATTAAGACGTCCTCGTCCTCTTCAAACGTTGCGCACAATTCGTCCGCATCGAACCAGCTCAGTGGTGGATCCGGTGCCCATCAGCAGCAACCACAACCACAACCGTCGTCGTACCAGCAGTACGGACAACCTCAGCAGCAACACATGAGCGTCATTAGTAGCGGTAGTAGCGGCGGCAATGGTGCATCCTGTAGCGGTGGCTCTAGCAGTGGCCGACAGCGCAAATCGACGGCGGTGTCATCGTCGGCGACCGCGTGCGTTACGCTCGGGGACAGCGATGGCGAAGGGGAACGTCGCAGTCCAAAGCATCAGCGTAAGTGCCCTTTAAACATGTCCTCTCTGTACAATATTGACTTACAGTAGCCTCTGTCTTTACAGCGATCAAGTACGAACAGCATGCCGGACAGTCGCAGAAGAAGCGTCTGCTTGCGATGGCCCAGAACGAATGTCTGCTGCTGCCCTCGTCCGGCGGCAGCGGTGGCAGCCAGCAGCCACTGCACGTTCCGAAACAGGAGCCGAGCGAGTTTGTCGCGTACGAGTATCCTTCGCAGCAGCAGCAGCAGCAGGTCGACAAGCGTTCCTCGTGGGCCCCACCAACGATGGGATCGTCCTCCTCGTCCTCCCACTACGGTGGCGGTGGACACAAGCGCGAATCGTCATCGTACATCCCGTCGTCTTCAGCATCGTCTTCGTCCTCGCTGGCCGCAGCAACGGCAGCCGCAGCAGCAGCCGCCGCCGCAGCCATCCAGCAGCAGCAACATCAGGGTGGTGGCAGTGGAGGAGGCGGCTGCAGCGGGGGCTCCCTCGGGCATGCTCCTCCGCCGCATGCTCACGCCAAGAGCACGCCGACCGGGGCGACCTCCTGGGGCCCCCCGACGGCGGCCGTGTACCGTCAGCATCAGCCGAGCGCCAACACGCCGCTCGGCAGTTCGCCCGGAGCCATCCTGCAGCAGCATCAGCATCAGGCCCAGCAGCAGCAGGACATGTACGCCCAGGGGGACATGTACCGCCGATCGGCGGTATTCGTCTCGCAGGCAGCCCCCTACCAGACGGCGTACAATCGGGTGGTGCCGCCGCCGGCACACAACGCCTCCAGCCGACAGGTGCGGAAGACACCGCTTAGCACTAGCTCGCCGTACGCGTCCAAGGACAGCACGACCAGCACTGAGCGCTTCCCGTCTTTTCCGTTGCAGGTGCTGCCCACACACCCGCTGCCAGCGCACATTCAGTTCCCGACTGCCCAGTACGGCCAGTTCGGACCGCTGAGCCCGGCACAGATCGCCAACAAGCACCACTACGCCTGGTTCGGCGAGTAAGCTGCTCGGGGATCCCTCACTCTCTCTATCCCTCTCTCTCGCTCTCGCCGTGTCTCCGTCTCGCGTAAACTCCACGCATCCTAAAGCACTCGGACACCGTCGACGTCGTCGTCCCCTAAACTAGTGTGTGTGTGTGTGTCTATTTGTGTGCTGTTTTAACACGTATTTGGTCGTCGTCTTATCGTAATCTCTGCCGCAACCCGTCAGTTCGGGCAACCGCCAACGGCAACGGGATGAAGGATGTGAAGCAGGCCGACGTTGGGGTGTTCCGGTGTTCTTGGTGGTCATGCTGGCGTGTTTATATGGAGCAGTTTTACTGGGGAGCGTTAGCGTTAGAGAGAACAGGGTGTTATATTTGTTTGTGCATTAACTTTTTTCCTTTCTTTTTCTACGATCGGTGTAGAAGCATGGGATATAAAATTGTTTGTCGAACGGCGAAGGGCGTTTAGAATAGCTGTGTCCATGTCAGCGATAATTGTTTAGTTTTGTAGGTTCCCGTTTTTTATATGCCCATTACTTGAATATTCGCACGTACACGTGCACGTATAGTGCGTTCGGTAGTGCGGACAGAGAGATGAGGATTATGTTTACTTAGCTCTTTGCATACTTCATTTTTCAACGTGCTTTTTTGTCTACTATTTGCCTGCAGCATTGAATGTGTTTGTTGCGGGAGCATTCTTCTCCGTTTGAAATCTATATTTTGTAATATCGCATTAGTATATCGCGTCTTTGAAGCGAGCAAAACCAGCAAGTTGTACTAGAGTTTAGAGTGTATGGTGTGTGTGTATGTCTATCTGTCTCTCATAGCGAACATTGAAAAGATGTGCTACGTTTCATGCAAAGTAGTATTCTAACTGTCCCTTGCACCACATAGAACCATTGCTCTACGTATGCTGAACACGATGTTTCTTTCTTGTTTGTTTGGAAACGGCCGGCAGGTTGGTTCGGACAAACTTGTCAGTGTAGGCGTGTTACAAGCGGGAAACTTTGAATTCATTGATAATAATTGTACAGGAAACGAAGGAAGCAGCTATGAGCTAGGATAAACGTTATACTGTTCATGAATGTTTCGGTGTTTCACACAAACTAAGAACTGAATGGCTCAGAGGAGGAGGCGATGTTACGGTAATGCATTCTTGCTATATTTGTCCGATTAGGTTCTTTTAATAGTGCAAAACTATCTTACCTTTAGCGGAAAGCGAGAGGGGAAGGGGGTTTAGTTCTATATTGTATTTTTAAAATTTTCTAATTTACGCAGCAACATATGGTAGAGGAGTGAGGCAGTGATAGCCATCACACGGTTAAACGACTGATCGAAAGGGTAGCGGCCAAGTGAGAGGATAGGATATGTGTGTGTGTGTACATAGCTAGAGAAACCTTACGTGTGAGGCATTTGTGTTTTGAGATAGCATTGGGTGAAAACGTTTCACTGCAACATTATTCAGTAGCGCGAGCGCATGCGAAACCATGCGAAAACAAGGCGATAAATGTATGTTTGTAGCAGGTTCAGTACGCGTGTGTGTATGGCGGAAATGTGTTTTTCATTACATTTTTTTTTTTTGCACCTATGGTTGTGTATCGTCTTTTGAATTGGCTCTGTTTTCACTTTCGCCATAAGCATAACTCGAGTACATGTAGCACCGAACGATGAAAGGAAGGGCATATAAAGAGCTATCGTATACCTGCGTGTAGCGCAACGCAACGGCACACGTTTCAAAATGGTTGGTACCTGTTGAACAATTGTAAACTATTATAGCAGCGAGAGGTCAAAAGGAAGCATAACAATTCGCATTTAAGTATTTGGAAGGAAAACTCACAGTGTGTGTGTGCGTGTGCGTGTAGTAGCTTAATCAGAAATTTGTCTTTTGTGATGTTTGTTTCCAATTTTAATCAGCGGGAAGATGGCAGTCCCTGTATAATCTGTTTGTCGCGTGAAGTGCGTTTGAGTTTGGAGACCAGCTTTGTATGATTATCGATCACGTATTGCGAAATGCATTATTGTATTTATTGAATTGTTCTGCGCAAATGGCATTGCTTTGCGTACTCTGTTGACAGTGGATGTCAAACAGTAAAAGGGATCATTAAAGTAAAATCATTTAATTTACATGAACATGAATATCCAACAGTGTAGAACAACCAACAACACCATTGGGGCACATCAAGTGACGGTAACACTCACGTATGGCTTTAGACAGGCTAACAAGTACTGCACACGAACTGGCTTGTTGTGCTGTGTGCGTTCGTTTAGTTGAGAGCGTATGGGATGAATTAACACTCTATTTTAATATGCGTAAAACAAACATGTGGAAATATCCACCAATGTTTAATCAACAATAAATTAATACAGAAAATTGCCTTATGTATGAAACAAAACAGAAAATAACAATTACAACTATATTAAGTGTAACAAGAGCGAGCGAGCGAGCGAGAGAGAGAGATAGAGAAAAGGGGCTTAGTTGGTGGTAACATCTAACAGGGGTAACATATAGGTTTAGCTTTTTTTTTCGTTTTATCAATAGCGGAAGGCATCATCCTGCGGGAGCTATCTTCCATGTAAAAACTATCATCATTTTGCGTTGTATTAAAGGTACGGGCTAACGTTAGAAAAGTTTGCACACACACCACTGCATATGGACTGAACGGAAGTTCGCTTCCCCGGCTTTTCATGCTGCTTCGGCGAGATAAGTCTTTTTAAACCTACGAAGCGCGTTCCTGATGCTTGCTTGCATAGCACGTTTCGTTGCAGCATTTGGGCGCTGTGTCGCTGTCCAATTTGCCGCTGCATTTGTGAAAGCACGTTCGCTCACCACACGTCCACAGCAAGATCTCTACCGGTTTCTGCAGAACAGTGTCCTCCAAACTATGCTGACGGGCTGTCGCATATTGCAAAAAAAGCAACTATTGATTCACAACCCGCAGGTGGTACCGTTTATCAGCAGAGTCAGACTGTCCTAGTTTACGTATTGTTTTTCTTTTCTTATTAAAAGTGCATAAGTGCTAAATATATCTATAATAATGTAACGAATCACTTTCCAACCGCACCTTCGAGGGGGAGAGCAGTAGGGAAGCTTTCTTGATCGGTGGCTTCATTGGTCATCCGAGTGATTTACGTACGTTTTCGTTCTTGTTTTAATTATAATCATATAAGAAACACACAAACAAACAAACAAACTAATCAATATATAGAGAGACTGGCTATAACATTACTTCATTAGCTTATTGCGTTAAGGTTTTTATCGTTTACTCTGTACCCTTTTCTCATTCACTTACGCGTGTAATTCATCGGTTTGTGGGTCGTTGTGGTTGTTGTTGATGCTCGATTGACACCGGGCACAATAATGGCTCTATATGTACAGTACCTTCCGTTGTTGGGGTAGCAGCTCACCAGCGAGTTGATTCGTTTAGTGTTTCACTTTTCCTTGCAAATAAAACAAAACTTTAGTGTTAGCTGTTTCCCGGTGTGGGGAGTGGGGACAGCAGTATTCGTAACTCTATGCATATGATAATATTCACGAGATTAATCGGTAAAATGCGGTGGTGTGTGGTTGTAGTACAACCGGCAACCCACACACGCATACGGTCAAAGGGAAAACTGGTTGATATTGTGTATTGTATCTATTCGGAACAAACGTTCGTTTTATTTCTACAAACAAATGCGTTCTTTTCTTTACTACTAATCGATTGCCTAATTTGTGCTCACAATTTATATAAAACAACTAATATAACTACGTTTATCAAAACAGCAGAGCAGAGCGGCAGCATCATTAGCGTCGCGCCAGCCAGTTTAAAAGATGGTATACCTGATACGGGATTATAACAATAAACATAACACTAGGAAAACACTGTAGAACAAAACACCAACCAAGCCAATAAATGCTCGATACTCGAGTGATATAGGAGCAAGATAGAGTGAACAAAAAAAAAAAAAGAAAGAAGAAAGAAGAAGGAAAGCAAACACAGCGTTAATAACTGGTTAATTTTCATATATTCGTGTTTTGTACTTTCGGCCACCTCTAGGAAGGGTTCCCTATTTAGATAATATATACATACACACACACATATGTACGTGTACGCGTGTCAGTTCGGAACGCTGTCCGTTCATACAGTTAAACGACAAATTGCTTTTTGACTAAATGCACACACACCCTACTACTAGCCATTACAAGCTCGATTATCAATTGTATCGTAACCGACAAACAACAAACATTTAAAAGGGGGGCAGTTTTTGGTTGTTGTGTAGTTTCAACACTCTCGCCCCCGAGCACAAGCACGGCACAGGTCCGTCGCAGGGTTGCTCTTTGGATGGTTCGAATTAATGGGCGGAAAAAAATCATATTTTATCACTACAACACGGTTGGTTTAGTTTTTTTAAATATATATTTGTGAGACGTCTCCCCGATCATCATACCCCGCCCTGCCTATTTTGTACGATATGTAACTATTAATATTGCCTTATATTAGGAGAAAAACATATGACATACTACAACAAATACTACAAGCGGAAAAATAATCAAGCTCAGAGTTGATAGTTGTATCAATTTTCTTTTTGTATCTATACCCTCGGTAAAATAAAATACGCGCATCATTATACGTGTGAAAGAATGGAACAAGATAATTTAAAAGCAAACAACAAACAAAAACGGGGGAAGGAAGCGATATATTGGTGGACACAAATGCATAGACCCTATTATCACTTATAAAGAACAAAACACAATACACACACTCACTAAACAAAAGCAAAGCATACAAAGCAAGCATAAGAGTATAATATAATTGGTAAAATGTATAACAACATACACGTTTATATATATATATGCATATAAAAGTTTATGGTAACGAAACGCAAAACGCAAAACAACAAAACGCTCTGCCCTCGGGCAGTGAATAAAGTCAAAAGAAAAAAGTGAAAAAATCTTTACAAAACGTAAACCCCTCTTTTTTATACGTCGTTATGATTTTGTTTTTTGTTTCTTTTTTGTTTCCTTTTTTTATATTTAAATGTTATTCCGTTATTCCGAACATTATTTTAGGTATTCTTTTTTTGCTTTTTGTATGTTTTCTAATATTTTTTGTATTCTTTGCTTTATTTTCAGGTTAATTTTATTGTAATGAACTTACGTGTGAAGCTTTTCGGTTTGGTTGCATTGAACAATATAGCCGTGACACAGTAGAAGCAGTTTGAATAGTAACGATAGTAATGTGATCAAAATTGGATGTACGTATTGTGTATATAAACCAATAATCGAAACCTTGTTAGCTCTAATTTTATTGTTAAAAAAACAAAACATAAAACACACGTAGACACAAAACTATGCTACCTTTTTGAGGCAAGGGATCGTTTGTTTGCCGTGGGTTTTTATGTGCATGTAAACGCAGATAATAAGACATACAAAAAACAGACACACACAAGGCAGGCCCAAAACTATCTCAATGTTCGGACTGTTTGTATTTTTAAATGGGCAGACAAAGTACTAAAAATGATCTGCTCCGTCGACTGGGCTGAGAGTAGTAGTGAGTTACAAAAACACAAACACATTGAATAGAAGCGAAATTCAAACAAGAATTAATTGTAGCGTTTTGTTGGTGGCTCTTTTGCATCTTGTTCGAGTTTTTAGTACTACACTGGCTGTACAACTACTGACCGTTGTGAGATGAGACAAGAGCGAGAGAAGGAAGAACGAAGGGGCAGCTGAAAGTGAAGGTTTTAACAGGACGTTACAACACGAGAAGGGAAGAAAATAATCAACAACAAACATGATGCTAGATGATAGATGTATGTAACAGTTAATAGTGTTCAATGCACACAGGAGGCACGTAACGAAGGCCGGATATTAGTAGTGTTTGTAGGCTGTGTATACGTATGTCTGTGTCTGTGTGTTGATACGTAAATGTGGATCAAGGATCAATCAGGATTTTAATCGTATTTTCTCTCTATCTCTAAATGGTTCCCTCCGTTTTCTATGCAAACTCGGCCGCGGTCTTCTCGGGTGGGCCGCAATCCAACACATGCATGTTTGTTCCAAAATACAAATAATCGTTCGGAGACACACAGAGGATTTAGCAATCAATCAGTAAAAAGCTGCGAGTGTGTGTGTGTGTGTTGTGAGATATGATAATTACCTTTGTACTTTCTACTCGTCTATTTGTGGTTCCATGAATGAATGAAACAAATCCCGTTTTTACGAACACACTGCAGTATGCGGCTGTGTGTTTGTGTCTGTATGTCTAATGCTTGTAAAACTGACTGTATAGGGAAAACCCATGTAAGAATTGTTCGTTTTGTAATCAAAACCATACGGCGCCAGCACACACACACACTCCCTCTCTCTCTCTCTTTATTCCCCATAACTCATCGCGTTTAACGTTTCTTGGCAAATTCTCTCTATCTCTTACATTCCCCTCCCCATAACCATCTATCATCTCTATCTCCATTTTCTCTCCGGCTTTTCATCATCAGCATGGTGGTCCAGTGTTTGACTTTGAGCGTAGTTCCGGAACAGCACGACTAACAAAAAAGCAGATAATAATTCAACTTTAATCGACAGAACAAAGGACAAACACGCGACACAAAGCAGCAGAAACGCAGCGTAGGAAGGGAAGGAAGTAGGAAAAAAACAATGAAACGCATCAAACCGAAATACATATTTGTGATAATAAAATTAACATAGAGTGCATATATATAGAGAAGATATATATACATATACCATTATACATATTATCTATACACAAGCAGTACATTTCGAGTTTGGCAAACAGAAAAAAAAGGTTGCTGCAGTCAGCAGTAGAGTGAGGCGAGACCAGGGCACAACAGGCAGTATTTGGGAGTGTTTCTTCGATCGATTGGATCCATTTCTGGTAGCCCTGGTGTGTCTACTCTAAAAGCAGCTGATGAATGATTAGACACACAGTCGCACAGAGAGATAGAGAGAATAACAAAACAAATAATACAAAACCAAAAGCTTTTATATAACAAAGAGAAACTCGGTAGAAAATATGCTTAGAGAAGATTTGTTTTGTACTAAAAATAAGATAGCAGCAGAAGGATAGTGGGGGGGACAAAAAAGTAAAATAAAAACCAAAAATTATACAACATAACCTTAACGTTTGATGCAGATGCTGCTAAAGTGCATCATTATTTAGAGGAAAGGATAGTTGACGAGACAGCAGTAGTAGAGAGAGACGTGCTAGTAGTGACAGCTCCAGTTTCGATGTAAAAGAGCACCTAGAGAACGAACCACAGACACACACACACACACACACACCTTGAAGGTGACAACAAAAACCCCAAACTTTACCCAAGCGAGCGCATAAGAGCGACACCCCCAAACAGGTCCAAAAACAAGTTTTAGTAGTATTTCTATGATAGGCAACAGATAACAGCAAACGAACAAACAAACAAACAAAACCAACCCCCTTATCTTCACATACTAACATAATCTGAACGGCCAATTTACAAGTTTATTAGTGTCGCTTTGTAAACGAATCATACATAAACAAAACAAAGCTTAAGTACTAACCACTACTGTTAGAAGTGCGGAAAATCGGTACTTACAGTTTGCTACTTTTGACACACTCCTTCTCCTTCTCCTCCTCCGCCTGTTCCTTCCACTACTCTTTGCATGGAGCAGCGTGTCGCCCCACGCCCCGTACCGGAGTGAGTGACTTTTTCACACATCCCATCGATTAGAGAAAACCGGATATATGTATAGCTTTGTACAGTAGCTGCGCTGCGATGAGGTACCGTTTGTGTAGTACGCAGCGAAAGTAGAAAGGGAAGCATAAACCCTAGCAGCAAACGTTTTCTGCAGAACCAAACCAAACCAAGCCGCCGCCGAGGTTAAAGGTTAAACCTAACAGTTACAGTGTACGTTTTTACCAATAATGTGAAATCGAATCTCTTTCAAAACTCAATCGCAGAAACGTGTAGAGGATATTATAGGGCAGCGTTTTATATACAGGGCTTCTTAATAGTTACACAAACACACCTAAACACACACACATACACACAGAATTATGCAAAAAAAAACCAATAACCAGTAACAACAAATGGGAAGGGGCGGAAAAAGGAAACAAGGATATTGTGTGGCGTACGTTTAAGTGGTAAGCAAAAAACCAGTACTTTCATGAAACAATAAAACAAATTAGTTTAACATGCAGTGCAGCGAAAAAGAAAGAGAGAGAGAGAGAGAGAGAGAGCCAAAGAGAAAAAAAGCACAAAAACACATGCAAGCAGAAAAAAAAACAAACAAACCGAACAATACATAGAAAGGAAAGAAAGAAAGAAGAAGAGGATAAATAGCAAACCAAACAAACCAGTAAAAACAACCAAAAAAAAAAACAAAAAAAAACACAAACAAAACAGCTAAACAAACAAGTATAAAAATGAAATAAAACGGGAAAGTCTGATTAATTTTAAATATGGTACAAGCGATGAAAAACAAAACCCAGCTAACAAAAGGAGAGCGCGAACGGTGGGAAAGGTAGAAGAAGTAAAGCAGCAGTAGCAAACAGCAGTGTAATCACAACAACCAATTAGAAAATGTGTGTTTGTACGTTAGAAAAGGCACAAACAGAAAGGTGTGTGTGTGTTTTTGTGAAAATAAGTAAAAAAAACTTTGTCAATGTGATTGTAAATGTAATGTTTCAAATTAGGGTTATAAACACACATACACACAGATTTAAACACATTTCAAGAGTGATTCATTTCTTTCTGATTTATAGTTTATTACTTCTCTTTTCCACATTTCTACCTTTTCTAATGTTGTTTTAGAAACAGGTTTGAGAATGGCCTTGGTTTATAGGGGTTTTCTGCTTTAGTTTTGGAAAAGTTGTCGTTTTTAGAACAAAACAGGTTCAATTTAGAACACAATTTCTGTAACATGTTCATACACACTTACACACCCTCATGCAACACATACTTACACGATACTTACGAGACTTATGGGAAAAAACAAAAACAATCTCTTTCTATGTGTAGCGATTACGGCTGCCGGCTAGCGACGGATAGTGCATGCTTAAACACCCAGTAACCAGTAAAACCGAGCATAAGCGAACCGTTAAACACAGTGTGTGAAGGGGGGAAACAGTAGCACGACTGCAAGAAGGAAGCAGACAGGCAGGGCTAAAGATGCAAATGTAACATGGGCAACGATATAGAATACTCTACTCCTTAAACCTTAGCCGATGGGAGCGATGGCGTCACTCCAAACCAACCAACCAACCTAGAACGACGTGTCTGTGTATGTGTAATAAGCATTTTGTGTATAAATCTTACTCTCTCATCTCTCTCCAGGGATTGGAATGGAGGTTTGTGTTTTTGTGCTGGATTCTTCGTCTGTGTGTACGAGTTTAGAATGTTTAGAGCCCCGCACCAACCAAACCAAATCAGAAACTGTCCAAAACTCTATTGTCTAACTATTAACGGAAACCTCTCTTTCTCTCTCTCTCTCTCTCTGTACCGCACACTTTCACACTGTGTCTGTGTGTGTGTGATTTTAGACAACCTCCTCCCCATCCATTGCGTGTGCCCGCCGTTTGTGATCTGGTGTGAGTGTGAGAGAGAGGCAAGAAAGAAACAGAGAGAAAGAGAGAGGAAGTTGGTTAGAAACTTGATGAGATGCTTGAAGAATTTTTGATAAAAGCAAATTCGCACCGAAATACCTGCCTAGATTAGCGTTTTCACTCTATTCACTGTAGTGAGCGGAAAGTTTTTGGGGAAGAATGACGAGGAGAGCACGAAAGGAAAGGGACAAATATTTCGCTACAAAATCAAAGGTACGATACGAGATGCACAGACGGCACTGGGTAAGCATCACGTTTTTATTCGGCTGTAAAAGGATAGAGGTGAAAGAAAGCGCACACACAGAGAAGCGCTGGATAAAAAATGGAAAAGAAAGGACAAGAGAAGCAAGAAAGAAAGAATGAATTTGACAAAAGAAGAGAGAGAGAGAGAGTGTGTGTGTGTGTAATATGCATAAAACTACTTATAAATGGAAACACAATGATAATATAGATATATATACATAGTAAAAGCTATAATTGTAATGTGGACAGACAAAACACACATGCAAACATTACACAGACATACCTACACGGAAACAAAACGAAACAAACAAAGAAAAATAAAACAAAAGTGTAGTTACATATATGACAAAGAAGTATATATATGCGTAAATATATGATATATTTTTGAATGTAAAAAAGAATAAAACTGTAATACACAACACAAAACATGGGAAAACACACCACACGCGTACATACACACATCAACACGTACATGAATAGTTTTTTGGAAGGCTGACAAGAGTAGGAAGAGAATAACCAAAAAGCGGACCTGCGTTAGTAACAGTCTTAGCCTTGGCATACATACACACCACACCACATCACATAAACCATTTTGAAGGGGGAAACAAACGGACAAAAGCAACAAGTAAACACAACTACAAAAGCTAGTAAACAGTTGGACAAAAAATTATTAACCGAAGCTTACACCTAAGCGCAAAGTACGGTGTGAAGGGGTAGGGGGAAAGAAAACATTATGAAGAATATTAAACTAAACACATTATGCGTGCGGACAAACCGACTTAACAACACCTACACTCACACAACAACACAAAAACCTAACTTTGTTGAAAAAAATGGCGTGTATTTGAAAAAAAAAATGATACAAAAATGAAAATACTACAGCAAATGCAAATTAATTAAAATGGGCTAGATTTTTTCTGTCCTTCTCGCTTGGGGAAGGTTTATCTAATATCCGAACTTTTCTGAATTAGCACAACAAGGTTATGTTCTTCATCTTACCCACTGTGCATTTGCTTGAGCGCGCTGCCCTTAGCAACGACACAAACCTCAATACGGGCGCTGTGATATATGGCTGCGTACGTAACGCCTCCCAACAGTACGCAACCACTTTTCTTTCTCTTTTAGCACAAACGGAACCGGAAAACACTCTCAGCGAAGCTGGAATTTAATTTTTCCATTTTGGTTTATTTATTTTTCTTGTTTTGTTGTCGGTTGTTTTTGTTAATCGTTAAATTAAGTAATAAATATCTTATGTCTTTCTCCTTCCGTTTTCCCATCACCCCATAGCACACACCACACACGGCCGTGTTTCCTCGCAGCATTCACTTTTGCTCTCTTCTGCTCTTTTCCGTTTATCCCTGGGATAGTCTTCTGTCGTTCTGTATGCTGTTTGCTATTTTCATGCTCAATTTTTCGCTTTGCTTGCTTCTCCTGCCCTTTCCTTTCCTTTTCCTTCGGCGCCTTCTGGTTGTTGGTTGGTTTCGTTCGTACTTTAATCGTTGAACGAACCATTTCACGCGGTTAGTTTTTGAGTTTTTGCTTTTTGTTTACTTGTTCTTGACCACCGTTCAACACTTCAATATGGATGATAATCATAATTTGCTTTTAGTTCGGTAGTAATGCTGAGGATTTCTGTCTTGTGTTCAGTTTTAAACTAGTTTCCTATTTACTTTGCTCTTCTCTTTATCTCTCTCTCTCTCTCTCTCTCTCTCTCTCTCTTTCTCTCTCTCTCTCTGATTAGCTTTCTTATTTAAACCATTTTTCTAGCACTTTTGCCGCTTTGCCTTCAACGTTTCCTCTTCTACTTTTTTCATAATATCGGTATTGTTTGCTGTAATGTTTTGTCTTGTTTTTTGTTTGTCTTTCTTTGCTTTATTTCGTTAAGATCTGAACGTGCTTACGTTTTAGTTTTTTATTACTAGCAACAATGTTTCGCTTAGCGAGCCATCCATTCCCCTCTAATGTTTGCCTTATGTTTTTGTTTTTCTTCTACCGTTTAACTATACGATGCTGTATTTGTTTGTTTCGATTCTTCATTGTTCTGATAAAAATTGCAACCCCTTTCCATTTTCGCATTTGCCATGGATCCATGCTTTTAGTCTGAGCTGAGTGGAGTGTGTTGTATTAATTTGCCCCTCAATCTATTTCTTATTTCTATCGTACGGCACACTGCCAGAGATTTTTTCTGCTTTCTGATTCTTGCTTCATGTTTTCTACGAATGTTTTTTTGTTTGTTTTTTGCCTTCGTTCTGGAATCGGTTGTAAAGCAGTGGTAGCGTAATCTCTTAACTCCTAGATACTGTTTGAATAGTTTTTTTTTGTATTTTTTTTCCGATACTTTTGTGCGACTGTCTTTGGCGCTGTGTTAGTATGTGTGTGTGTTTGTTTCATTTTATTCGTATCAATTAGTTTTTTTCTTGTTGAATTTTACTATCTTCCCTTCACTCACAGTTTGTGTGTTGTTGTTTATGTTTGTGTGTGTTTGTGTTGTTCATTTCGTTTTTGCTAGCGTAACTTTACTTTGATCTGGGTTGTTTTATGTTTGTAGATTCAATTTGTCAGAATTAATCAACAGGATATTGTTTCTCAACGCAACTCACGTGCGCCCTTTCGTTCGTCTCTTTCTGGCTTCTGTCTTCTTTTTTCAGCTACTGCAGTTTAACTATTTACATTTAGAATTATCAACATCTGTTAGCCCGACAGCACCGACCAGTCTGTATGGCACATGTTGTAACTTGTTTATGTTTATTATAGTGCATTTTCCTTTTCATTCCTTTTCTTCCTTTCTTTTTATTATCTTCTATTTGACTACTTGACGCTGTGTACTTCGTAAAAACGTATGAATTTTACAATACTTCTTATCGTTAGGGTGTTTTATCCATATTGTTTTGCGATAATATTACTAATGTTAGCTGATTTCTTTCTTTTATTTTTTTTTAAATCTTTTCCCACCCACTTTACTTCACCCACTCTGCGCATCGTCTTCCTACATGCATTCCACATCGTCAGCTCTGGGAAGCTGCACGATATGTTTACACCCATTGTTTCTTACTGTCACTCGTATTGTTCGAACTCGTTTGTTTGGTTGTGTGTACGTTTTTTTTCAAATGTGTGAGTGTTTGTGTATTCTTTTTTTGTTGCATTATTTGTTTTTTGTTTGTTTTTTGTTTAAAGGTTATACTCGTTTTAACGTGCTGGTAATGCGTGGATTCGTTTTTGTTGTTGTTTATTTATAAGTTTTTTTTACTTACTGGTTACATCAGTTTATTTTGCTTTAATTCAGTTTGATTTTTTTTTGTTAAAAAATAGCTTAATCAGTGTTGTTTCTCATACTTAATCAATAACTCAATCAAAATGAAATGGAAACAAAAGTATGCAATAAATGTGATCAATATTTTCTTATTTTAAAAACAAACGTAGTTCTTCTGGCAGTGATTTGAAAGCATTTCCTTTTACTACACGCTTGTACTGGTGTGGATGTGTGTGTGTGTGTGCGTTTGTGTCTGACAGATGTAAATTCATTTCATTTTGCTTTGAAG
The DNA here is from genome assembly GCF_017562075.2 of Anopheles merus. Taxonomy (NCBI): domain Eukaryota; kingdom Metazoa; phylum Arthropoda; class Insecta; order Diptera; family Culicidae; genus Anopheles; species Anopheles merus. The sequence goes on along the minus strand of NC_054083.1, from coordinate 50,730,017 downwards.
GCGCACTATTCACGTCGTAAGGCATTGATAAAATGTGCTAGAAAAGTACCAAAAAAAACCCTTGAGGTGCTCATTATGAATGAACTTAAAACAGAATATAAATGAAGCAAGGAGAGCAATAAATTCATAGCAGAAGAACTTAAAAATAGCAATGAGAAACTGGTGAGTGTTGATTTGATGCCATTGGAAAGTATATTATTTCCTCTCGTTTTTTTTCCAAAAACTCTCCACATTTATTGCTATTGATTTGAATATTTCCGCTATTCGCCTGCTTACCACTGTGCGCGCTATGTTCGACCTTTTGCTAGTACAGGGCTTTCCTCATGTTGGTTGATCGGTTGTTTTATATTAACTTCCACTACATTTCCCTCCCTTCCATCGCAATTGTATTAGAGTTTTGATTTACAAATCCAATCTTTCGTGTTTTTTTTCTATTTCGTGCTCTCTTCAATTGATTTAAAAACAAAGAAGAAGATTCAACTTGCTTTGCAACGTTTGATACTGTTTTATTTCTTTAATTTTCTCCTCTTTTCTCGTTCTCGCTCTTCTTCTTCTTCTTCTTCTTTTGCTTCATTTGATCGCTTCTCTTATCTGTATATGCGCGAAACGGTTTCGGTTTTCGTTTTAATGTAAGTTTTTCTTAAAAACCAGTGTGTCATTTGGCAGTGCATCAAAATTACGTTTAAACGTTTTCATCTCAACCACACAACCACTGCTGAACTGCGGCTGCGTTTTCTCTGTGTGTTTTTTTGTTTGTTTTAGCGTGCGTGGGCTCAAGAGGCATGCGAGAGCGAACTTATTATTCCCATAGGCACCCTTTCCTTGTACCGAAAGGATAATTCACTTCTATTCTTTTTTTTTTTGTTTTGCTGTCGAGAGAATACTAATGCGTAAACGGGTAAAGTTACCTAGAGACCTGCCCGGCTGGCCGGCCGTGTCGTGTGCATAACAATTTGACGTGGCCACTACTTACACGATGATAGTTATACAGTGGAATTAAGATACTACTACAACGCATGTGGATGTATGTGTGTGTGTGTGTGTGTTTTCTCCTTCTTTTGACAATGTTTGCTACTAATTTGCTTCCCATTACACACACACGCGCGCTTACACCCTTAAGGTTAAGGCTTAAACCTCGTGGTAAGTTATAGTACTTGGTATGTTATAAAGATAAACTCTACGCAGTATAATTTATTTCGCTAAGTACTATATTTATATGTTATTTATCTATATTTATATTCATATATTTAATGTATGTATCTATATATATATATATATATATATATATATATGTATATATAAGTGTTTTGGTTTTGTTTATTTTCATTAAACCGTAGTGTTACGTTGATGTTTTCTGTTTGTTGTCCAATTGCTAAGACGTAAGTACAGAAAAATCATTATCTACATGTTTTGACGCTTAAAATATGTTCTTTGTTTGTTTTTTTTTTGTTGTTTACTTTGCTTATATTGGGTTGGGTTTTGGTTGTTTTTTCTTTTCTTTGTTCATTTGCCTTAATTCTAACGCCCGTTCGTTCTTGACGAACAGTGTAATGCTCTAGCGTTGGCGCACGACCGAGCGTTCGCGCCCATTTATACAGGTGGCAAATAAAAAGCAGTGGTTAACAGCAGTTTGAGAAAGCCAGAATAAAATCAACTAATAAAAGTTGAAAAACCATAATTTTAACGTTGTTTCAACTCTTTTAATAAATATCAATTTCAAAAATGACAAATAGAAACCGATTTCGCCGAACAAATGTAACCTGTAACAATGAGATAGAGAGTGAGAGATGATTGTAGAACCATCTCAAAAAACGACCCAACATAGACGATACATCGATACAAACATCTAACAATTCCTTCTTTCGCACGGAAACAAGCTTTTAAAATAGAACGACAAACGAGAGCCTTCCCATCAACCGTCCCCGTTTCTTACACGATGTAATTAATTACTTTATATCTAAACCTTAACCGTAAGCTGACACCGTTTCGGCATTACTTCATCATGGGTGTATGTATTGCTTTCCCCACAGTTACCCAGGTAAAAGTGGGGACGTGAGTGTGAGGAGAGAGCAGGGCCTCGCGGCATCAGATCCCTCGCGACGCGAAATTCTGACGCCTGGGTGAAGTAAAATGTACACACGCAATTTAATTCCTCACCGGCATAGCATATCGTTGAGTGTGTGAGTGTGTGTTTTGGATGGCTTTTTTTATAAAAAGCGGTTTAACAATGGTTAACCTATTCGATTCGATTAAACGAACAAACGCGCTGTTCAAAAGCGCACACGCCTTTTCAATTGCATACTTTGAGGCGCATATATCCATATTTCGAACAAGACGCCTCAATGTATGCAATTTGGGTGACGGTGCGTTACTGCGCCTTCAGCAGCGCGTTACGGACGTTACAGACGAATGAACTTTGAATTCAAACCGCTTCGTTTCGTTCTTCCAACCGCCACTTACCCACCTAATTAGCTGTTAGTAATGTAATAAACGCTGGATGTATACCGTACCCTAACCTAGTTTAACATGCGCTCGTTCCCATTCGCTCCGAATCACTCTCTCACTCACTCTCACTCTCTCACTCTTTCTCTCTATTTGTCTCGCTCACACTAACATTTTCACATTGTTCTAATTGTTACGAGCTTTTAGTACGCTGTGCTGCTGTGGTGAGTAGTAGCCGTTTACTTACTGCTTCTACCGAATTCTTACTGTGCTAAAAACGTAACCCCACTTAAGCCTCCCTGCTCCCTACTTGCGCCGCCGGAACCGGTTGTTGCTCTGGTGCTCCTTCTGGCGGATGTAATCGGCACACTTGCGGGCCCGCGTGCGCACGACCCGCACCAGCCCGTTGATGCGCAGCGTGGTGCCTACATTGCGGCGCCAGCCACCCCGGCGCAGCACGACGCCGCCCGAACCGCCCGCATTGCACTCCGCGAACTCGCTGTCCGCCTCGTTCGTCGCGTTCGCGTAGTACTGCGCCTGGCAGCCGTAGTACTCGTAGCACTGCGGGCAGCTCGGCTGTGGTTGGGGCGAGGGCGTCTGCGGCTGCGCCTGGTGGAACTCACAGTTCTGCTGCTGCTGCTGCTGCTCCTGCTCGCGCACCAGGTTCGAGAACGCCTGGAAGTAGAGCTGATTCTGGGCGGTCAGGTTGTAGTGGTAGGATTTGTTGTAGAACTGGGTGGCGGCAGCGGCCGCCGCCGCACTGGCCGCCGTTTCCCCCGCGCAGGTAATGCTGAACGGAGGGACGGTCGGGTCGCCGGGTTCGGCGGGACTGGTCACAGCGGGGCGTGACTCACTGAACCCAAGCGAAACGGTGGACAGGGTGCGTCCGCCTACGGTCGAGCGATCGAGTGTGCTGCTCTGGTACTGGTTGTTGAAGCCCGAGCCGGAAGGTTGTCTGCCCGAGCGCTGCAGACTCGAGGTGACCGAGCGTGAGATCGTGCTGGCGGGGGCCGTGTGTAGCCGCGATCGCTGCGAAGAGCCACGCGACATCGTTGCGGCCGTGTTGAGCAGCTTATCGTGCTCGGATGTTTGACCGTTCTGCTGCTGCTGCTGCTGCTGTGGTCCCTGTTGCTGGTTGATGTTGCGATACAGCGCCGACCCGTAGTTGGCGGCAAAAATCGACGAAGTCGACGACGAGGAGAGCGAAGAAGGCGGCATGTTCTGGCTCAGGTTCACCGAGTTGCGGTTCAGGTTCGTCTGCTTCTCGAACCGCTTCAGATCGGGCGAGATGATGCTGTACACGGTGGCCGTCGTGGCGGAGGCCGGCATGGACCCGCCGCAGGCACTCGTCATCGAGGCGCTCGTGGTCGTCGTGCCGGCCAGCGTAGAGGTGAAGATGTTGCGCTGCTTCAGCTCGAGCTGCTTCGTGCCGAGCCCAGCGGTCGCCGCCGCCGACGCAGGAAGCGTATTGTTCAGCCGCTCCTCGCTCTTGCACAAACTCCCACAGGAGGAGGAGGTCCGCTTGGTGCCACCGCCGCCGCCGTCCGTGTCGCTGCTCTTGATCAAATAGTCACAGTTGTCCACCCGGCACACGTCGTAGCTACTGTGGTCTAAAAAATGATTCGTGCAGCAGTTCTCCACGATCTCGCTCTCGTGGTGGAAGATGATCGCGTTGCCTTCGTCCCCGTTCTCCGCCCGCCAGATCGAGACCGTCTTAAAGTCGGAGGCGGACGCCGACGGTGACGACTTCTTGAGCAGCTGCTCGATCTTGCAGCTCGACGCGGACGCCTGCATGCTCGCCGGCTCGCCGACCGGCAGCGGTTCCGGCCGCCGGTGGCGGATCCGGTTCGGGCTGTACTCGTTATCGCTCGCCGTTTCGCTGACATCGGCCCCGCCCGATTCGGTGCCGCTGCGACCCCGCCCACTGCTGGCCACGTCCACCAGCGACGAGACGGAGCTGATGCGCGACTTGTTCGACTTGCTCTCGTCCAGGTTGGCCAGGAAGCTCCACTTGATCTTCGAGGGCGATTGGAAGATCTCGGGGATGTTGATGTCCAGATCGTCAAACTCGTAGTTCGCCGTCCCGATCTCCGACAGCTGGCCAATGTTTTCGATCGTAATTTTGGACGGCGTGAGTACGAGCTGGCTGCCCGCGCTCTTCGGCGCGCCCTGCACCTGCTGCAGTTGCCGTTGCGTGGTCGAGGTGGTCGTCGAGGTGGTGGTGGTGGCGGTCGAACCGCCGGGCTGATCGCTCGATGTGGAGCCGACGGTCGAGAGCAGCGACTCGTTCAGGCTCGCAATGTCCTGCTGACTGTCGCTGTCGCCGATCAGCGGCCCGGCGGGAGCACCGCCGGCGGGCGTTCCGGGCGTTAGGGGGAGTGGCTGCAGCCGCTGCCGCTGCTCCTCCCGATCGAGCTGGTGCTGGATGGCCGTCTGTGCCTGGATCTGCCGGATGTTCTCGCCGCTGATCGAGCAGTACGAGTTCTCGCTCTCGTCCGCCGTGTAGTAGCTGCACTGGAACCGGGCCGGGTTGATGTTGAAGTTGGAAATGGTCGCATTCGAGCCGCCACTTTCGGGCAGCGTGCGGCGGCTGAGTGCCGTGGGCGACAGTGGACCGTGCTGCTGAGCGGTGCCACTCACGCCCGCTGCTTGTCCTACGAGCTGTGAGTGGTGGGAGTGGTGCGAGCAGCAGCTTCCACCACTCAGTGGCGTCGTCACTCGGCGCGATCGGGGCGTGCTGCGTGCGCTACGGTGCGATGACGTCACGGAAGGACGCCTCGACAGGACGCCACGCTGCACGGAGGAGACTTGGGGCTGGGGCGTGTACGATTGTTGGTGCTGGTGCTGCTGCAGTGGGGGCTGATCGACCACGAAGTACTGTTGGATTTCGTCATCGTCATCGGTCGTGGCGAGATTGCCCCGGCTGCAGTGGCAGTTCTCGGCGTACATCGTCGATGCGCTGTCACCGGCGTCGTGCCGCTCGTCCTCCGTACAGAGCGTCGCCGTCGTACCGGCCATCTCCTCCTCCTCCTCCTCCTCCTCTTCCTCCTCCTGTTCCCGCTGTCGTGCGCGCAGCAGTATCTGCTCCTCCTCTTCCTCCTCCTCCTCCTCCTCCTCCTCCTCACCGCCTGTGTCCTCCCGTTGGTGTAGCTGAGGCTCGCGTTCGATCGTCCGGTGCTGCCGGTGGTGGGTGCACCGGGGCGACTGGGACTGCACCGAGTGGCGCCGATGGCTGCGGTGCCCCCGGTGCGCGTGGTGCGCATGGTGATGGTGCAGGTGATGGTGGTGCTGGTGGTGCTGATGGCCACCAGCGCCGCCACCGTCGGATGCGGCACCGGCCCCGCAGCTGCTGCTGCCGGTCGTCTCGCTGCGCAGGCTGATGCGGCTGTGGCTCAGCGCCCGGTGGCGCCGGCCGGCCAGCGTGTGCAGGCTAACCGTGCTGCCGAGCGGGCAGCGATGGTCGCAGCCGACGGCCGGCGAGCCCGGGTCGCTCAGCGGTGCGTCCCCGGGCGGTGCCGGCGGCAGCCGCGGCGGCGGCCGATCGAACGGGCTATTAGGAGTCCAGGCGGTGCTCGGCAGTCAAGGCCCTGTGTTCTGGCAGACAGGTACTTGCTGCTGATGACGGTGATGGGGCGCACAGGTGGCAGTTCGATTTTGAGTATTTCTTGCGCCGTCGGCACAACGCTCGGATGCGGCTGTTACGTGGAAAACAGAGCAGAGAGTCAGTAACGGGGCGGGGGACAAAACAGTCGGGAAGGAGGAGCGTCCGTCCGACAGGTATCGCGGTCAGCGGGAAGCGAGTTGGCCGGTCAGATGAATGGGGGGAAGAGATGGTTGACATGTAGTAAGGAAACATGACAGAAGGGAGTTAATGAGGGAGGGAAGGGGAGTTGTTTAACAACAATGAAAATGAATGACGATATCTTCTACATGTACAACTGTCGGCACACTATCATTCACACTATCGATCTGTAACGCAGCAAACGGAGCAAAAAACAAGAAACAACATTCGCAAAAAGAGCAGCAAAAAGAGAAGACCAGAGAAGATGTTCGAAAGAAGAAAAAAAAAACAGGGACACATGCAATCAACAGCAATGCAGCATCATCCTAATGATGATCGAAAGAGAGAGAAAGAGAGAAAGATGAAAAGAGAGCTATATTGTTCTAGCAAAAAGGTAAACGATACCAGAAAGAGCTAAAGAAGAGTAGTTAATGGTATTGGGAGTAGTATCAGCTCCAAAGTTTCAACTGCTACGGTCATGCATATTCGAAAATAATGTTTAAAATGTTTAATAATGTCTTTTGATTAATGTGTGTTGATTGTTTCCCTTCGAAATTGATGGGCAGAAGAGGTTAATATCGCTGAAAAGATGCAGATTGCATACCTTGAGGCGGATCTCGATAAATGCTACAAAAAGCGCCTAAAGCTATGCTATCCGCAATCCAAAAATTTAGCTCGATACGTTATTTCAAATGTTTATTTGCTATTCTATTGTTTAGTGTGGCGAAAAAAATGTAATTATATTCTTGTTTGTCATGTTTACTCACTAACTCTCGTTGTCGGCCTTCACATTTTCATTCCGTTTCTAACATCGGTTATACTTATAATTGATTATCTTAAAAACTTTCCACTCTTTCCCCACAACAAATAATAGCCTGAATGTTCAGCAAGCTCTTCCTAATCTTCCTCCATCTACTTCTAATCACTCTCGCTCCAGTTTTTTGTCTCTTACATCTCTGTGCTTGTGGTGGAAAAAGTTTACTACTCATTAAAATTTATGTTTCATGCTTCCACTTCCTTTGTTTGGTTGCTTATTTTCCTCCCCTGTGCTGGGATTGAATTTTTATCATATTTAGCGCTTGTGTTGCGAAAAGTCGGGACAAAAACGGTTTGTGTGTTTTTTTGTTTTCTTCTACGTGCCTCCGTGTCTCCGAATTTTCATCATTCATTTTTCTTCCGCACACTCACACACACACACGCTGGTGTGTGTCAGTGTGTCCGCGGGGAAGTGTATTATGCTGCAGCCAATTTATTATGCATGAAACATTACGACCGGGGCTCGTTCGTCGCTTCTATCTCATCGTTGGCTATCTTACGCCGCTTTCCCTACTCGCCGTCCTTGACCTTAGCTGTATATATATATTGTTTCCCGTTGTTATCGGGTTCGAAGGCAGCGGGCAGCGGAGGATTGGGGCGTAAAATTATGCCCACCACATCATCTCCCATATCTACTGCTAGCACGCTGGCAGCACTACTGGCCTGGTATAATGTAAATGTGTGTATGAATAAATTGCACATAAATTTTGCACAAAATATATTTATGTATCGATAGCGCTAGAGGGGGTAGGGGGCGTCATTGGAGCAACACCGAGGAGCATCGGGGAGCACAGTACGTCGAACGAAATTGGCAACGATTAGCCTGTGACCGATCGATCAGGGTACGGTTCACACTCGCCACGGAGGAGACGAGTCAATAAAGCGTAAAAAATTAAACCACTAAGTGGATGTATGTGCACTGAGTGCTTCACACACTGGGCGGTAAGTTATTGTGTTATTTCTGGGGGATTTTTTGCGATTGAAAAAAAAAAGTCATTTACATTCAGCACCGGAGATTAGTTATTAGGTAACTGCAAACTGTAAATTGGATCATTATTTCAGTAAAATACGCAAAGCCTGTTGCACAATTAACCGAGATAACGAAGTTCATTTTTAAGCAAATTACCGTGTTACAAAGTTTGCATAACTTCGAGGCGTTTCGTACAACAACCCCTAAATGTATACAGCTTCCTACACTAAACAAAACCCCGCCTAAAGTTATGTAACTATACTAACGACCAAAAGCTGCTAATCTGCTCCATTTTTCTCCGGCCCGAGCATGGCCTAAAACCACACCACTAATAAACTTTCCAATCTAATCGAAAATCAAGACAAGAACGCAGATAGCATTAATTTGCATTCTTTATCCACCCTGCTCAGCCAATAAGTGTCGTTTCGGCATTCCTTCCTTCCTCCCTCTCGTTCAAAACCATCGACAGCAGATTACGGTGACGGTTTTTATCGCTGCCCGATTTATCGGCAGCTGAATCGGTTTTTGATTATTTAATTCGAAACGATTAGATCGTATCTGCTGTACCTACTACAGGGCGTTGTCGTTCGGATTCGCGACGCCGTTTCGTTGCTGGTGTATCTTTCTTACCGTGTACCTGCCCCCTCTCCTTCTAATTGGAACTGCCTAATTACGTTAACCGAGAGAGAGAGAGAGAGAGAGCGAGATAGAAGAGCGGATTAAGGAAGGTCTTGCTTGGTCCCAACGGGGCTCTGCCGAGATACTCTGTCGTGGTTTATGTGATTGCTGGCTGCTTATTAGATTACACTCACACACTATCGTAAAACGTATGTCTGGTCGACAATCTGATTTGCAAATTCCTTGTTAAGGTGTGTTTATAGCTGTACTGTTGGTGTGTGTGGTTGGTTGGTGTGTTAATAGTGATGGAGTGAAGTTCACTGAAAATCCTCTGAAAGAAGTAACAACACACAGGAGAGCCACACAATCTACACACTCACACACCTCCCGACCTCCAGAAGTCGTAGTCTGGGTTTTTTTTCCGGAGGCATGAGCAATTCGGTAGAGCGCACACAGAGTGCACAGGCCGAGGAAAGAGACACCTTAGACGGCTACGGCCTTGACGTATGGAGAGAAGTGCACCCGAGGAACGCTTCTTGGTTCTTTGGTGCCACGCCAACAGTCGGCTAACTTTAATACAGTAACAGAACCAAGGCAAGGATGGTATCGTGGCATTCGCGCGAGCATTTTCCCAGGTAGCTTTAAGAGACCTTTTGTGGAGAGAGGGATCGCTGGGTGGCAGGAGAAGACCATCTACTTGGACACCAAATTCAAGATCTGCGTACCGTTGAAAGGTGCAGCATCAAATCACATCACAACACAAACGCGACGAAGAGCAGTATAACAGACACAAAAGCGCAATTTTCTCTTGGAGTTCTTGATCGTCCTCACATTGGGACCTCAGTGTGAGTGTGTTTCTAAGTGCGTAGAGGACGCGAAGAGCATTCGGTTTGGACTAAAGGCAGCGTACCTGCAGCTAATGGTCAAGCTCGCGGAGGTTTTGGTTTGTTTTGTGGCATGCATTAGAACAGTGAAATGGCACGGAAAACTCATTCCAAAGACAAGCCTCCAGCTCCAAAGACTAGCCCGAGAAGAGTAGGCTTGAGTACGGTCAACAGAACAGACCAGTGTCACACTAGGGACCTGAAGGAAGAGCAAAGAAAAAGATAGTAAAGATCCGAGATGTGTGTAGGAGCAAGATAGAAAGAAAGAGATAGAGAGAGAGAGAGAGAGAGAGAGAGAGAGAGAGAGAGAGAGAAAGAAAGAGAAGAAAAGGCAACATTTAGTGGGAAGTTCAAGAGATGATTCTTCTTTGGAGCGGTCTCCGGGGGGTCTTTTAGAACTCAAGAGTTCAACTGCAGGTCTTGTACATCTCTCAATCAGTCATTCCTGTCAACGTAGGTACTGAGAGCTCTGAACTGTCAAACTAATATGTCTTGTCAAAGCCTCCTTATCTGTTCGCTCTGGCTGTGTTTCAAACTCCCCCCAAGAGTAGGGTTCGTCGCTTGTGCATCGAATGCCACAAAACCATCGCTTGAGTGTGTGTGTTTGAATTGGTGGAAAGAAAGTAACGCCCCGTAACGCCCCGTAACGCAACAAAACTATCGGTAATGTATACTCAGCTTCCTGTACCTGTACACACGATCCGTCCATGTGCGGAGTGCCGCCGGAAGCTGTCCCGTATCGGTATGCCTTCGTCGCCACCACCACCTCCACTGCTGGTGGTCTGGTAGCCGTAGGCGGCGTTCCCGTGCGCTCCTCCTCCACCTCCTCCTGCAGCCGTGGTCGCGGTCGACCGACCACTCTGTCTCGTGCGGCGCAGCGGCATCGGTGAGCAGTTGGTACTGATGGCGACCGTGTGGCCACCGGTCGTGCCGGCTGTCGTCGTGCCGTAGTTCATCGGCATGGCGCCACCTCCACCATAGACCGTGGTGTATCCCAGCCCGACCGCCGCATACTTGGACGTGGGCCCGAGCAGGTTACTGTGATCGCTGAGCGGGTACGGGCCCATCTCGCCGTCCATCGTCTTGGCGGACGGATCGAGCAGGTGCTGATCGCTGAGCGGGTACGGCCCCATCTCGCCATCGAGTGTCGCCGACCCAAACACTGGGGCAGCGGAGTACGGTGGTGTTTTTGTCGTTGTTGTTGTTGGAAACGCAGTTAATTGTGAGGATTGACACAAGGGCACATGGTATGGTGGAGGTGCGATCGGACGCAAGTGGTGTTGTCGCACGTGGTGTTTGGGTGAGCGAGATTGTGAAATAGAGCGAGAGAGAAAGACCAGCGCAACGTACTGCACTGTGTGCGACGCGTGCAAGGGACGTTCTGCGGTCCTGAGGCACACACACTAGTGGTTGGTGAAGTAGCTCCAGCTCGTGTACAGAGACGGTTTACGGTAGTAGGAGCTAACACTCTTGCGAACGTTTGAAATATTTCAGCAATACAGCAACAAAACAACAGGATAGCAACTACGGCAGCAAGGTGCGCCCCGCCAGTGTCGTCGGCGTGCGGTTAGACCTGTTGTGGCTACAAGCAGCTCGCTATCGCGGTAAATGGTGACTCAGCGTCTCAGGGAAGGATCTACGGCGGAGGTCAACGGTCCAGCGGTCCGTTGTGTGTGTGTGTTGTGAGATAAAGGCCAAGTGTGAACGGTAAGTGAGATGAGCAAACGAGTGAGTGAAGCGACAGTGGATGATCATCGGCTCTAACATTACGTAGAGGATAAAATTGCAACCAGATGGCGCCAGCGGGTTAGGTGAGTGATGTTTTTACATGAGTACTACTTAAGATACTTCTACAAGCCAAAGCAGCCGCTTGCTTTGGTTCGATTGTTTGGGGTTGTTTAACAAGATCGCTTATTTTACATTCCTATTCGATTCGAGCTAGTCGTTAGTGTGTCTACATCTCTACATCTGTGACATTTTCAGCAAAGCGAATGTGTGCTTATCTTCCCTTTTTGGTGTTTCCTTTTTTTTGCTGACTAGAGGGAGTCTTTTTTTTGCTTTTTTGGTACTCTTTTTTAATGTTTCTCCTGCACTTTTGTGTACCATGCTCCATTGCTGGTACTCTAAAAAATCTTCTGAAGCGCTTTTCTGCGAGCCAACCATTCAACGCCATTCGTTCCTGTCTGCTCTGTCGAATGGGTTGGTTGAGGCACGATTTCAAACGACACAGAACAAGCTACCTTAATGACCCGTGAACAGTGCATACCGGCAAGGCTCGGTGGCGAGACTGGGGAGACTCTAGCTGACGTATGCATATGGTGCGGTAAGGGGTGTTTTGAGTACAGCTTTTTTGGTCGCTTTCCGCGAAAAAGATGAATGATTATTACTATGCACACACACACACACACAAACACATCAGCTAGAGGTTGGGTTTCACCAGTCTGCCGCTAGAGGGCGGGGAAGGCTACGCTTAAGCATTCAGCTACGGTAATGTTCCTTACTCGGTGTCAGTGTTTGTGTATTTATAGTATTTAAAGCGTGAGTTTAAAGTGTGCTTTGACGGTGAAGCGTTTGGGAAGGAAGGTTGCAGTAATTTTCGGGAGTTTAAAGTTGCTTTACTTGTAGGTTTATTGTGCCGTAACGATTTGCTTCCCTTTCAAGTGCATTTATTGTCTTTTATTGATCTATTTTTTATGCGAAACAAAGTTAAATATCAGTTTTGTTCCGAAAGTTTATATTAACTATGGACAGAAAACGCCTGAATGTATGCTTTCGGCGTAACAAAGTACGCTTTTGTGTTTAAAAAAGAGATAAAATCTGTTTGACGGCGTCATTTTTATTCTTTTTGTGCCAGTTTAAGGAAAATAATTGATTGAAAATGCATTTGGATTACACTGCTTGTATCTTTACGTTGCAGCTAGATAAAAATAATTGAAAAGTGTGTTGTTGACCGATAAAAACGATATAATGCTACGCTGAATAAGCTTGAACGACCGAAAAAGCATGCTAGAGTGTACAAAAAATCTACGAACAATGTTTCTAAACAACAACAATCAACAGCAAAATCGTGACAGATAAGGCTCCATCAAACGTTAAGATAAAACAACAACAACGCAACAAAACAAAAAAGGCAACACACATATCAAACGCCAACTCGTGCGCCACAACCAATCGAGAGAGGAAATGTCACCTTGGCACGACGGCTGTGTTGGAACGAAGCATTCGGTGTTGCAGGGAAGAGACACACAGCTGGGGGAAAAAGGATACGCTCGACAAGGCGCTTGGCTCAAATAATATGTCATCCTTCAACGCTGCATATTATTCCACGCCGGTCGCCGGGCCGCCTATCTTTGAGGTGTGAGATTTGCCCGCAATGTGGCAAACCTCCCTTTACCTCTCGCCATCAAAATTCCATCCCAAACATCCCGTCCCGTGGCAGTGCAAAACAGTTCCCCATCGCATTCGCACTATGAAGACATCGGCACACGGCCGCGTGATTTAATGCGAGCGACACAGGCCCGTCCGAGCGTCGTCACACCATCTCGCCGGTATCTCTTTGCTTTCTATCCTTTTGCTGCCTCCCCCCCATACATCCTCCCTTTTACCCTTCATTTGTCCGCAGCTTTCGATGATAAATGATGAAAATGTTGCGACTGCAAATGACAACCCGTTGAAGCTGTCAGACTCGATTTTCGGTGTGAGCGAGTGAGTGTGTTGCGGTGTCTGCTTTTCCCAACTGGGCTGAGATCAGAGCACTGTTTGCATCGAGGTGGAAGCGCACCACCAGCAGCAGCAGCAGTGTTTGCGTTTTTTTCATTCGCAGCGCGCCCTGCAATGCGTCTGCCAAGGACGCTCACGTACTTGTGAGTTGGACCGCGCGTTTGTTTTGGAACGGTGGAATGGAACGGGACACGGAGGCAAGCATCAAGGGAAGGGGAACGGTAAAGTGTTGATTTAAATCTTCCACTTACGAACATGAAAGTCATGTTTTCCGAAGCCACGGTCGACGCAAACACGGGTTTCGGGTGCGGCAAAAGATAAGTGTTCAGGTGTTTAAGTTGAGCCCCCTGTCCCCCGAAACACGGTGAGGAGAAAAAGAGAGAGAGAGGGAAGAAGAGGACTGGGAAAAAGGACAAAAGCGTGAAGGTGGCAGTGGAAGGTGGAGAGGAGCTAGGTTTAAGTACACGATTTAACACGTTGTATTTACAGACACTTGGGAGAAGGAGCTATAGCGTAGCGGAGGAAAAAAATATATATTCGAGGACGATTTTTTCCCTTCATCTCTTGTACACATTAAGGAAAAGAGCGAGGGTAATGAGGGGTAGGGTGGGAGGAAAATTGGAGGGAAAAAGCATACCCTGCACACACACAGATTTCACACATGTTTACAGACACGCGGGGCGGAAGAAAAATACGCAACACACCATCTCACGCTTTGTGCATTGTTGAATGCTTCTTAAAAGTTTGTAAAAACCATTTCCCTCTTCGTCTTCTCCCCCCCCCCTGGAGCCCCTGTGCGCGCGCGTGTGTGTGTTTGTTCAAACCACAACGCAAATACGCGTCGTGGGAATATAAGGAAAAGTTTGCGTTTTTCTCGGCATTTTTCGTTGTTGTGTCGCTTTGTACAGCACGCGTGAGAAAGAGGGTTTTTGCTTCATTTATTTCTGTGCTGCTTCTGCCGCTCCTGCATGTGTCGTACATTTAAAAATTGTTTACCCGTTTCCCCGAGTATGGAAATGAAGGGATCTGTGGCAGCCAGCCGGTTTTTGGGTAAGCTTTTAAGAGCATGCTAAAATATGTATTGGGCGAGGCTTTTTAGGCGCACGAAAATCAGTCACGTGGTGATGCATTATTTAAACACAAAAACATCAAAACCACTCCCCCCCGCTTTGCAGCACACAAAGTTGCGCACCGAAAAAAAAAACGGGTAGTTTTGATGTTGCGGATTGCATAACGTGTAGGCGTACGTTTTGGTACGTTGAAGATTTGAAGTGAAAGCGCCTGAAAGTATGCAATGCGCGATACCGTTGGTTCAATGCAAGGAATGTCGAATGGATCAGACATGCTTAGAAAGCACTATTACAGCGTTTCAAACAGCAAACAACTGAAATAGCGCAGATTAAAGCGTAATCAACGAACCTTCCGTTCGTTTTCTGCGAGAAGTGTACACTTTGGTGAAACATGATATGCTTATTGGAGGTTTTTTTTTTGTTACGGTTCTTCACAGCAGGAATGCGAAGCTGGAGAGGTTTTGTCGATTGCGATGCTTTTGTTTAAAGATATTCCATAATTAATACGGAGGCGCAGGAATGTTTCGCCGTTTTAATTAAGCGATTTTAACCTCTATTGTGACTGTTCACACAGGACCGAAGCCCGGGGAATGTTGTCCGAAATCGAATGGAATGTTAAAATGAATCGATAGCATTCCAAAATTACCCCCTCAGAATGTTGGAAACACAACCCATCCCCGTTCCTGCAGCATTGAAACGGTGTCACACAGTTGAATGCTGCAAATTAAACAGCAGACACGAGCGTGCGGGCACTTTTTGTTAAGGAATTTAATGCAAGCGAGATTGGTCGCTTTGTTTTTTGTTTTTACAATTCTCTCCCGCCCGGCCGAGTGGGGTGAGATTAAGTTGAGTTGGTTTTCGCGGAAACGAAGCTTTAATGGAGCCGCAAGGCCACACACACACACCGGTGTAGGGCGCATGGGAAGTGAAAATTGAGAAGAAAATTTATGGCTTTCGCAATCGCGCCGAACAAACCGCACGAGCGCTCGAGATGGTCGGGAAGCGGGACAAGAACCATATGGCGGGCTGGTGGGATGAAGGAGCAGGGAAGCAGGTGGCCTGATCGCAATCCGGCACGTTGAACGCTGAGTGATGGTAACGGTGGCCGACGTGTGCGCGCAACTGAGCCGTGTAATGATGTGTTCTCGAGACAGATATGCGAAACGTTGGACGGCTTCACGCAACACTGGGGAAGCAACACAACACACCAAACACAACAAAATAGCGTACACACACACACATACACACACTTAGGGGGGTGAAAGGGGAGGGAAACTTTTGATATCAAAACAGGCAGTGGCAGACGTGCACTAGAAGGAAAATGTGTTTTTCAGAGGAAAATTGGAACAGAAAAAGCGTAACGTAATGCACAAGAAACAAAAACACACACACACAAACATCCACAAACGACAGAGCTAATGGTTGATGGCAGTCGTGGCAAGCCGGGCAGCGTGGTGTGTATGTGTGCGCACGCTCAGGAAGATTGATAGATAGGTTTTGTAGCGAGTTAACGTTTGATGAGTGGAGCAATGGGGGCTAATGTGAAGCTTTGCGCGTGTGTGTTTGTGTGGACGTGAAAGAGCACACGTACTAGAGAAGGCCCCACTAGCCTTCGTTCCCCGTTTTTTTTGTTTTCATTTTACGCCTAAATTCACGCACACAAACACACACACGCGCGCGCAAGCACAAACAGAAATATATTTATGGCAAGTGAGGTGAAGGAAAACAGAGAAACAGATAGCACACACAGGCACACGTACACGCAGAGAAAAAGAAGGGAAGAAAACATAAAAAAAGAAAGAAAGAGATGGCTTACGTGAGTCGTGCTGGGTCTTTTCCTCGGAGATCATCAGCGCGGCGTGCTCGATGCCCGAGTTCATACTTTGCGGCTCCAGATTATTTACGCAGTTTAGCATACTCCTGAAATTCGCACACTCTACGATTATGTAATAAGTGAATATTATCAGATTACCGATAGCGTGATGGAAACGAGTGTGAATTTACAACAGTTTGTTCTTTCTCTCTTTTCGTTTTGGTTTTTGTTTCTCTTCCTGTCAGATTATGTGTATTTTTTTGCTTTCTTTCGTTCCCTATTTACCGATTTGGTTTGAATTACACCTCATGTGAAGGTTTTTTCATTTGCATTGCCAGCAGCCAAGTAGTTTTTGAACACAAAACAGGCTGTGACTTTAAAGAAAATCTTTAAAAAACCGTTTGTTTGGATTGGAAAAGCAAACTATTGCTAAAAACAAAAACCCCGGCGTGTGAGACTAGACACTATCGATGGCTATTGTGCAGTGTTCTTTTTTCCCCCGCAGTGAGAAAAGGAATGCTTTCAACAAGGGTAAAGCTTTTTATGAGGTGTAGGAGCTGTGTATGATTGTGAATGGAAATGGCATTCTCTAATGTGGCATGGTTGCTGTGTGGTGGGGGAGGCTGAAGCCGCATAGCAGAAAGCTGACTGGCTTGGCTTGGAGGAGCAAGCGAGTGTTAATGGTAATTGCATTGGTGCCAACTGTCCTACAGTAAGATCCGGAATGAAGCAGGCAATTTGGTTTACGAGAAGAATTAATTTCATATGTCTAGAAATTTATGTGATTTTTTTGTTGTAAAATATGTTAAATTTTGAGGAATATTTTGCGTCTATTTTTATCGATGAAAGGTAGATGGATTGTGTTTCAAGCGTAATGCGCCTAAAAGTATGCAAAAAGCTAAAGCTATGAACATATCTTTTTAGTACACAGTTGTTGCGAGTTGTAATCATCGCAAGACAAATTACATACATTTAGGCGCTTAGCAAAACTCGACGGAAGCTTTCCATGGTTTCAACGATTCCGATTACTAGCGAGCCTTATTTCAGAGAGTCACCTACTGTACGCAGTAAAACAAGTACGCCACCCCACCACCCGGTCGAAAGGGGCTGCTGATGGGCGTAGCGAGCAAATTACCGAGCGGTACCGTAATGCTGTGATTGTGTGTGTGTGTGATACCGCGCAAGGGCCGGGCAATAATTTAAGGTGATGACGTGAAACCGTACTAACGCAAATCCCCCACCAGAAGCATCAAGGGGGACGGCGGGGAGAAGGCTAGAGCATTTGATGCGCCATGTGATTTGCTGGCGGCTTTTTCTCCCATTTCCTGCGAGCTGCTCCCATTCCGTGCCATTCGCCGGTGGATCATGATGAAAAATGGATCATTTGCGTGTGTGGTTTTTTTCCGCTCGAGACATTGCGCGTGTGGAAAAAAGATGGGAACCATCCTATGTGTGTGTGTGTGCTTCTTTTATCGATCCCTTTGCTACCACTGCCCCTTTGGGAGCAGTGGATCGTTAAAGGGTGACGGCACAAAAGCCGGTCTGAATGGTGTTTCGGTAATGGGATGTCATTACTATTGAACAGGCACAGCCGCAGCAGCAGCAAGCGGCAGATAGCGCAAATATGGGGGCCGATTTTTCCGCCGTTCGCTCACCAGAAAGAAAAGTTCCCAGGCGCTGGATTTCCACCATTCAGCGGTATCAGTGCGTTGTCATATTTTAAAGGGGAGCCGTTCGGAGGGAGCTTCTGCCGTGCTCTACGCCACCGCCCACCGACGGCAATCGAACGAACGCCTCTACGGGCCACCACTCGCGCTATATTGGAAAAGTTTTCCGTGTTCTCGCGATGGGCTGCGCCGGAGAAAGAAAAACACAACAACTTTATCTAGCCGTACTCCACGCAAAGCGACCGTCCTTTCGTCGTCGGTCGCGCCCGGCCTCCGATCTGCTTGCTCTTCCCCCCCAGCATGAGGCAGAGGATGGCAGCAGACTATTATTTATGAAATTATCTCGCAGCGAGCAGACGGTCCGGAATGTATGATAATGTTGGCACCCTGTGCACGACCCGCTGGCGTCTCTCTCGCCCTTTCTCTCTCCATCGGAACGGCTTCTCTGGCTTAATGCGCGTCCAGGTCCAGGTGCTCAGGAATTTCCATTCCCGCCCCTTGTAATCGATGGCAGGGAAACGTCCACCCAGGTAGAGCGGCAGCCGCTAAATTACACGGAAATTGAACTTTAGCTATCGGTTTAGACGTCGTTATTATCTTCTTCTTCTTCTTCTCACTCGGGTGTACCGTTCCGGTGTAAAGCAGAACGATTCGGTGCCGTGGCACGGTGAAAGTTGGTGCGCTCAAGTTTGCGCCGTTTGGGGCGCCGTTTGCATTCACCAGCATCGGCGGAACTTTTGGAAAGAATTTCCATTTCCTACACACACACATACACACACATTGGAGGAAAAAGTGCACGAAAGTGCGCCGGAAGAATGTTTGTCGCGTTGTTTGGATTCTTATTTCGTGCTCTCGTTCGGTGGCGCTCCGTCCACTGGAAGCGTCCATTGTTTATTTAGCACCGTGCGGCGAGAAGGAGATCGGAAGAATTGGTGTGCCAGGTACAAGGACTAGGTTGAAAACGAAAGGAAAAAAACACACAAAACTGAAAAGAAATAAACACGAAATAAACGCACCACACCGTCGGTCAACTAATAACGAAAGTTTTTCCCATGCGCATAACACGTGCGCTGCTCGCGGCGGCCATTAAGTGAAGCGTAACGGTGTGTCCGGTTTTTTGGAGATCGATTCGGCACCGTTTGGCTGTTGTTTAATTTTGTTTTTTGTTTTTATTAGACTGCTTTCGGTAACTAATGACTGGCTTTGCCAGATAGTTAGCGTGCTGATAAGCATTTGATTTATTATGTTTGTTGTTCAAGTTCCGCAGCATAATGCGTAGCCAGTTGGCTTGATAGATTGAATGCGTTTAATGTAGCAATTTTATTAAAGATTTTACCGTAAAAAGTTGAAATTGAAATATTTTTTTATTATTTTTTCATTAATTTTCTTTCATGTTATTAAGCAACCTTTTTTCATGATCGAATTAGCTGCTTGATTGACGCTAAAGTAACGCTGATTGCATACCTTTAGGCGAGTCTTTCTGAAGTACGCCTAAAGTTATGCAATTTTACACTTATCTGTCGCTTTTTTGCAAGTAGGCGCATCAGCACGACGTTTTCAAATGTAATACCTTTATTTTCGTATCTGTAAGTAAACGCAGGGCTACACAAATAAAGCGATAACACAATGAAACGAAAGTTAAAACTAAAAATACTCACAGAGGGGAGGACAAAAATAGAATCTTAACCAAAACAATACCACACTTAACCGAAAACTGCGAGCTCGGGAGGGGCGGCTTGAGCTCTCTATTTGTGCGGACCATCAGCGGGATCTCGTTTGCCGGACACAGGGGACACAGCCGACTGCTGCAGCTGAACCGAATCGGAGCTGATTGAGTTGTGCTCGGTTTGGGGATCGCTCTCGCTGCAAAATAACAAAAAAACCGAACCGTCGTAAAAGGAGCCTTGCTTGATTGTGTGTGTGTGTTCTAAAGCGACCGAGAAGGGGGAGATTAGTTGTGAAGCCAAGGGGTGGATGAACGAGTGGTTAATCGGGCGTTCCCAAGCAGACGCGCTGACGACAGTGGAGTGGGTTACGTGGATTAGAAGAAAAGGGAGCTTTTGAACGGATTCGAAAGCGAATATTCAGAGTGCTCGATGCGAGCCGATACGAAATTAATTTCATCCATCCGGAAACGGATAAAACTGGCCAGCAGCAGCCCACTCGTCAATGATTCGCCCAACTTCCTCCCTGTGCAGACAGAGATTTTCCGCTCAAAATGACAAAAATTGCTGTTGAACAAAGTACAAGTATCGCTTTCAAAAGCGGTCAGCCCAAGCCAGCTCGGGGTTTGGGGAGAGCTCTTGTGGATTGGGGGAGATTTGGGGGACCAGTGAAGAGTCTACAAATTTAATTATCACAAAGGAAGGGCACCCGTCTCTTGAAGGAGTAGAAGGGCAAAACGAGCCAAACGAGTCCCTTTTTTTAAACTAGGACCGGAGGGGCGAATAAAATGGAAGCTCTGTTTTGAATCTATCCACGGCGGGAAAAAAGCGACACCCAGAAGGCGACATTTCTTCTTCCTTCTTTCATCTTCATCCCGGCAGTGCGTTTGGATTGAACATACAGACACACACACAAAGAGACACGGCGGCGAGTTAAGAAGATTGGATTATTCATTAGAGCGAAAGCCCTGACATCATCATTACCGGGGCCCGCCAGAGGGCCAAATCTTGCAGCAGTGGTGGAGGAGGGCAAGAAATATTATTTATCTGTCTCCCACCTTGAGCCCCTTCCCCCACCTTTAATCACACTCGGGCGCCAAACACCGAGCAGGAGCGAAAAGAAAGGCGACAACTCGGTCCCGGCCGAAAACGACAAAGTTTGGCATCGTTGGGGCCGGTCGGTCGGTCGGTCAGTTGGGCCCCGTCACCGGGCTTTGCCTTTATCAAAAGCCGTAAGGCTTTTCGCTCCATTAAAGGATGATTAATTGATTTAGGAGTAATTAGAAACGCCGGATTTCCGTCGACAAAGCCAAAAAGGCGGACCAGTAAAAGCACGGGACGTGCACCGAAGAGCGGATGAACACAAAGTGGGGCGGAACAAGTGACCCGTTCTCCCCTCTCCCAATCCACGGAAGCTGATTGCTCTACGACCGGAGGGCCTTTTCTTTGAAGAATCTGGGTACCGGGTTCCTGCACGGTGGCGCAATCGTCGGCCGAGCGCTATCGTTTCGATCTGAAATTGTTGCCGACTAAAGAGATGGGCAAAATGTTGCTCAAAAAGTCAAAATCAAGCTTCCTGGTGGGCTTTTCCGGCAGTCCCTAACTGGAAGGAAACCCCGCCCCGTGCGGGAGCAAGTAGCTGGAAATGCTAAGCAGATTGGACGGTTTTCAGCAATCAGTGAGTATTGGGCGCGCAATTTTTGGCAGTGTCGCTGTGATCTGTGTGACTGTTTGTAAAATGCGTCCATCTTGGTTCCATTGATTGATTTTTGCCTTCGGTGCGCGATTCGGTCGCTGCTGTTGTGAAATCGGTTTGAATAATTCATAATGCTTGCGTAGCGCGCGAGCGGCCATTCCAATTAATGGGCACCGTTTGCAGCGTTTTGCGCCTATTTCAACAAATGTTTCCATTTCCATTTTCCCGACTACGTACGTAAGAGATTGTTGTGACTAAAGGTTGCCGGAATCGACGTAATTCCATTTTTGAGGCAGGCAAGCTGTTATTATTTGCGACATTTGCGTACGTTCGCTAAGTAGCGCAAGCGGTGATCGAGGGGGATGATTTGTTTTGGCACCATTTACTGAGAGAGCTGGTGCTTGGTGGCCTGTGAGTTCGTCAATAATGGCATGAACGCGGTGCAAAATGCGGCAGTATGGGTGGTAGCAGCTCTTACCGGTGCTTGAAAGCTTGGGCAGCAAATTTGGGAGCGTAACAGTGTTTATAGTAAAGCTTGCAAGGCATTTGAAAATAAAAATAAATTTCTTTAACCTCTGGTTTTATTTTTACATTTTACTTGATGAAAAGGAGTGAAAAAGTGAGCTAGTGGACTATTAGAACAAGTTTGCATTGCTGATTGCATACATTTAGGGGTTCAAATTACAGATGGCTTTTTAGAACGAAATTTTACAGCAGCACTGTCCTTTGATATTTAAATTGTACTGTAAAACTACTTTATATTACAAATTAATTGTATATACATGTCACTTCTATGTGCAATCATTCTGTGCAAGCTTCATGCGTGTTTGTTTTGAAAGCTTTATCTGTAAAAAACAAACGTAAACACACTAATGAAGCGTTCATTTCCCCCCGGCGTTTGAATCCATCCAAACGGTTTTTGGTTAATAATCATCTTCTTCCCTTTACTAGCTGTAAACTGTTACAAATTCATACACGCGCCCTTTGCCTGGCGGATGGGATGGAAGTGTGTGAAGTGTGTTGTGATGTGGTGGTATGGAGTTTCTTGTTTGTTTTTTCAGCTGTTTGACTGTTGCCGATCCTCCGGACGAACGTGTCGCCGCGAACGCCGAGAACAATCATCAAAGAGAGGAAGGGCAGCAATTATAATAATCTGATAATATTGCGCTATCGGAGCATCCTCCGCCCCCCCCCGTTTTACACACACACACACACCCCAATTGCACACGCACACACACAAGCCCGCACACGCACATGAGATAGTAAGAACGCACTCTTTTCCTGATGTCGCGTCCGGTTTAATTCGTTTTAACCGTATTTTAACCGCTGGTTTAACATTTTTCGTGATTTGTGGTGCCCGTGGTTGCTGGTGGTGGTGGTGGTTGTGAATGGTGCTTGGTGGTGGTGATGGTGCGTAACAACACGTTTATCTTTCCCTCGCTCTGTTTGCTGGAGAGAGGTTGCCTGCTTCGATTGTGCGTTACTCGGCAGTGTTTCGTGAAGCTACGAACATAACACGTGTGTGTGTGTGCTGTCCCGGAAGCAGCAGTTCGGTTTGACCACATCCTCACTCTCCAAAAAAGGGATGTTGGCAGAGGCGGTGCCGCAAAAGAGCATCACATTGCTCGGTGCTTGTAACACGCGCATTTACACAAAAATAAACACACCGCAAACGAACGAACGACAAAAGTGTAAGCGAACGAAACGAATGAAAAGCTTTTGTTTCTTCCTTTTTCCCCGCCCCAAAACACACACACACACACAGCCGGATTTTGTTCCGAATTTAATTACCATCGTGCAACAAAAAAAAGGAAATGACGCTTCACGTTTGATTGCCAGTGATTGGAACATTGCGCACGAAGGTGTAATTATTGTAACGATCGATTCTCGCCTCGATTCGATGCGCGCGGTTTCGTTAATTAGCACGCGAAAGTTGCAAAGAAACGGGAAGGAGTGGTGGTGGGTGAAAACAAAACAAATGGAAACGGTGGAAAAGAACAGCTGAAAAAGGCTCCGGTCAGTATTTGATGCGATTTTTTGTTGTTGCGGAAGTTGCATCAGGAGAGCGCATAAGATGGACGATAACAGAAGAGTGAAAACTATGAAATGTAAAAGTTCACCTCCCCGGGATTTTCTGTCTGTTGCTGTCTAATTAAATGTTAACTTCGTTCGAGTAGTTTTGTGGGCTGGATAGGAGGTGACGAGGTTCGTCGCTTTTCGCCCATTTTTTTGTTGTAGTTTGTTTTTACTACTTTTTCGCCCCGCCCATCTACTCACGGAAGTAGTACTCACGGTGTTGCGGAAACGGGATCCACTGGGGCAAAGTTGGTACCAATTCATGCAGTAATAAGGGATAGGAACCGAAAAAGAAGCAACCCAAACGGTGAGGTAGTCATTTGTTTCACTTCTTACTTGCTTGCTTGCTTGCTTGCTTGCTTGTGTCTACTTGGCTTTGAGAAGCAATAGCAAGTTACACAGAAAACAGCGCTCAAAAAGGAAGAAAGGAAACTGAAACAAATCAAACGCAATCCTTTAAAGCAACCCAGGTGAAAAGCAGAGCACGAGAGGTTCGGTGCATCGTACATGGATGGGTTTCTTCCCCCCGAACCTGTGTCTTTGGAAAGAAAAAAAAAGGCGTTATCGTTCAAACGATAAGTGTACGCAACAGCAAAAATAGGCGACGAACTAAGGTGTCGTGGTGTCGGGTTTTGTGAGCAAAAAGGTGAAAAAAGGGCGATTGAAAACGGTCAAAACGGAACTGACATTTTACGGTATGTTTTGGTTGATGTTTTTTTTATACTCTCGCGCATGAACGATCAGGAAAAAAGAGAGGGGAAGAGTTTCGTGTGGGGGCGCTGGTATGCGTATGATTAGGAGCGAGTGAGGGGGGGGGGGGGGAGTGGTAATGGTGGGCCGGCCATATCTGTTGACGGCGGATGTCGTGCAACAGCGATCGCGGGCGAGCGAGCGAGAGCGAGCGAATACTCGTATTTGCACTGCACTGCGCGCACAAACTGCACTTACCCGTAGAGTCTACTATCGCGAAGGTGTCTATAAATTAGGGAGGGGAAAAGTAAAGTTGTTGATATTCTGCTTCTGTTGTGGATGGATGGTTAGAGATTGGTGTAAGGTGGTGGTGGTTGGTTGGTTGGTTGGTTGTTGTGCAGACAGACGTGGGGAATCAGGTTTAAATTAATAAGGGTTGGTAGTTTGTTCCAATCGTTTGTAAGAATACAGAGAAAGAGCACGGTTCGTGTGAAGATCGGGGAAGAGAATGAGAGTTTAATATTAAATTTCACACCATTAAATCACTACAAAAGTAAAACAAGAAGGTCAAAACTAAACTAACAACGGAACAAAAAATATGAAGAAAAACTGCAGTCTCGATAACACGGTTCTCTTTTCGTTCTTGCATGCGTTTTTTGAAGATTATTGCAGAACTTGTCGCGCCGTTACTTTCACGCTCAGTCCGGACCGGTCTAATTATAGAGTGAAGCCCGGAGTGCATAACAAATCAACTATAATGGCGCTCTTCCCGCCGAGCACTAAAGGGAACGGAGGCACCCATTGAAAGACGGTTTCCATTGCGCACCGATACTGGGAAGTGAATTTCATCGATAAGAGAATCATTCTTACACAGCGCGAAAAAAAAAAAAAAAAAAGGAAAAAGAAGGAACAGAGAGAGAGAGAGAGAGAGAGAGAGAGAGAGAGGTAGCAAGAGGAACTTCTTTACTGGGAGGGAAGTATCCGTTCAAGCACCAACGAACTGGGAGTGCCCCGGGAGTTTCGAAATTGCGAGTGCAATTTGCGTTTGGAGCAGTGCTGTTCGAGCTTTGCACCGTCCCGGAAGCGTTTCATTTCCCCCCCAGCTTTAGCTATATTATTGGCCCTTCTTTGGGGGCTTTTGAGTTGCGAAAGTTTTGTGCCGCGCTTCGAGCACTCACACACACATCCCGGGGCGTGTGGTAAAGCTTGGTAAATTTTCCCTCCACACAAGTGAAAGAAGTATCGCTCGAAGTTTGCAGCTTCAATGATCACAATTTGGAATGCCATTTTTAGGGGAAAAATGAGGGAAGTATGATGGTGTAGGTAGAATGTAGCATATTTGGCGATGTTGGTTCGGGGATAAAAGTTTCATTGCAATGGGGTCCGATATAGACACAGCGAAGGTCCAATTTTGCTGTTGCATCGCTAAAACAAAGGCATCAAACGCTCGTTTGAAACACGCTCGAGCAAACCCATCCCACGTTTACCCGGGAAAACGTTCAACACCACAAACAGGGGTTCGTGCTACCAAAGAACCGACCCATCTCGAAACCGGGTTCGGTAGCTTTCCATCGCTGGATCGCTCTCGGTGTTTGCGTTACCGATGTTGGGCTGTTGTAACGACGCTCTTCTGTGTTGTAACTGTTGTAAGTGACGTTAGTGTTTGCATCTGCAGTGTGGAATGGTGTTCAAGTTTGGTGGTGTGGGGTGTGTTGAGAAAGCGGCAGTAGATAGTAGGAGTGAGCGAAAAACGAGAGTTTTTCTACTTCTTCTTTGTTGGTTTTTTTTTTTTTGGTTGAAGAGGGAAGGCAGGTGTTTTTTTCTGTGGGGCATGCAAAATGAAATGGTCTTACCTTCCGTTTCCGTGCCTAAACAGAGCTAAAATTTCTTCGAACGTTTTGTTTTTGGTCTCAGGAACCTTTTTATATGTAAATATCCAAAATATTGCTAAAAATACACTAAACGGTAGGAATGTATAATTTTCCAAGGCAGTCTGAAAATAAAGGGAGTAACAATAAGTAATTAACAATGTGGATCGTCTCATTTTTGTACAAATAATTCCGTTGCTACACCGAATTGCAAATAATATTGCATACATTTAGGCGTAGGTGGCAGTGTTTGTACTAAAACGCCTACAGCTATGCAATTGTTACAACTTCTTTCTTCTTTTTGGGGCATTCGAACGATCTTTCAGCGCTTTATCTGCTCAACACTTACCTTTAAACTTGGGAAACCAATTCCAACAACGAAGTTCGCCATCCAGTTCACGAGCACCGCGATCGCCATCGCGCTCGGTCGCGGCCCTTGGGAGAACAGCTCGGCAGTAATCATCCACGGTATCGAGCCCGGTCCGACGGCGAAAAACACGACGAAGGCCAGCGTTGACACTACCGACAGGTAGGACATCCAGTCGATCATTTCCTGCACATAACCAAAAAACTCCTAAACTATGCGTGTAACAACTTTGGGTTCCCGTATTTAAAAAGGCTTTTCGGTGTGTAGCGTGTGTGTATGTGTATTGGTGTGTATGTGTGTGTGTTCTGTCATGTGACGGTGTTGTCACGTGTCCTGATCGTTTCGGGTAGTTCACAGGTCGGGTATCGTAATTAAGAAAGTCGATAGTCGATATTGGGTACAAAGGAAATTGGAGTTCGTATTTTCCGGAAGTTGAGAAGGCAAGTAGTAAGGATAGGAGGGGTGAATTTGTTTTTTTTTTTAGATGTTCTGAGTGTCGGTAAAACGATTCATTGACTTCAAGGAACAAAATAGTCGACAGCTGAGTGAAGGTGGGACACTGTAAGTACTCTATCCTAGAAATCGATAACGCCCTGTCACCTAGAACGATTCTTTAGTGGAAACACCAGTAAGAAACATGGGAACAAACACAAGAGGAAGAGAGAAGAGAGGAATCATTGTCGAAAGCGGGGGCTGTTACAAAACTGAAACTCAACACAGGAACTGACAACAGATACGTAAACCGAAAAAAGGACGAAACTAAACATCGAAATCAAAACAAAAGAACAGTCGAGCAAGAGCAGATTACGCGCTCGGTCACCTCGTTGGGGCAGTCACCGAGTGGGGCAGGAGCAGCAGCATGGTGAGAGACGCTGGCTGGCTCTCTTCAACTAGTAGCATAATATGTTATTAATAGTAGTAGAGGTAGTAGTACTTGCTGGTCTAGCGAATACAAATTGTGAGTAGTAAGAGAGGCTGTGTGGATTATTACCAGTTACTAACACATCCCTTCAGTTAGTAATACGGTAGCAACGGTACGGTTAGCGGTGTATTAGCACTAGTATTAGTAGTAGTAGTAGTAGTACAAGTGTAGTACGTCCAACGCGATGCACCAATGAAAATACCACAAACTAAGGACGCACTAACTCGCAGTTTGGTATAGAAAAAAAACAAACACAAAGAAATAAGAGTTTAGCACGGAAATTGTATCAACACAAGTGCGTTCAGCTCGGTACTCTGTTCGCTTGTTCACTTTCGATAAGTGTTTGTGGGTGTAGTGCTAGTGTTGATGGAGAGGTGTTTTTTTTCCGTAACGCGTAACGCATTACCGCACGCTACGTAGTGCTGCCTGCACGGGTCTTCTCTTGAAATGGAAGTATTACGTTATACGAGATAAGAAGGATACAAAAAATATGGAAGTAATAAAATTGGCATAAAACGAGGGGGGCGAGGGGTGGAGTGGAGGTGGGGGGAGAGAGAAGGTAGAGGCATTGCTGCCTGTAACTCATCGCGATCAGCCATGGCTTGACTTTGTTTTGTTCATAGCACGGGATGAAGTATAAAACTGGGTGTCTCACCGTTTGTCTCGCGCGCACCGTCCAACGGCACCGAGAGCAAAACGGGAGCACCCTGTATTGCGGCGTGGTGTAGTATTGAAAGTGTGTGCGTGTATGGTGAGTTGTTCTTTTTCTTTTTTTCGGTCGAAAGGGAAAATGGCAGTGAAGGAGCAGGAGTGGAGCAATATGCGTTGAACCCTTAAGAGGCAGGCTTTATTTATTCATGTGTTTTGGGGGCGGGCGGGCGCCGTATTTTTGTTCTGATAAGCCACAGTCACGTTCTGTGAAATACATGACAGGGAGCATGAGTTGTGATGGGCAGCTTCTGTGTGTGTGTGCGTGTGTGTTTGTGTACATCATCCAAGATGGCTATTATGAGTGACAGGCGGATGTGTATGTAGGCGGGCTGTTGTTGTTATGTTCTGGTTGGAGGAATACTGCCGGCGTCCAGAAAAAAAAAACACAGCAGAGGCGTCCAAGTAGGCGAGCTAAGGCTTTCCTTTTGATGTGAAAGCAGACAAGTATTAGTGGATGTCTGTGTTGCTTTGCCACATAAAACCATTACCGTACAACTGGCTTACAAAAAAGGACAAATTGAAATCATTTCAATATTAATTTTCAATTTCAAACAGTTTCAACAGTTGTTAGAACATAACCAATTATCGACCGTCAGCTAAATCATCCTTGCTGTTAAGAAGCACCGAACGCTCAGCATAATCGATAATTGTATCGATGAAAACATAATGGCTTAATTTCGCTTCATTATGGACGCATGAAATCGGACCCAATTTGCTAAGACTTGCCCAATTTTCCGGCTCCAAAAAAGAAGAAAAAAAGGGAAATTTAAAAATCTCGCACATTCAACTGCAAATTGGTGTTCATTTAAATGGTGCACTCAGGTCAAAGCCATGTTGCTCTCATCCCGCTCTGCATCATGACGTTTGGCGTGTTTTTTTTCACGCGAAATTTCATCCTTCCCCCACCAATTCAGTTTGCTTGTTTGTTGTTCATGTTCCTTGCAACAATCGGCCGGTTAATTCGAGCGTATTGATTGTTCACAATTTACACAATGGTAGTAATGAAGGTTTCGAAAACTCGGGGTCAATTCGATTTGGATGGCGTGCGAGGGGAAAGGGAGCGAGAGAGAGAGAGAGAGAGAGAGAGAGAGAAAACATCAAACGTCAATAATGAAGTTAATTTGAGGGCACGCAAAATCAATAACACGTGACCACCGCCGCATTGTGCGGGAGGTCGGGTGGTCGGGTGGTCGGTGGTGATGGTTTCGAATTACCGAGATTGCACCGAAGGGTTTTGATTACTGGTGAATGGTACGAAATTCAATTAGTATTGAGGTTCCCAAAGGCCGGGATGCTTTTGAGGGGGATCGAACCGTTCCGACCGGATGGCAGGGGGAGAGAAAGGGCAGGGCTCAGCAGGAAAGGTCGAATGGTCAGCAGATTGTTATGAAGTAAAACATCAACAGCAATCAATAAAGATAGCCCATAACGGGTGAAAAGGGTTGTAAAAACTGCTGCATAATGCATGAAGGAGGATTTTCCTTCAATAAAATCACACAGAGGAGTGAGATAAAGATATCTGCTTTACACTTACGGGAGGAAGAACTGTACAGGAAGTAAAATAACTCATTTTAATCACGTGTAAACGCACATCAGAGTTGTTAAAAATGTTACAGTTCGATTCGACAGTGACCATTCCTTGTTCAGTACCACAAAAAAAGCGGTAATTAAACTGAACGCTCTCCACACAAAATGGCCAAAAGCCAATAGCTACGGTACTTGTATGTAAAAGGTCCTCAAAAAGTACTTCAACCAGCCCGAATGACTTGACTTTAGTAAAAATGTATTCCTGTCTGCTTGTTTCGTTCGAATTTAAAAAAAAAATGCTACAAAACATAAAGGTCAGTGCGCTGAAGTGGTGTTACAACTCCTTTATACAGTATCTGGTGCGCTCGCGAAACAAGCGTTCACCTTGCACAAAACAACGCACTTTCGCACTGCAACACTGTTTCAATTGTTCAGCGAGCGGTGATCGTGAATCGCAAAAGGAGGAGAGTGAAAAAAAAGAACAAAATCAACGGTGTTTTTTGCGTTGCATCCGCGCGTGTAATTTGGTTGGGCCACCTTTCCCGCCCCTGCTCGCGATGGCACTGGCTGGCTGGTGAGTGTATGTGTGGTCTAGTGATGAGGTAAATGAAGTAAAACACGGGTGAGTAAAAGCAAAACAAAACATTAAAAAAGACGCCCAAAAAGCAGTTAGTGTGTGTGGGTGTGTGTTTGTTTTTTTTAACAGGTGTCGTAGAGCCGGACCCCAAAGGGTTAATATGTTGGAGTGAGATAGCGAATCGAATAGGAAGGACACATGGGTGACTGTCTTTTCGTTGTTTTTTTTTGTGAGGAAGTTGAGTATTTTTTGTATCTTGTGTTATGGTGGTGGTGGTTTTTGGTGGGTTGGAGGGAGGGTTAAAAGCCTTTAAAATCGAGAAGTACTCCCGTACGTCCTACAAGCTACAGGGGCAAGACGGTTAAATGAACGAACCATTTCTTGTTGTTTTTTTTTTTGTCGATACATTTCAATTCGGTAGCCATCGAGACTTCGGGCTTACTTTCGATATTTTAATACAATGCGGCAAAGCTGCTTATGCTAACAGTACAATCGAAAACAGATATGGAGCTTAAGTACGCATGGAGACGCCTGGTTGTTCACTTTCTAACGGAAGCGCATGGTGGTGTGTGTTTACGAGAGCTGAAGAGCTTTGTCAAGCGATGGGAACCGTTCGCGCGTGTGTGTGTTTTTTTTTCTTCTGATCACAGTTGCCATGATACTGTGTCGAATGGTAATAGCAGTGATATAAATTTTACAAATGCTGGTAGTTTTTTCATACTTCAAAAAAAAAGGAAAAGGGAAGATAATATCCCAGATATGAAATCCTCCATTGATGGTAGGGTGCGTTCTGGTAGGGTTACTACACGTTTCCACTATCAAAAAAGTGAAAACAATAAGACCAGAGAGAACGTAGCCACACACACATACACAGACACATACGTGTGCAAAATAAATGACACAGATAGCCCCAGCCCAGCATCATATCCTGGGTCACCTGAGAGCTGGTGGACTTGAGGAACACACACACACACACTTTACTCTTCTGCATTGCACGTTCGCTGCGTTTGATACGTGCTCGGGATGCAAAATTGCGATGTGCTGTGTGCTGTGCTGTGGCAAAAAAAAAAACGCTTCGCTAGAGCAGCAGAGTCCGGGGCGAAACTGGGCCACCAGCCAGCACACCAGGTAATATGACAAAAAGATTGTCCAAATAAATAAATCCCGTCGGTGTGTGCCTCCGCATAGCCGTAACCAGCCCCCCCCTCCCTTTTGCAGGCAAATCTCATAAAATATGAAACTAGAAATTCTTTCACGATAGGATTTGATTAAGGGGTGTTTACTTAAATCTGTGTGAACCATCCGGGTGACCGGGTCGCCAGTCGACAAGCGGCAAGCGAGAAACGGTTTTTACTGTTCTGGCACACGGAAAGATGGTGTTTCCCATGCCATGCCGGGCAAAAAAAAGGGTCCGTGTATTTATTTCCTTACCCCTGAAACGTTGCATTTTGCTGACCAGAAGGATTCTTCTGCCCTGGGTAAATAATAACCACCTTCGCCGATGATCTAAGCCGATTGCAAAATTGTTTCACCGAAGATGTAGGTTCAGGTCTAGGTCTTCTGTCCGTAGGTTGCAATTTTCTTCTCGAGATTTATGAAAATATTATCTGAATTGCGATACCAACTGCTCTTGGCACTCTTGGTCGGCAGAGAAAATGGTTCTGCAAGAGCGATGGAACAGTACCGCCACCATCTTTTACATTTCAATATTTAACATACCATTTCCGGTACAATATTTTGCTTTTTGCATAAAGAAGGAAACTTTCAGAATGACAAAAAATGCGTACAAAAATGCTCTCCTTGCGAGCAAGAATACCTTTTCCCGCAAGATTACACAAGCAGCGCACAAACGCCACGGTTTGCTACCAGCCTTTTCATATATATAAACCAACTTTCCCCTTTGCGCGCTCTCACGCGCTCTCCTCTTTCCTTGCGCGTTTGCGTGATAAAATTATAAAAGTAATATTTTCTGTTTATTTTGAAAGCTATGTCCCGGGCGCTTCCGTCCTACGCAAACGCCCAAAAAAACACCGGGCGTCCTTCGCCGCCGTGGGTAGTGGGAGTTGGCTGACAAAATCAGGCGACATATTACCCCGAGGGCGCCGCCACGGGGCAATTGCCTACTCAATTCCCCAAAGTAACTGTTTACCGCGCTGTCTCTGTTCAACCGTGAAGACTACTTTATGCTTAGCCCTTGATGCCTATCTTTCTTGTGCGATGCTTCAGCGTTGATACTCGTCTTATCCTTAGCAGGACATACAAAAAAGCTCTCTCACACACACACGCATAGCAGCTTCACCGAAAGCGGCACACATGTGTGGGCGAGCTGAGGGAAATGGACGGGAAATATGTTTATTTTCATGTCCCGCGCTACAAACGCTCGTGCAGCTCGAGCGAAGCGAAAGTGAGCGACAGAGCAAACCGAAAATAATAATAACGACCCGAAAAACGGTTATCGTGCTTTTACCACCTTTTGTTTCTTGTTGGGGGGGGGGAAGGTTTTTTTTTGGATGCAATTTACCTCTGCACAGGAACTTCTATCATTCTGGGGTGGCTGTGTTTGCTTCTTTTTTTTGTCAACCTTTCTTACATTAGAGCGGTTCCATCTACCTGTGTGAGTGTGTGTGTCCTGTACACGAACACGACCATGCGTCTCCTTCTGAAAGCTTCCACTAAGCAAACGACCATGCGTCTCCATCGAGGAAGCTTTGCCATCTTTCTGAAAGGTTTCACTTTGTTCCGTTCCCTGTATGTCCCGTGTGCTCGTGTGTGTGCTTGTGTGCGCTTGGTAACAATCACAGGACTGCGCAAATACCTGAACACACACACACACACACACATGGCGCACTTTTCTTTTCGCTCACTTCACACTCTAAGTGCTGCGACGGGGCAAGCAACACTTGAAGAAGTTTGCCTTCGGGCTCGTATTTTTTTTTCAATTATATGTGAGCACGTGTGTGTGTGTGTGTTTTTTGCATTATTGCTGATAAAAATATACCTACCATAGGCAGGCAGGCAGGATGGGGAGGGGTGGAGGGAAGCAAAGGTAAATCTCGGGTGTGGCTGCCCTTTCATTTCTGTGCGCTCGCTATACCGGGGGGGGGGGGGGGGAAACGGCTCGTTAATTCCACATTCCCACCAGAGCGGGGGATCGAAAACTGGGGTATTCCATCTTCGTGCCTTGTGCGCCACGGTTGTATGCATACGGGAAGAAACCATACTTTATGCTTGAAAGGTAGATTGTTATTGTATGGATCGCGTCTATTCCGACCTTCTGCTCAACCTTGGGTTGGGCCCCGTTGGGTGGAGGGGCAGCAAAAGCCATTCGGTTGCAACGGGTTTTGCTAAATTTAACGAGGAAAGGAACCAAGAAAACAACATTCACACACACACACACACGCACACACACGCACACAAACGCGTGTGGGGGAAGCTATCCACGAGGGAACGGCGTGTTTGAAAGTGACACACACTTAACCTTTCCACATTTCCATCTGAAAGCATCCACACCAAGGCGCGTGGTTCTGCACACAGAAACGGGCGCCGCACTATCGCTTTTCGCTTTCCGGTCGATTGAGTTTTCCCTTGTGCAGCACACACACACACACACACACACACACACACACACACATTTGCGAACGGAACGGAAGTGAAACTTGAGATGTTTGCATGGCTGGCTTGTTGGTGTGTTTGCATATGGGCGCGCAACGACGCGCCACCACATATTGCCACCCAGCTCCGATGATTTACACGCGCGCACGACGGCGGCGACGACGATTGCTGACGTCAGCAGCAGCAGGTTGCTGGTTTGCCGGCTCGCGCAAATGATTCGTTTATTTAACAAATAATTTGATGTACAAATATTTACTGTAAATTGGGGGGAATGGGGTTTTTTTTTAGTAAGCAAGGAACTGGGACGAGAGAGAGAGAGAGAGAGGAGCAAATTTTTGGAGGGTGGAAACATGTTGCTATATCCACGAGGGAAAAGGTGGCTTTCTATTTCTTTCGGAGGTATTCTATTGCTGGTAAAGGCATGCAGTAGGTGCAGTAAGTGATAAGCGAAAAATATTAAACACGATTAGTAAAAAAACAAGCAGAAAAGAGTTAGTAAAAAGGAGGGGTTAAAACTACTACAATGTTATAAAGCAAAGCATTTGTTCAACACTTAGGTGCAAAGAGAAGCAATTGAGTCTACAATAATTAGTAAAAAGGTATAAAAATACATGTTTACGTTCATAAAACGAGTTAGAATTGATTTTATGATTGAATATCCTGTGAATATGGTTCTTAAAGCATTATAAATCCTATCCATCAGAAGTGTCTAATAATTCTAAACGAGCTTTTTGCAAATACACAAGCAAACCGACATGGATTGTGTCATAAGAGCTTTCACTGCGTCACTATAGTAACAAACACGCATCAGAAAATCGCTGCATTTTGCCCGCTTAAAACGATTGCAATTAACCATCCCTTTGTGGCCTCCTTCTCCTCTGGAATGCCCTCCTACCCACCCCTTCATTTCAAGCCTCTCGCTGTGTCCATCATCGCACGTCTGCTGCCAACAATGCGCGCTGGAATGCGAAAATCCCGGTCGGCATTCCAGCCGAGTGCATCCACCATTGGCATTAAAACCGCAGCTGTCTCTCCTGCACCTTCATTGCACGCCCAAGTGGCCGTCGGTTTTCGAAAAGTGGAATCCACAAAAATGCCTAAAAGAGAGCCTGTCCGTCCGTCCTGTACAATTGTGGCCAGCACAATTGCGCCCGCTCTCTTGCACCAAATCGGGCGGGCAGCAAACTTCCTTCTGCTCGATAGTGCCGCGGCCGGAAGTAAAGGAAAAGGGGTACAAACATAACACTTTTCTCACCAGCCCCCCACCACAGCTTCCGGAGCCAGCAGGAGCGATTTCGCCGCACAAAGAAGCACACCGTAAAAGTAAGAAACCCGTAACGAAATTGAAAGCGACACGAGCGATGAAAGCGAACCGAAAACTATTCGCAACCCTCCCCCCTCCTCTTCGAATGGATAATTCTTTTGTGTGGGTGTGGGAGTTAGTGTGAGAGTTTGCCGACTGTGCGGGGCAACATCCTTACAGGGAGGCTGATGGAGATTGGAGGAAATACCGAACATCGTTAGCCAAACTCCGGGTGGAGGCACTTACAAACCTCCCCCCCCCCCCCCCCCCCCGACCAAGTTCGCTCTTTTGCAACGAGTTTTCCTACACGGCAAAGCTTCGATCGATCTTTGCCTTGCTCTGGTGCACATTACATTCCAAGGCGGCTCTCCCACTCGCCCCTACCCAACCTCCTCCTCCTTCACCTTAGCAACGTCAGTCCATTACGGTAATCGTTCCGAGCAGTTTCAGTGCTTTAATGGGGTAATAATAATTCGCCTCCGTTCTTTACAAATTTCGCCCCATCTCGATGCACTCCAACGCTCGGGAAGGATGCACAATCCACCTCGGTTTTGCAACGGCACGAGAAGCAGCAGCAGCAGCAGCAGTGTCGTGTTTCTGCTGTCATAGTTCGTAGAAATCCGTCCTGCCCGCTTCGCTTCTTTCCCCGAAACAACAAACCCCCTTCGCAGGGGAAACAGCGCCAAGACAATGGGATGGAAACGGTTTGCGCATTGTTTGGTTGCTGTTGTTGTTGTTGGGGTGGTCCTCCATCCACCTCAAACCACTTCCACGCTTGTGTCAGTGCTTCTAGCGAAGCGAAAAAAAAGGGAAACCCACAGCGCTGCACTTTCATCGCGTAATTAAAGCAGGCACTGCAGCCGACAACAACAAATCACCGTCCGATGACTGCGCTACCTTCCATTAAGGTAAGATGCTTCCCCGTGGTGCACTCGTTGCACTGTATGGCCTCTTCGCCGCGTGGCTTTCTGCCGCAACGAAGACGAAGGCGCAACTAATCCCGTTTTCTCTCGCTCTCTCTCTCTCTCTCCGAGCGGTGGGAAAAGTTTTCCGAAAACTACATGAAAACTTGCTGGTCCGAATGGTGAATGGTGTCACGGTGTGCATCTCCCGTCCCATTGGCGATCGAGCCATTGTTTCCGATCGGCTTTTGTTGTTGCGGCATTGTTGCATCGGCTGGCGACTGGTGGTAATTACACACCATCATTACAATGCTAACAGAGTGAACGGAACACGGAGCGGTGTTTGTTTTCCTTCAAGTTTCTTGCCCCGTTTTGGGGAAAATACTACACCAACAACAAACAACAACAGACCTTCAACAGTCAAAAATAAGGCACCGCCCAGCATCGGAACATTAAAAAAAAACAATAACAATTTCCGGAAGGCAACGATTAAACTTCCAAATAAAAAGATGTGTTTGGTTGCCGTGGGGGGGGGGGAGGGGTGGTAGGGCTGCCGAACCTGGTAACAGATCCTTCGCGGAAAAAAGGATATCGCTAGCGGGGTTCGGTTCGGTTCGGCGTGTAAAAAAGGATTCACCTCGTGATGGGAAAACAAATTTTCGTGGGCGTGCAAAATCTAACACGCATAATGGTGGGTTTTTTGGAAGACATAGCAAAAAAAAACCCAAACAGGAAACTTCTTAATAAAAATAATTTATTTCGAGGAATATTTTTTTTTGGGAGTAAAAAGCCTTTGATTTTTTTAACTTTACAACAGACTCTTTCTCATCATAATAATTTCTTAGTAACAAAACTCTTTAGCAATCTTCCCATTTGACTCTTGTTTGATGGAGTCAAGAAAGAGCAAATAACACACACACACAACCGTAACATAATTATGATCGAGAAAGCGTTACCCCTGCCTGCCTCTACAATTTCTTTGCCCTTTTCCAACCCCCCCCCCCCGACCCTCCCCATTCCACAGGAAACCATTTACAAGCTCACGCGAACGTTCAATGCAGCGTGTGTTGTGTGTGTAGTGAATAAATAAACACTGTAACGGCGCGTACCAAAGGCCAAGGAAAAGGCTCCCCTTTCAACCCAAAAAAAAACAGCGGAAACGGTTAAGTATTGCTCCGTTCTGTAGAGGGAGAGAGGGAGTTGGAGGGGGAAGAACGAAAGCATTGACCTTGGCGATAGAACGCCTTACCATAAAGGCCGTAAACCCAGTGGCAGTTCCCTCGATTGTTCCGCCACACAACAACAACAGCAACAAAAAAAGCGGAAATGGCCACGCAAACATATCTCGAAACAACACTTAGACTTTCCTTTTGTCTACGTGCAACCAAGCAAGTAGCAAAGAGAAAAGGGAGAGAGAGAGAGAGCGCAAAATCAAAACATTAGTGAATAAGCGAATCACCAACGGTTGGCACGGTTCAGGAAGTTCTCAGCTCCCTTCATGCGCGATATTAACAACAACAGGAAGCAAACAACTAAGGCATTTGGGGGTGGGGGAGGGGGTAAAGTACTCCTATCCCCACGGCCAATTGGCTACACACGCAGCGTTGCCCCTGTGCTTCCGGTGCAGCCAGTGGACCACCGTCCGGTGGCCATTGAAACTTTTCCCTCTTCGATTCGACGCCGTGTCGTGTTTCGTGTTTGGTTCGGCGCCGCCTGTAGTTAACGCTAATGGATGTCATTAACACGGAAAATAGCACCATCTGAAAGTTCGGTGTCCCGGGGGCGCTCCCGTACTATGGAGCGGGAACTCCCAGGGCCAATCCCCACTCACTGTTACTGCTTCCGCAACACACACACACACACACGCCGCCTGGCAGCGCACCTGGCAGCGTTGTGTGTGTTTTTACTACGCCAGCAGGAGCGTAATTTGCTTTCGTAAAGTTGGGGTTGGCGTTTTTTTTTTCTTCTTCTTCTTCTTCTTCCTCATCCCCACTGCACCCTGTTGAACCACCACCAGGTGGAATTTGGCACAAAAAGAGCATACACACGCTCGAGCGAGTGTGGCTAAATTACATTCAGTTCATTATGGCAAATATTTGTGGCACCAGGGGCGTGCTGGAGAGGTCAATGTGCATGTAGGAAGGCAACAAAAAAAAAGGGAAAGACACACTATGCACTGTGGTGTTTTTCCAACGGGGTTTTTTCCCCCTCTTCTAGTATGTGTAATTGCTATGCTTCGGTAAAAAAATAAAGCAGGAATTTTCCACCATGAATAAGATCGGTATTTTTGTGTCTGTGCGCCTGCAGGTTAGGCAATGTGTGTGGTTGTCTCTGGGTAGAATACATTCCCACCCCCCAACAATCCCGACTGCCGAAGGTGACGCTTACAAGGGTTTTTGGTTGTAGTTCCCGGCGCACGATCAAGTGCCACTTTTCAAACTTTTCCTACCGTCCAGAAGGACACACACCAACACCAACAAACGCCATGAGAGTAATAATGTCCCGGTGTTTTGTTCCTAATCGGTGCCCAAGCAACAAGAAACACACACATCGAGCTGACAGACAGGGACAACGGGGGGAATAGTTTTTCCTTCTACCACACCACAGGGATGGTGATTAGTTTTGGGTTTACTACTACTGCCTTCTGACCGTTTGTATTGCTTACAAACACACATAAAAGCACACACAGTATGTAGTTTTTCATTCACACGCTACACGTCAGCAAGAAACGTAACATTACTTCCCATCTGCGAGACAGAAAGGAGTCAGGGGAGGGTTCACATTTCCATTTAGCAGCAACAGTCCTTGAGGTCAGGCGTGATTCGTTTTTAATCGAGCTTTGCACTCCCATTCTCATAGGGCTACCATTCCCTTTCCATTCCCCCTCTCCTTCCATTGGTTGCAGTGTGAAATATGTCGTGCAACAATAATGATAACCTTTATCTCGCATCCTGCCCCCATTGGTGAAGGTGTCGGTCGATATGCCAACACGAGAGAAGCCACACACACAACATGCAACAGGAAATGTGCTGCTGGAAAATGGGAGTTTTTCTGCCCGGGTTACTCGGCCGGGTTACTCTGGTTCGATTGTGAATGTTACTCCACGCCCTTCCCGAAAGCGCAGTAATGACAATCTGGAAAGGGTTTTACTTGTCTCACCCAACAACACGGGACAAAAGCGGAAGGAATAAATGCCCGGGTGGTGTGCAAGTTCTTTAATTAAAGTCTAATGAAAAACGTGACCACATGTGCAACACACACAGACACACAGACACCCGCCTGGTTGTGATGGGAGTGGTGTGAAGCAAATTGAACCACGAAGAGTGTATGCTTTGCTGAGCGAGTTGAGCACAATCGGTAGCAAAGTTTTGTCCGTGTGTTTTTTTTTCGGTTATTACTCCTACCGAAAATGCGACACAAACGCACTTCGGTTGTGTCCAAGCACACAGTCCGCTCCAATCACTGCAGTATCAGCAGCAGGGCACCACTGTCTGCCTGTGTGCGGTGATGCAATATGTTGTGGCCACCCGGGCTGCTGCCGCCTGGAGTTTGGGAAAAAGAGAGTTTTTTTTTGTGTGTTGCGGGCTAGGCGACGAAACTTTGTCCGTAAAAGGCCATCGGCAACTGTGTTGTTGCGGCGGTGTCAGGCACCAGCATAGTGAGTGTTTGGTTTAATTTAGAGTTTTTTCTCTCTCGTATGCATTAAGGTGGTTTTACAATACCACCATTAAGGTGGTGATACAAATGAAGATTGGATTTTTAGTACATTTTTTAGTACAAGAATGAAAACGCTTTCTCCGCATTTTTGACCATTAAAATGCAATTATGAGCATGGAAAAAATATGACGAAAATGTCTTAAAACAACAAACAACATAAAAGCTATTTAAAACTCGAGGAAAAGAACGCATGCGACCTGGTCGGGCAACAAGAAAACGCGTTAAACTGAGCAGAAAAAAACAAAACCTACGGAAAGAGTAAAGTCCAAGCAGCAAGCACTAACGAGCAATGATAAATATCATAGGAAAAAAGGATAATTCAATCCAACAAATCTAACTATGAAACGACTACTGGAAACACTCAGAACAATAATAATAAAAAAGAAAAGACCTGTTAAAACAAAAATCGAACCAGTAAACGAACAACAAACTCGGTAAGGAAAAAAGGAAACTGCTCGAACTAAATCAACAAGAAAGATGAACCACTAAAAGGCAGAACAACGGTAGAAACGGTAATTATAAAACAATCTATCAATCCAAACATCCAACGAGACAGAGAAGGAGAGAGAGAGAGAAAGTAAGAGAGGGAAGAGAGCGAGAAAAGGCAAGATATGGATAGTACAACGAGAACAAGAACAACAAGTAGTAACGGGAATGGGGAACAAACATGGACCAAAAAAAAAGAACGAGTCCATAGCAGTAAAAAACGAACGTAAAACTTGGGGGGGAGGAATAAGAGGGAATATCGCATTCACAGTTTAAAAAGGGGCGGGCGGGGAGCTGGATAGTATAAGTAAAGGGGGTTTTTAAATAGCGTGCGAAATGTGTGCTCGTTTCATATAGATGGATTTTCACTCACATCACACAACACCTGCTAAACGAGAGCACATTTCTGTTTTGATAGTTGTACAATATTAAACGCGCTTTTGGTGTTGAATATTTGCTGAAGTAATTTTGATTTTTTTTTTGCGCCTTTGTTCGCCCTCGCAAATAAAAGCTTTCACAAATATTCATCACCCATAAACGCTTTATTTACCAGAGCGCCGCCACCTGTTCGGCCGTGTGCCCGTTTTGATGTGTTGATTGGCATGTTTATGTGCTTTCATTATCTGTATCACACTCAAAGCGGGCGCTGCGAGTGGCGGGCGCTCGATTATAGATAG